>NC_043012.1:27506265-27513210 GCF_006345805.1 Octopus sinensis
TCTGAGAGGGCCATTATGAACAGTAGTGGTCCCAAAACAGTGCCCTGTGGAACACCGCTCACTATTTGCGTGCTAATGGAAGTGGCCCCATTGGCTACTACCACCTGACTTCTATTTTTCAGAAAGTCGTGAAGCCATTCTCCTAGTTTTCCAACTATGCCAAGATCACGCAGTTTGTGACATATCATTCCATGATCGACTTTATCGAAGGCCTTTGCGAAGTCGAGATATATGACTTCCACATTTGAGTGGTTGAGCAGTTGTTTCAGCACCCAGTCATAGTGCTGCAGGAGCTGAGTTAAGCAGCTTCTTCCTGGTCGGAAACCATGTTGGGTGTCAGGCAGCAAGTCATTTTCTTCAAGGAAGGTGATTAGTTTCCTTCTGACTATTCGTTCCATGACCTTGCTGATGTGTGAGGTCAGAGAGATAGGTCTGTAGTTCTTGGCTTCCGCTCTGCTACCTCCTTTATGAATAGGGCATATTTTACCTTCCTTCAGTTTTCTTGGAAGTTTGCCAGCTGCAAGGAAGCTCTGAAAGAGGAACTGCAGTGGTCTTGCTAAGACTCTCTTACATACTTTTAAGAGGATTGCCGGGAATCCATCGGGGCCAATAGCTGAGTCTATTTTCATTTCATCTATAGCCTTTATTACATCATCTTCCTTTATATCGATGTAATTTAACGTCGCCGCCTCTGATTCTATATCTGCAGTGGTAAAAAAGTCAGTTGGATTGCTGATTTGGAAAAGCCCAAGGGGTGGAGTGAAAACACTCTTGAATTGTTCATTCAGTATTTCACTTACCCTCATTGGTTTTCCTGTGAGTGTGCCTATCCTACAGTGCACCGTAGCTGTTTCTTTGGCATACCTGTAGAAAGCTCTGGGGTTAGTTTTTATGTTGTCTATAGCCCAGGCTTCTTTGTCTGCTCTTTCCTTCTCATGGGAGAGTTGCAGACAATTTTCAATTTCCAACAGTTTTATTTTCAGGCGGGACTTTTCACTGCTTTCAATTTGTTTGTTTAGGCGATTTGAGATTTTTGTGCGCCGTCTCATTAAAATTTTCCTCTCTGGGGATTTTGTTCTTGTGTACAGTGGCCTTTCTCTCTGGGACACATTTGTAGCATATGGCTTGCATTACAGACATGAATTGTTGAAGTATCATGTCGATGTCCGGCGAGGAGAGACATTCAGGCCAGTTTTGTTTGAGGATCTCTTTCTCAATTTGTTTCCAGTTTGCCTTATTGAAGTTCAAGCTGAAAGACTCTGAGGGTTTCTTGTAGGCTGCATGTCCGTGCTCTCTTTTGGCCCGTACATGGTCAGCTCTACCATGTTGTGATCCGAGAGTAGTGTCGGTGTCACTTTCACATTATGGATGAGATCCATATTATTTGTGAAACAGAGATCCAGTGTGTTACCCGCTCTGGTTGGTTGGAGTATTACTTGCTCCATGTACAGGGTGTTGGTGAGGTTCAGGAGGGACCTCGCCTGTCCTCGTTCACATCTTGTCATTCCTGGGAGAGAAAGGCCCTCGGGCCATCTGACATTCGGTAGATTGAAGTCTCCCATGAGAAGTACACTTATGTGTTGTTCTAATGTGGTTAGAACTTCTTCTATTTTTAAAAGGCAGTCCTCAAACTTGCCCATATGACTTGGGGCATCTGGAGGGCGATATGTAGCACACACAACTACATCAAGTTGCCTTATGTGTACAATTAGTGTGTCACACACCGAGTTTGAGTATGACAAAAGGACCTGGGGTGTGAGGTCCCCACGGATGTACATAGCAACTCATCCATGACTTCTTTCTTTCCTGTCGGTCCGTAGTACAACATACTGTGGTATGTGTAATTCCGCATCTGCTATGTCCGGTTTCAGATGCGTTTCTGTGAGTGCTATGCATAAGGCTTGATTGCATGCGACAAAGTCTCTCAGGAACGGGACTTTTGTCCTGTTACTGTGTGTTAGTAGTCCTCTGATGTTCAGTAGGAGCATCGAGGTGAGGTGTATGCTGTTGCCGGTGGTGTCCACCCTGGGTCCATCTGCTGTGGCGGTCTTGTGAACTGTGGGCAGTTCCATCAATATTATAATATAGTATATATTAGTATATTATATATGTATATATATATGTATATAGATAGAGTATATATATATATGGTATATATATATGTATATAATATATGGATATATATATGTGGATATAGATAGATGTATATAGAGAGGGTAGATATAGAGGTATATATATATATAGGTGTATATATATAGGTATATATATATATGTATATATATATGTAGGATAATATGTATATATATATAGGTATATATATAGAGTTATATATATATTGTATATATATATGGATATATATATGGATATATATTATGATATATGGGTATATGATATATATGTATATATATATATGTATATATATATAGATTATATATATATATATATACATATATATATAATATATATTATATATATACATATATATATATGTTGTATATAGTATATATGGAGATATATCTATTATATATGTATATATATATATATAATATATATCATATATATATACATATATATATATATATACATATATATATATATCTATATATATATATAGATATATATATACAAGATATATATATATAGATAGATTATATATGTTATAAGATATATATATATCTAATATATATATATATAGATCTATATATATATAATAGATATATTATACATATATATATATTAATATAGATATATATATATATATATATATAGTATATGTATATATATAGGTATATATATATATATATATATACTATACATATAATATATACATATAGATATATATATACATATAGGTATATGTATTATATATATATGGATATATTATAATATAATATAATATAACATATATATATATATAATATACTATACAATATATATATATATATATACATATACATATATATATATACATATAATATATATATACATATATATATATATATATATACATATATATAGATATATAACATATATATATATACATTATATATATATATACATATATATATATATATATATAACAATATAATATATATAATATACATATATATATATATATATATACATATATTATTACACTATATATATATTATATATATTACATATATATATTATAATATATATTATAGATATTATATATATATATTATACATATAATATATATACATATATATATACATTATATATATATTACATTATATATATACATATATATATATATACATATATGATAATATTATACAATATATATATATATGTATACATATATATATATATATATATATATATATATATATACATATATATATATATATATATATATATATACATATATATATATATATATATATAAATGTATACATAATATATATATATATATATGTATATGTATATATAGGTAGTTAGACACTCGAACAGATGGATCATATCTATATTATATATATATATATATATATATATATATATTATATCTATATAAATATATCTGAATATAGATATGATCCATCTGTTCGAGTGTCTAACTACCTATGTATGTTGTATGCACATATATACATACACACAGACTATATACTGCATTGTGTTTATGTGTTGATGTGTGTATTTCTGCATTTATCTGCTTTTCACTTGTATACTGTACACACACACACACAAATTAATATATATATATATATATATGCATATCTGCGCAAACTCATTCACCCTTCTCTCTCTCTCACACACACACACAGACAAGCGCCAATTATATTCATATGTATATTTAACAACGAACGGACAAACACTCGAACAATATGTTCGCAAGACAAAACAAATGGCGCTGCACACAGTACAGACATGCACACACTCATTCACTTACACACACGCATATATTCACACAAATTTGCACACTCACACACACAAACGTACATTCATACATACAAACATATATCTATCTATCTATATAGATAGATAGATAGATAGATAGATAGATAGATAGATAGATAGATAGATAGATAGATAGATAGATAGATAGATAGATAGATATAGATGTATATATATACATATAGATATATATAGATATATATATCTATATGTATGTGTATATGTATGCATACGTACACATCTTTTTCTGTGTCCTGATGTTTTCTACTTGAAGTGTGTATATATATATATTGTATGTATATATATATATATATATAGTGTGTGTGTGTGTTGTGTGTGTGTGTATGTGGTGTGTGTGTGTGTGTGTGTAGGTATGTATGTATATATGTGTTCTGTATGCAGTAACTCCCCTATTGTCATAATATATGCATACATACATACATATGTGTATGTGCGTGTATATACATAAAGAGGAACTTACACGTCGCATACACCCATTCCTTCGCCACACTCAAACGTACATATTTATTCGTTTCAAAGTTCTGTCTTTATCTAAGCACACATATACGTGCGTGCGTATGCCCGTGCGTATGTATATACATTATATATACATACACATATACATTCGTTTGATTGTGGTACATTCATACAACAATCTTGTAATTCTAGAATTGGTATCTAAACTATGATGTAAAGTATTTTTTTAGTATGTTTTTTTAATAATATATTTGTGTCGTTTATCATTTTTCCCGATGCCATTAGAGAATTTTACACTTTCCAATTATACCATATTGCTTGAAATTACAAAGAAATGTCTGCTGTAATATACAACAGGACAATTAATTTGTATATAGAATTATTCACAATTATATGTTCTGTGTAGCCAAGAAGCATTAGTGTGTGCCGGATACTACGAGGTCAGCCAAGTTCAGAGGTGACTTGACAGTGATTTGAACTTCATTATAAAAAAACTCTTTATTGAATTGTATACGATTTCTATTTTACCATACTTTGTTCTATGATGCACCTGGACACATCAGTGAGGTTTGCTGGGTCATTAGTTGTTTTGGGTCCTTCAAACTCAGAGACCCTCACCCGGTGACCCGGCCGGGGTTGTTCAAACCCTGGCATGTAGCCCGTTAGTAATACTCTTGGTAACACTACGCCTAGTAAGCTCTACGCCATCCAGGTTTCGCATCTCCTGATCCCCCTTAAAGCAACCTCTGCTACCTCCATAGCTCCCGTGATGCCACACATGCTGTAAGCTCCGCTCACTGACGGGCTTCCCAAACCACTGTACTGGACCTTGATTGTATCACAGTTTGCTGGTCACCCATTACTTTGGTATACGAGGAGATGCTGAAAAGTTCCTTCCTTTAAGTGTGTCACGAAAGGACTGATTTGAGGCCAAGCCTTCCTTGTTCTTTTACAGGTCTTAGAAAATCTGAAGGACTGCTGCAATAAGTGTGTGAATCTGAGAGGGGAATATGATGAATAAAATCATAATTAACTGATCTTCCTGTATTTTCTTTTACCAAAAGCCAGGAATCTTTCAACACCCCTTCGTAATTCCACTGACTCAACATATATTCTCCTCTTACTCTCGTTTGCCTCCTTGATGCGGTTATCCCTGGGAACAGAAAGTTCTAATAGAACCATCTGCTTCTAAGTCTCTGAGATCAGCTCCACACCCGGCCTCAGTGATCCTAAGGCAACTACTTTTGAGAACTCCAGTGACTCACTGTCTTTCGCTGGTTCTTCCTGTACATAAAAATCTTCCTAAATATACTTCTCATTCATATAATTTGGTTCTGTAGATGAAGAGGTGAGATTTCAGCAACCGCCTATATTTTGACCATTCGGCATTACTTCACTTCTTATGCATCCCAGTCACATTTCACAACAATTTTCACTGGGTTCTCCATCTTGAAATATTCCTTGTTGATGAATTAATATCCAGTATTATACGGCGGCGAGCTGGTAGAATCGGTAGCACGCCGGTATTTCGATGCCGCTACGTTCTGAGTTCAAATTCCGCCGAGGTCGACTTTGCTTTCATCCTTTCAGAGTCGATTAAATAAATACCAGTTACGCACTGGGATCGATATAATCGACTTAATCCGTTTGTCTGTCCTTGTTTGTCCCTTCTGTGTTTAGCCCCTTGTGGGTAGTAAAGAAATAGGTATTTCGTCTGCCGTTGCGTTCTGAATTCAAATTCCGCCGAGGTCGACTTTACATTTCATCCTTTCGGGGACAATTAAATTAAGTACCAGTTGCGTAATCGACTGGACTCCTCCCCCAAAATTTCGGTCCTTGTGCCTAGAGTAGTAAAGAATATCCAGTATTATGTTATCTGTGTACTTGTGCGTGCATGTGTGTGTGCATTTGTATGTTTGCGCGTTAATGTGCGCAGAGGTGTGTGCGCGTATGTGTGGGTGTATTTTACAACAAATGAAAAGTTCTTAATATCTATTTCCAATAAGCTATTTCCTTCAAAGAAGCGCTTGCGTTTTTAAAGCCATTTTATCCCGCATGACTTTATTGACACGACTTACTTAAGATTTCTTTTTTTTACTTCAATTTCATAACATCATCTTTATTTTCATTTCATATTTTCTAATTATTTTCGTTTTTTTTTACATTTTATTCAAATCAAACCCTCTCTTTCCACCTTCCTAGATATAAAAGCCGTTTCTTCGCCCCCACCACACCACCACAACTTTTATATAATATCTCTTCTCAATATTTACCTTCCTTTCATTAAGCCTCGTTGTTCTTTGAGGAAGATAGTTTCCAGTTTCCCTTGATGTTACCATGGATACTGAAAACATCAGATTGCTATGCCTCACGCTGGATTTCCGTTGATCTGTGTTTATTAATTTTCGTGTGGCTTTTCCGTCAATTTTTTGTTATTTCTAATATATTTTCATCGATATTTATTCCAGCTAATCTCTAATCATATACATATATCCTTCTATATTTACTATATCTGTGGAAATGTTAGCTTGAGGTTATAAGCTTGTTGTG
>NC_043012.1:27513310-27518310 GCF_006345805.1 Octopus sinensis
CCCCAAAACGGAGGTACGCAGATGTGTTGCGTGCCCCAAACCGCCAACATGTTATTGAAGGGCAGCTGCTGAACAAGAATCATTTTTGTGCATGGCACAAAGATTGTACAGCAGCTAACCTGGCTCCATCAAACTCAAACTCGCAGATAGGACTATACCACACAGACCGCCACACAGCAAAGACCAAGGTGGATACCACCAGGCAACAGCATACACCTCACCTCGATGCTCCTACTGAACATCAGAGGACTGCAAACACTCAGTAACAGGACAAAACCCCGTTCTTGAGAGACTTTGTTGCATGCAATCAAGCCTTATGCATAGCACTTACGGAAACACACTGAAACTGGACATAGCAGATGCGAAATACACATACCACAGTATGTTGTACTATGATCGACAGAAAAGAAAGGAGTCATGGAGAGTTGCTATGTACATCCGTGAGGACCTCACACCCACCCCAGGTCCTTTGTCATACTCAAATTCGGTGTGTCCACACAATTGTACATATAAGGCAACTTGGTGTAGTTATATGTGGCTACATATCGCCCTCCAGATGCCCAAGCCATGTAGGCAAGTTTGAAGACTGCCTTATAAAAATAGAAGAAGTTCTAATCACATTAGAACAACACATAAGTGTACTTCTTATAGGAGACTTAAATCTACCCAATGTCAGATGATCCGAGGGCCTTTCTCTCCCAGGAATGACACGATGTGAACGAGGACAGGCGAGGTCCCTCCTGAACCTCATCAACACTCTGTACATGGAGCAAGTAATACTCCAACCAGCCAGGGCAGGTAACATACTGGATCTCTGCTTCACAAATATGGATCTTATCCATAATGTGAAAGTGACACCGACACTACTCTCGGATCACAACATGGTAGAGCTGACCATGTACGGGCCAAAAGAAAGCATGGACATGCAGCCTACAAGAAACTCTCTGAATCTTTCCAGCTTGAACTTCCATAAGGCAAACTCGAAACAAATTGAGAAAGAGATCCTCAAACAAAACTGGCCTGAATGTCTATCGTCACCAGACATTGAAATGAAGCTTCAACAATTCATGTCTGTAATGCAAGCCATATGCTACAAATGTGTCCCAGAGAGAAAGGCCACTGTACACAAGAACAAAATCCCCAGAGAGAGGAAAATTCTAATGAGACGGCGTACAAAAGTTTCAAATCGCCTAAACAAACAAATTGAAAGCAGTGAAAAGTCCCGCCTGAAAATAAAACTGTTGGAAATTGAAAAATGTCTGCAACTCTCCCATGAAAAGGAAAGAGCAGACAAAGAAGCCTGGGCTATAGACAACATAAAATCTAACCTCAGAGCTTTCTACAGGTATGCCAAAGAAACAGCTACGGTGCACTGTAGGATAGGGCCACCCCTTGATGGGGATGGCACACTCACAGGAAATCCAATGAGGGTAAATGAAATACTAAATGAGTAATTCAAGAGTATTTTCATGCCACCCCTAGGGCATTTTCAAGTCAGCAATCCAACTGACTTCTTTACCACTGCAGATCTAAAATCGGAGGCAGCAATGATTGATTACATCAATATAAAGGAAGACGATGTAATAAAGGCTATTGATGAAATGAAAACAAACTCAGCTACTAGCCCAGATGGATTCCCAGCAATCCTTCTAAAAGTATGTAAGAGAGTCCTAGCAAGACCACTGCAGTCTCTCTTTCAGAGCTTCCTTGCAACTGGCAAACTTCCAATAAAACTGAAGGAAGGTAAAATATGCCCTATTCATAAAGGAGGTAGCAGAACGGAAGCCAAGAACTACAGACCTATCTCTCTGACCTCACACATCAGCAAGGTCATGGAACGAATAGTCAGAAGGAAACTGATCACCTTCCTCGAAGAAAATGACTTGCTGCCTGACACTCAACATGGTTTCCAACCAGGAAGAAGCTGCTTAACTCAGTCATATATCTCGACTTTGCAAAGGCCTTTGATAAAGTCGATCATGGAATGATATGTCACAAACTGCGTGATCTTGGCATAGTTGGAAAATTGGGAGACTGGCTTCATGACTTTCTGAAGGATAGAAGTCAGGTGGTAGTAGCCAATGGGACCACTTCCACTAACACGCAAATAGTGAGTGGTGTTCCGCAGGGCACTGTTTTGGGACCACTACTGTTCATAATGGCCCTCTCAGACACGCCCTCAGCCACGTAGAGTGCCACGATCACAAGTTCTGCAGATGATACAAAAGTTTCACAGGTAATACAGAACCCTGAAGACACTAAGCACCTACAATGTGAGCTGGACAAAATATACAAGTGGGCTGAAAAGAATAGCATGCAGTTCAATGCTGAAAAGTTTCAAGCTCTATGCTATCAGCTTGCAAAACTAAATGCAATACCCAATAAATACACTGGACCTGAAGGGATTGCAATCCCAGAGGCACAATCAGTGCGAGACCTGGGTATTTACATGAGTGATGATGCAACCTTTCTTGAGCATGTTGCAATATTGGCAATGAAATGTAGGCGGCTGAGCCAATGAATTCTTAGAAACTTTAGAACAAGAGACCAGGAAACCATGATGGTCCTCTGGAGGACAATTGTCCTAAGCCACTTTGACTATTGCTCTCAGCTATGGTCACCATCCAGTGTCACATTAATCACAGAACTTGAGGCGATCCAACGAAGCTACACAAATATACATATATATATACATACACATATATACATATATATATACATACACATATATACATATATATATACATACACATATATACATATATATATACATATACATACATATATATACATATATACATATATATAAATATACATATATGCATATATATAAATATACATATATGCATATATATAAATATACATATATATAAATATACATATATGCATATATATAAATATACATATATGCATATATATATACATATATATATGCATATATATATACATATATGCATATATATATATATACATATATAATATATACATAGATATATATATACACATATATGTACATATAAAGTCGATCATGGAATGATATGTCACAAACTGCATGATCTTGGAATAGTTGCAAAATTGGGAGAATGGCTTCATGACTTCCTCAAGGATAGTAGCCAGGTGGTAGTAGCCACTTCCATTAACATGCAAAATTTCATGAAATAGTCACCCATAATTATGACCCAAGTATTGATCTACTGCATTTCAATCTATTTTAGATTTAAGGTTAGTTAGGAGGGGGGGTATCTTTTTTTCTTCAGAAATGTAAATAAACCCAATCTGTTTCTTAAATGAGGGACATATTCATATGGCACAGAATGTTTTTTTACCTCAATAGACGTCAGTGATTGGTTGAAATTGCCGAAATGCAAGAAATTAAAGACCAAATATGTTACAAACTATAGAATTTTCTCAATAAAGCCAAGAGAAAAAGATGTTTTATAAACATATTCTACCAGTATACGAAGTTTAAAATTTTTTAGTTACCTAAAAATTATGTTAAAAACTGCCGTTGAAACCGAAAAGATACAATTGCACAGCTACATGAATAATAAATAAAATCGTCCATATCAACAAAACGACTGAACCTGCTGAATCATACTCAACAAGTAAAATTGTACACCTAATATACCTATATAACTTTTCATATCTACGCTAATTTGCACCAGTAAATTCTAAGTAAACTATGAAGAAACAACAAAAAGAAATCTTTTGGGGACTACTCCAATTCATGTTCAACCTTTAAAAAAAACATTAACGTACACATATATTTTAACTTATATGCGTGTGTGTGTGTGTGTATGTATGTATGTATGTATGTGTGTATATATATATATATATCATCATCGTCGTTTAGCGTCCGTTTTCCATGCTAGCATGGGTTGGACGGTTCTACTGGGGTCTGTGAAGCCAGAAGGCTTCATCAGGCCCAGTCAAATCTGGCAGTGTTTCTACGGCTGGATGCCCTTCCTAACGCCAACCACTCCGTGAGTGTAGTGGGTGCTTTTTACATGCCACCCGCACAGGTGCCAGACAGAGCTGGCAAACGGCCACGAACGGATGGTGCTCTTTATGTGCCACCGGCACGACATATAAATATAGTATAAGACCAAACCTACCAAACAAAATTCAACAAATTCAACCACACTTCACGCAAATGGAGGAGACCAGATGCCAATATGGATGATGGCTTTGTCATTCATACAGAAGACAACAAATTCATTTCAAGAATCCGGGCCGTCAAAAAGCACTTGTTGGTAGCCAAAAGTAAGAAAAAAATCTAAAAAGACATTAGGCAAGGTGCTCCCACTCATCACCGCAATGTGCTACTGTTCCTGGAGTCATGTCTATCTCAAACAAGACCAAGGGGCAACCCTTGGGTGATGATACACATAACACTAATAAGGGTAACATTCCTTCCATAGACTAGCACAAAGGAGCCAATTCAAAATTCCCATACATGAAGCAACAACCCGACAGGGCAGAACATTACGGAAAAGGGACCGCCCAAACAAGGAAGTCCGGAACTCTGAAATACTGGGACCAAAATTTACACTCAACCAGCAATCATCTATATGGCTAAACAACCAACTAGTAAAAAATGGTCAAAAGCAATCACAGATAGTTTGTGGTACACAAAATTCACAATCAAAATGCTTTATGTAAATAATATGTCCAACCCTAATAGAAGAAAGCAAATGCAACACTAGCGAATGTAGCCAAACCAGAAGAACGCTAAGAGGCAGATACCAAAAGACAGGCAATGAAACAAAAAATTTTTTAATTAAAATTAGAAAATAAGAAACAAAAGTATGAAGATGAGGGGAAACTTACACCGTCCACTGCCAACACACACATAATCATCTACAGAGCGGTACAGAAAAGTTACACTCAACAATATCAAAAAGGAGCTGTGCATAATTGAGGAGAAAAGCAGAAAACAAAGTCAGAACGATGAATAGCGTAGGGGAGACAACATTTACGGGAAGAAAAAAAAAACAGTC
>NC_043012.1:27523310-27550810 GCF_006345805.1 Octopus sinensis
TATATATATATGTATATATATATATATATATA
The DNA here is from genome assembly GCF_006345805.1 of Octopus sinensis. NCBI lineage: Eukaryota > Metazoa > Mollusca > Cephalopoda > Octopoda > Octopodidae > Octopus > Octopus sinensis. Next base: position 27,523,343 of record NC_043012.1, read on the forward strand.
TATGTATATATATGTATATATATATATATTATATATATATGTATATATATAATATATATATACTATATATATATATATATATATATATATATATATATATATAATATATATATATATATATATGTATTATATATATATATATATATATATAATATATATATATATTATATATATAGTATATATATATATATATATATATAATATATATATATATATATATTTTAATTTAGAGATAGTAGGCCCCTTTATCTCACCATATAAAACAGAATTTTTATTTTAAATACCTACTGTTTTATTACTTGGCAACACGTATTTCATGAGGTACATCCTCGGGTTCCTAAACCACTCCGTATTTTCCTGGAACCCTTCTTAAAATGTAACCCCAATCATCAGGCCCTTATATCACTTTATCAACGTTCAATACAATAAACTATATTTTAATTTTTTAAAGCCCTTAAGTATGTGTAAAATAGGCATGTTTAAATTAGTTTCGCAAGCCATAATTCAGATAAAAATTCAAATAAAGATAAGTTACAAAAATAAAAGTTACACAAATAAAGTAAGGAATAAAAAAGCTAAAAAACAATTATGTGAAAATTTACAAAAACTATAGTGTTCCAAATAAAATTAAATTTACAAAAACTATGTTAATAATATACAAAAAATATTTTAAAATGTGAATAAAAATGAAAGGGATGGCAAGAAAAAATATATATGAATAAAAATAAAAGGGATGGCATCCCTTTTATATTTTCCTTGCCATCCATGAAAAATGGATGTTAAAGGATGATCATGATGAGATACCCACACATACATGTATTTGGCATTGTTGTCAAATCTTGTTAGTGTTAAGTGGAATGTAGAGCAGATCTCTAAGTAATACTGGAGACTGCAGTCTGATAGAGAACTCTGAAACAGAAACAAGGGTATTCTTATACATAGACACATACACACAAATATGTGTGCATGTGTGTATTTCACTTCATTGTTGCTGTTGTTCTTGTCATTATTGTTGTTGACACTGTTTTTTTCAGCATCATATTTTTGTCTTTCTAAGAAATTCTCTTGGGAATTTTATGACCAGCTTCATTAGTAAACTTTTGAGGTTTTTTTTAAATTTATTTCTGTTCTTTTCTTTTCTAGAAACATTTTTCAGATTGACTTTCCTACACCTGAGGATGCCATTGAAAAATTGGCAGGATTGCCAACCATAGCATCCAATTTTCTTCAACACCCACCCCCACCCTTGATCTTTCTACTGCCTCCATAGAGATGGTACTGCCCACTTTGGGAACCACTGATCTAGATCATGATAATTACACCTTGACTGCAGATAATGTTGTTCTCTAGGCCATACTGCTCTCAGATACTTCAAGGCAGGGTCATCTGAAAATCAATGCAGCCAAAACCAAACTCTTCTCACTTAGCACCACAAGTAGACAGAAGCATATTTTTACAGACAATCATGTTTAAGTGGACTTAGTTAAGTTCAATCAGAAAATAGGTAGTACCCATGACTTTTGCAGGTCCTACTAGATTGAGAGGTGCTAAACATTTTCATACACAAATCTAATACCAAGACCATGATTCTGAACACATGAAAATCTGCAAAAATTCCCATATGTTCTAGGTGCTGCAACAATTAATTCTCATCATTAGTCAGAATGTATAAACCATCTAATTACATTGCACTGTTATCTTTACTCAGAACCTACATTTTTTTTTAGTTTAGCTATGCATGTTACAGCTTTCAAAAGTGTGAATCTACCTAACTGTGTTCCCCAACTTGAAACAACAGTATCATAGCAATGATACTTCTAAAGAAAACTCGTACTGATTCCACCAGTGGAGCCATGTTAATCTTGTCTCTTCACAGCAAAAAGAAATGAAGTACTACTCATATCAAGAGATGATGATTATCCCCAAACATGAGAGGCACTCTGCAAGAGTCTCACAGTCACTTACAAAAGATTTCTTCTGGCAAAACTGCATCCTTAAAATAGTTAGGCCTACACTCTTTAGGGCCAGAAAATATTTCAACCCCCAATATTTGCTGGCAAAGCTCAAGCGAGGCCCATATTGTTCTTACATCTGAGATACTGCTACCACACACACACACACACACACACCATATATCCTTGACAGCCTTCAGAGAAGAGACAATCAAATCCAGACATGCTCCATCTTCTAGTCTGTCATATGCTACTTAGGCACTTCCATTTCACTCATCTCTCCACTTTGTTATTGTTGTTCATGTTCAATTCCCCAGGCCCTGCATATCCACTGTGCCTCAGCCTTTTTCAAGAAATCTGGAATCTCCTCCTTGTTCATGTCTTACCTGCAGATGTGGACTTGTAACAGTTTAAACAAAACATCAACAGCATCAATCTCACCAATTTCATGTTTGCAAAGACCATGGACACTGCCCCCTTCCTCCAGACTAAGCAAAATAGGAAAAAGAAAAAAAAAAAAGAAAATTAAGTAACTGAAACCATATCATACTAATCACTAGTCTAAATTCATCAATGGACTTGAGACTGTTTCAGTTAGGACTGATCAGGCCAATGACAGGTAATTTTAAGTGGCAGCTATTCAAGTAGGGATCAACCCAAGTCTAAGAAAAGTAAGGAATAAAATTTGCTTGTGTATCTAAATCAACTTTTCATTTCTGAAGATGAACATCTGTGATGAATCTTAACCTCTAAATAAATTGATCCACAAAGAATAGATTCTAGCACTGAAATTTTGGAATTGTTAATATTATATGAAATTATCAGTTGTTTATAAAAAGCTCATTTAAAATGAAACACTAAACATTTCGCAAGTTAATCCCTTTCAATATGAATAAAATTCATATTAATGTGACCTTCCTAGTAATACTAATTCCATCAGATCTTTTTTTTTTTTTTATGATTATTCAGAATCTCCCTTTATACTGTAGTTTAACAAAGCTCTAGTTTAATTTACTAAAACACCAGGTTTAAACCATTAGAATTTTCACTAACAGCCATAAGTGATATATTCAAGAATCATCAGTGAAAATGTTACTCTGAACATAAGACTGACACAAAATATTGTTCACAGCAAAACATTACAAGATGTAGTATTTTGCTTCATGTTGAATATGCTACATTTAATAATTATTTCATACTTGTCTTACAGATGAGTGTGCAACAATGGGTATCTTACTGTGTGCAATGATAGCTGTTATCAGCACACTTTTCTACAGTGCAGTACCATAGTGTTGACCAGATCTAAATTAAGACATGTCTATTGTTATTTAAATAATTCAGTCACCAATTCATCTCAAAAAGCATAAGATTTGTTACCTTGCATGTTTACTTTGTACATGTCTCATAATTTTTCTATTCAAATCATACTGATAGTTCACAAGTCAAATATAAATACCAACTTGGTACCTAGCACAAATAAGACAAGTTCTCAAGTCAAATATAAATACCAGCTTGGTATCTGACACAAAAAAGACCAAATACTGCAATATTTTATGATGTTCAGAAGAACAACCACACATCATCCGTCATGCAGGTTAACAAGGGACACAGATTCAGGGATCCATTCAAAAAATATATTGCAGTTTTCACCCAATGCAAGTGCAACCAGCAGTAAGCCTGCTATTGTTCTAGATATGGGGAAGGAGCTCAAAGGATGCACATCCTTGAACCCCAAAGTGGGTCCAAGGGGAAACAACCTTGAAGGACTGGAAATTGGAATGTCACAACCTTTACAAGTAAAGAGCAGGACCTTATGGAGGAGGTCAAATGCTACTGGCTAAATACAGTCATTGTCTCCTCTACAAAGTTCCATACTGTAAGAATGATACAGACAGCTCTGATGAGAACCCAATAAGGTTCGAAAATCAATTAAGACTGTTCATAAATTTGGAGACTATCAAAATGATGTAGACGCCTCTGATGAGCACCCAATAAGTTTCAAAAATCGTTTAAGATTATTCATTTTACAGGCACAGGAGAGGCTGTGTGGTAAGTAGCTTGCTTACCAACCACATGGTTCCAGGTTCAGTCTTACTGCGTGGCACCTTGGGCAAGTGTCTTCTACTATAGCCTCGGGCCAACCAAAGCCTTGTGAGTGGATTTAGTAGACAGAAACTGAAAGAAGCATGTCGTATATGTATATATATTCATAAATATATATATATATATACTTTATTTAAAGCAGCAGAAAATTCAACAAAACCTGTTACTCTGAGTTTCCCGTTGCCGTTCATCGGACAGTTTTTGCTAGAATAAAGCATATTACCACTGGTATTTGAGTACCCTTTTTTCCACCTTGTTTCACATTTATGTGTTTACTCCGGTGTATATATATATATATATATATATATATATATATATATATATATATATATATATATATGTATGTATGTATGTGTATGTGTCTGTCACCCCAACATCGCTTGACAACCGATGCTGGTGTTTACATCCCCGTAACTTAGTGGTTCAGCAAAAGTGACCAATAGAATAAGCACTAGGCTTACAAAGAACAAGTCCCGGGGTCGATTTGCTCAATTAAAGGCGGTGCTCCAGCATGGCCGCAGTCACGTAAGTAAAAGAGGATGTAAGACTGTTGATTTGGATGGAGGATGGGTACCAACTATATCTGCATAGCCATTGTAAGGATACTCATAGGCTCCTGGCTATTAGGTTGCATTATGGAGTGGCTCCCATTAGGTGGGAGGGGCTGCCTCCTAAAATTGAGGCAGAAGGAAGGCCTGCTGTAGCTGATCAAGTATATGAAACAAACAATTAAGCCAAATACAACTCATCTGATGAGGTCACTGCAGCTTTTTAAATGTACCTAAGACAGTGATTTATCCTACAAGGAAACTTCAATGCACATGGTGGCACTGATCTTCAGATGTGGTAAAGAGTGATTGGAAGGAATGGCAACTCTGAACTCAATGCAAATAGGGAGGCCTTACTAGGCTTCTGTGCTGGAAATGGGCTCTCCATTACAAGGATATACATAAGTATACCCTGTATAGGGATACTTTGGGACAGAGATCACTGATAGATTTCATTATCATCTCTGACATCTTTGGTTCTGTTCTGGACATTCTTGTAAAGAGGACAAAGGTAGTGACCAACTGATCACCACTTAGTTGTCTGCAACTTGAGACTATCAACAGCAGGGAGTAACGAGTGTGACATTTACAGGATAAAGTGGGAACCTCTGGCAGATGATGAGATCAGAAACAAATATGCTGACACTATTGCATTCAAATTCAGAAATGAAGATGTAGAAACAGTTCAGCAGTTTGTTTTTCAGCTGTACCATGCTATAGACAAAAACAGCTCAGTGTGGCAGCAAGTAGCAAAAGAATCCCTGGTTTAAACAGGAAGTTATAAATGCCATCCAAGCAAAGAAAGAGGATTGCAAAGCTTGGTTTGGAAACAAGTATCCCCTTTTGCACAAGCAGTACACTGAGGTGCAAAAGGTCTCAGCAGAGACTGTAAAACATCCAAGGTTAAGTCATGGGAAGACTTTGAGGTTAAGCTGCATTCTGACTTTAGATTGGCCAAATAAAATAGTATTTTGGCAGACCATCTGCTAAATTCATAACAAGAAGTCTTCCTTTGTACCTACCATAAAGAACTTTGAGATTCTTGTCTCAACAGAGAAGGGCATTCTTGGGAGGTGGAAAGAATACTTTGCTGATATCCTAAATCTAGCCACAATAAAACCTATATGCAATACAGGGTGCATATAAGGATGAAGACTAACTTCAAAAAGACTCAAATGTGGCAAAGACCACTGGAGAGGATGAAATTTGGCCAAAGAAACTAAAAACGTTAAATAGAAAAAGTATTCTCTGGCTGGAAGACACCAAAGCAATGGCAATCTAGGGTAATAATCCCAATTTTTAAAAAGGGGGACAAGACAGTGCTCTAATTATAGAGGAATCTCCTTGTTGAGCTTCCTCAGTAAAGTCTACACTAGATGTCTGGAAAAGAGACATAAGGACATTGTCAAGCCCAAGCTAGCTGATGAACAGTGTGGCTTCCATCCTGGACACAGCACAACTGACCAGATATTCATGCTATGGGAAACTTTTAAGACGTGTGTGCTTACTTTGTAGACATTGAAAAAGCCTATAACCATGTGCTGCAGGACATGCTATGGAAGGTTTTGCAGAAGTTTGAGATTAATAGGTAACTTCTAGTTGCCATGAAGTTCCTATATAAATTCCCAGATGTTTGTGCTTGGGTAAATAGCACCGAGTTGAAACCTTTGACAGAGATGTGAATTATCACCTCTCCTTTTCAAATTTTTTATGAACTGAATTGACAGTGCAGCCATTGTCAAAGTGGTATCACATTCAGTGGATGTAAGATAGTTAAGCTGATATTTGCAGACATGATGCTACTTAGCTCATCAGTTTAGTTATTCCAACCATCTTTTCTGCCCACTATTCCTGGGAGGGACTTTGGAGTAGAGTCCTCAAGTACTTTCTCCATAGAGTCCTATCAGAAGCAACCATCATTAGACTTTTTGGCTGGATTCCCAAATGTGACCGACTGAGATTATGAATATTATCCAACTTACAGAATGTCACAGGAAAAAAATTGCAAGACACTCTTCAAGCTGAGCTATCTGGCAGGAGACTGGGAGGTGGAAGGTGGGGTAAACCAAGAACAAGGTAGTTGGATAATATCCATAATCTCAGTTAGTCACACTTGGGAATCCAGCCAAAAAGTCTAATGATGGCTGCTTCTAAGAGGACACTCTGGGAGAAGTACTTGAGGACTCTACTCCAAAGTCCCTCCCAGGAATAGTTTGCAGAAAAGATGGATGGAATAACTAAACTGATGAGCTAAGTAGCAGAGAAGATGGAGGGAATAAATAAAATGATATAGCAGTATGAATATATCATGTGATTGTGGGTCAAGATAATTTGCAGCACTGCGTTATTTGGATTTGAAGCCCTATTTCACTGACTGTAATAAAGATTTTCAAAGACTTATATTTTTTAATAAATCATCACAGCCAACAACAAAAATCAAAACAATGACATGCATATTCGTTTTCAATACATTCCCACAGATTCAAACATGAATATGCTAATTGTTATTTTATTTCGTTAATGGAAAACAACTTCTTATCGCTATGGACAAGGGTGCGTCAGTTTTTTGAGGACACCTATTTCAAGTGCTCTAAATTTCTTCTAATTTTTTTTTAACCCTACTTTTCAGATAAATAATGTTAGAGATTAGGTTGACTCAGCAAATGAAAAGGCATATTGTAATCATTGCCTTAAAAGTGCAACATAGTGATACAGAGACAGCTCACTTCTTGAAAGTTGCCTGATCTTCGTTGTCAAAGTTTGAAAGAAGCTGTAAGCTGCTGATGGGGATCTAACATCAGCAGCTGAATGCAAAACATGTGCAAAGGGTTCTAATACCATCAGAACACAAACTTTGTACAAAAAGTCCGAGAAATAATTGATATGAAATCCTGGAAAGTCAATCAGAGCCATTGCAAAGGACCTCAAGGTTTCAGAATGCACCATCAGAAGAGTTGTACATGAGGACATACAAGTTGTATGTGATGTGGAAGGATCAATTTATATCAGGTGTGTTAAAAGAGAATCATTTGATCCATACAAAGTGCTTGCTAAACAAATTAAAACATGAAGAAGCTGGAACCCTTCAATCAAGACCAAAAGGTAAACCAAAGGAATGACAGATGGTTATGCAGAGACCCAAATGAGGTTCCAATGATCATGCATAACTTGGGTTTCTGCATAACCATGTCATTCTTTCAGTTTACCATCACAGTTGTGGGAGGTGTTCCCAGCAACTGTGACATTTCTAGGAGTTGTCAGTAACAATGGAGATGTCATGCCTCCTCACTTTTTCTCACTGGAGTTACGAGTCAATGCTGTTGTCTATACAGAGGTGTTGGAGAAGTTGTAAGGCCCTGGATAGACTGAGTACGCAATGCAAGATTGTATATTTTCCAACAAGACTGTGCCATTTCATAAGGCTGAGACAACCTATGTGTGGATGCATGCCAATCTCCATGATCATGTTCTCCCAGGCACAAAGCCTCCTAGCTCACCAGACCTCAATCCACTATTATGGACTATTATGTAAGAGGCATAGTCAAGAGAGAGGTCAATCAACACCTCCATAACAGCATACAATCTCTCAAGACCCCCATAACCAGCACTATGTCAAAAATTGATAGAGATCATCTGATTCAGATATGACAATGCTTCCAACCTCATACTGAAGCAGCTAACAGTAGATTCCTTGAATAGGTTTGATAAAGGGATTCTCAAGATTATTTGTACCAATTTGTTTTCAAATATACCTTGTCTTTGTTGAGCTATGTGTCTTTTTCTAAATTCGTACAAATGAGCTCAAAAATCTGATGCATCTTGTACAACAGTGATTAACATACACTGACAGATCTGTGAGTATTAAGAATGATAATTGTAAATCATTCTTTTATTCTTTTACTTGTCTCAGTTATTTGACTGCAGCCATGCTGGGGCACCACCTTTAGTCGAGCAAATCAACCCCAGGACTTATTGTTTGTAAGCCTAGTACTTATCCTATCAGTCTCTTTTGCCAGACTGCTAAGTTACGGGGGGCATAAACACACCAGCATCAGTTGTCAAGTGATGTTAGGGAGACGAATACAGACACAAACATATACACACACATTATAACCCATGCTAGCATGGAAAGCAGACGTTAAACGATGATGATGATGATGATGACTGGCTTCTTACAGTTTGTGGCTACCAAATCCACTCACAGCCTTTGGTCAACCCAAGGCTATAGTAGAAGATACTTGCCCAACATACCATGCAGTGAGACTGAACCCGGAACCATGTGGTTGGTAAGCAAGCTACTTACCACACAGCCACTCCTGCTCCTCACATTTTTCATCTTAATAATTTTAATTTTCAAAATCGAAGTAATAATTATATTGTTACAACACAAAACTCTACAGACAAAAAATCCTACACCATAAAACACTACATTATCATGTGATTATGCAACCTATGATCTATTCTTAAGAATGCTCCAACTTAGGATAATTTGGCATTCTTTTGTTTAAAGTATCATATATGGCAAAATGGACAGCTCACACACACACACACATAAAGCTGATCATGCTTGCATGCATACACATATATATACATACATAGAAAAAAGATATATGTATTTATGTATGTATGTACATATGCAAGATATACGGGTGTATGTATGTGTGTGTTTGTGTGGAAGCATGTTCAGCTTTGTGTATGTGTCTGAATGTATGTGCAAGTGTGTTTCACTTATCAACTCATGGCCATATCCCTCATAGATTTGAAAGACAAATGCTGGCTTCAACAGGACATGAAAACAAAAGTAAATAAATAAAAATTATTTACAGAAATTGCTGAACAATCAGCTGTCTATTTTGATGTATAATACTTTAACCAAAAGAATGCTGATAATTTTTATGTACAAGATATAGAATATTGTCTTTTACAAAATAAATATAGCATTAAAAAACAAAGATTACAAACTATAAATTACACTAAATGCAGTCTTCTCTGTAAAGACTCTTTCCAAAGGCATTTTAAATTTATTATTCTTATGTTTTTAACTTTCAATTACCTCGTATATATTCTGTACTTAGATTGCTACTTTCTATGATGTTACTTGGCTTCTTTTAATAACTCACATGAATGGGATTTCTTCTTAGTGACAATTCAAATTCAAACATTGAGGTTAATGTCTTCTGTGAATATCTTATCTGTGAGACACTGAATGAAAGCCAAATCTGAGTTCATAAATCAGTCAAACCAAAATGCAGTTAGTTCATTGGTAGTAGCTATTTTGCATATTCTCTACATGAATCTAATTCAATATGTTCATCAAATGAGGTTTCCATATTAAAAGCATTTTCTTACCATAGTCTTAAAATGAACAGAAATGAGTTCCTTAATCATGCATAAGGGAAGGTTAATGTCATTAGCTTTCACTAGAATTTTAAGCACTTATCAATAATCTTTATAAGCAAAAACTTTTAAGATATGCCTGCAGATATGTATAATCAACCAAAATAAGTATTTAGTTTTCTATTTCCAACCCATGCCAGCATGGACAACAGACATTAAATCATGATGATGATGATTTCTATATCAACCAAAATAGGATTTCTTGGAAAAAAATATTTGCACAATTTTATATAATAAATGGAAACAACATTGTTTGCTATTTACCACAGTCCAAAATACTGTCTACCCTACAAAGAAATTACTGACCAACCACCTCTTCTCAAAGAATTAAAGAATGAAAAGTCAGCAAATGTATAACCAATATACTTAAATCAACTGAGATTTCTCAATGATAAACAATTCCTGAATATTCTGTACTACTTACATAATGTAAATCTATGTTATTCCTTTGCAAATATGTAAATCTATGTTATTTCTTTGTCAATAATTTCAATTTCTGACTGATTCGAACTTTGTTACATATGATGCTGATTATATATGATTTTTGTGAAAGATCCACATGTTCTTGTATAAAACAATGAGGCAAAAAGTGGGCTTTTATGCATCTAAATTCCTTTCATGGAACAACAATGGAGAATTTTTTTCTTAAGAATAATATGTTCAGTAAACATAAGCATTGTTGCAATATCAATCCCATGTATTATTCTTCAAAAATGTTACCAAAAACTCAAATCCTTCAAACAGAGGAAATAACTTTTCATTTCTTGAGGTTTGTTAGGATTGGGAGTTTTATATTTAAATAAACCATTGTTTCAAACATATACATGCCTAACAAGTTCCATTTAATCTTCCTCTAATCAGTCTCTTAAAGTTCGTAATTACTGTGAGTCGTTAAGTGTTTCAAGTTATGACACCATAGCTTATTCAAACCTATCTTGTAGCAGAATCAATTTACAGACAAGTGGAAAGCAACATAAAGACAAGGAATTTTAGCAAATATTTAAGGTAAACTCATTTACTTGCTGAAATCTCAGCATCAATAATTTCCAAACTAATCTGATATAAATCAGATTTTCACAATCACAATTTGACAGTTATAATCACAAGTTGAATGTTACAACAGTCTTCATTTCTGCAACACTACAATATTTCATTCATAGTTACAACCCTAATTCCAAACATCTTAAGGTCATAATCACAATTGAACTTCTAAAAAGTTGATTCTTCTAGGATGTAATTGTTTCCATTTCAACAAACATTCATGGACTAAGTCATTTTTCAAAAGCAACTATAACTACAAAAGTATATGCATACAAGTATCCCTGCATAATGGTTACCTCAAATTACAGGATTTGGTGCTTGTGGAAATTGTAAAGTATGATCATTAATTTCAGGATATGGTCTGTTATTTCACCCTTACAAAAATTCGGATGAATTTTAACAAATTCAAACTACATTTTCTTCTTAGCCAAAATGCACATTTTTAGCTAAGAGCAAACTATTCTTTTATTCTTTTACATGTCTCGGTCAGTTGACTGCAGCCATGAAGGGTTTTAGTCAAACAAATAGACCTCCAGGTCTTATTTTTTAAAGCCTAGTACTTATTCTATTGGTGTCTTTTGCCGAATCACTGTTTGCAGGGACGTAAACACACCAACACCAGTTGTCAAGCAGTGATGGGGAGACAAACATAGACACACACACACACAAGCTTCTTTCAGTTTCTGTCAACAAAATCCACTTACAAAGCTTTGGTTGGCCCGAGGCTATAGAAGACATTTGGCTCACAGATTTTTTAAACTAAACAGTTTGAAACTTTGTATACTGGTGTAATTTCTCATGCTAAACATGGCTTACTTTCAACATTTATGACAAAATTTCATAAGTTATTTTGTGTTAAAGTTGTCATATTTGGGTAATTTTAACCAATCAACTACGTGTAGTCAACTGAAGAAACCTACTGCAACAACTTCTAGGTTATCTCTACTAAATGTATTTTTCAAACACACCAAATAATCCACACATAGTTGAAAAATATATTTAGTAAAGATGACCCAGAAGTTGTTGCTCTTTGATTACTATCACAAACAGCAGGTTTCTTCAGCTAAATACATATCGTTGATTGGTTAAAATTACCCAAATACAACACTTCTAAAATACGAAATTTTATCAAAAATGTTGAAAGTAAACCATGTTCAGTGAGAGAAATTACACCAGTATACGAAGTTTCAAACTGTTTAGTTTTAAAAATAATTTTTTAAATCTGTGAGCCAAACTGAAGAGATCCAACATTTGTCCAAGGTGCCATGCAGTGATACTGAACCCAGAACCATGTGGTTGGGAAGCAAGCTTCTGACCACAGTCACACCTGCACCTCTAGTTGATAATTTTAAGAACTATAATAACAATATACACACATGCATATGGATCACTATAAAGATTTACAGAGTGCATCGGAATTTTTCAGTGAATTTTTGTGTGCATGAGTATTTTCTTGTGTTATAATGAGTATCTATCTATATAAATCAACTTTCACCAACACTACTATCTATTATCAACTTGAACAACCCCATCAATACCAAGACCAATACAACTACTGCCATTATTAACCCACCAACTCCTTTATGATCTACAACAGCAACAATGAAGATTGACTTCAGATGAAACAGCAATAATTGACAAGAACAATATGACCACCGACAATACTTCCACCATCACCACCAGCTCTAACAATCCAGACAAGGCCATTAGAACAAAGAAATAAGCCTGGAAGAATGATGGTAGCAGAGAACTAGACCATGTAGCAAGGAAGGAGGCTAGAAGACAAGTTTACTTAGCCTGGGGAAAAGCACAAAGGAGGAAGTTTGCCAGTGTTCTGTGATGTGAAGACCAAACACTTGAAGTGGTTTAGATTGCAAGAAAGTGTGTCAGAGAATATCGTGATGTGGTAGGAGAGAAATGTGTCCACATGGATGATGGCTCACTAGCAGTTAGTGATTCTGCAAAAGAGGCTTGGAAGTGACACTTTGAAAGGTTGCTAAATGTGGAGAATGCATTAGAGAAAGAGAGCCTGCCTAATGTAGATCCAACAGAGGGGCCAGCAATCCAAATTGACAGTAGCTTAGTATCTACTAAGCTATTAAGGATATAAAGACAGGGAAAGCTGTCATCCATATAATTAATCAGGTTGTCCGTGAGGAAATCATACGCACTGATTGATGTAGCAAGCATTATGGTCAACTGCTACAAAGATGAGTGATGCCTTAGACAGAAATAATTATAGAGGCATCAAATTACTGGACCAGGTGATGAAAGTTGCAGAAAAGGGTCATAGGAAGAAAGTTAGCATAGACAAGATAGAGTTTGGATCTGTGCCAGGGAGAAGCACCACCGATGCTATCTTCCAGATCAGACAACTGATGAAGAAATACTTGACCAAAAATAAACCTTTGTATTTAGCTTTTGTGGACATGGAGAAAGCCCTTGATATGGTCCCCCATTCCCTTATCTGGTGGGTAATGTGGGAGCTAGGGATAGATGAGTGGTTGGTGAGAGCTGTGCAAGCCATGTACAGGGATGCTGTCAGTAGGGTGAGAGCTGCCAGTGAGTATAGCAAGGAGTTTAGTATACAAGTAGAAATCTACCAGGGATCAGTTCTTAGCCCCCCCCCCTGTTTATCATAGTCTTCCAAGCTATAACTGAGAAATTTAAGACTAGCTGCCCTTGGGAACTCTTCTATTGCTGAATCACTACCAGAACTAAAAAAGAAATTTCAAGTATGAAAGCACAGACTGTGTGTGTGTGTGTGTATGCGTCTATATATATGTATGTGTATGCATATATGTACATGTGTGTGTATATATTTCTGTGTCTGTGCTTGTCCCACCATCATTGCTTGACAACCAATGTTGGTGTGCTTATTATGTGCCCGTTACTTAGCGGTTTGGGAAAAGAGACCGATAGAGTAAGTACTACCAGAATAAGTCCTGGGTTCAATTTGTTCACCTAAAGGTGGTGCTTCAGTATGGCCACAGTCAAATGACTGAAACAAGTAAAAGAATATATATATATATTACCAAAACAAAGCTTGCAACATCTACAGTGCGGTCAAACATGACAACAGAGAAAAGTTAAGTAAACTAGATGCCATTCCTTTAACTGTTCAGACCTTATTTTTTCATAGATTGAAAACTTTACTGGGTAATAAAGGCCAGTTTGAAAGGTTTAAGAAGCATTTAAATTTACACAACATAATAATGACTGGTGAAGCTGCTACAAATTATCCTGAGCAACTGAAAAAAAAATTATTGTTGAAGGGTGATACATTACATATAATGTTGATGAAACTGCGTTTTTCTAAAAGAGCATGCCTGCAAGACCTTTTATTTCTTAAGAAAAACAAAACTATGATATAAAAGCTTCCAAAAATTGCCTGATTCTTTTGGAAGGAAATGCTGCCACTAATATGAAATTATTGTCCTTACTCATGTACCACTCCAAAAATCCAACAGCTTTCAAGGAGTACGCAAAGTTTAATCTGATTTCAAATAAGAAGGCATCAATGACTAAGAACCTTAAGAGTGGTTTACAAACATTATTTGTCCAACTGTAGAATGATGCAGTGCCAAACATATTTTCAACAAAACATTTGTCCCTTTAAATAAAATACAAAGCCACCCAATGAACTTCAATAAACTTTCTGATAGCATAAGTGCAGATAACATCCTCAAGAATATTTCTTTTCTCCAGTCAATGAATCAAGGTGTGGTTGCTAATTTCAAGGCATATTATCTGAGAACTTTAACTTAAAACCTACAGTTACAGACTTCTGGAAGAAGTTCACCATAAAGGATGCTGTGGATAATATATTTGAGTCATGTGATAAAGTGAAACCCTCAACTCTGAAAGGTGTTTGGAAAAATATATGGCCAGGATGTCTCTGATTTTACAAGCTTTCCATGAACAAAAGATGTCCATCAAATCTGGAAAGATAGTGTGACACACGTAAATGATGCAGAATTTGAAAAAAAGACATAGGTGATAATGTGGTTGATCTACTAGTAGCCCAAAGAGAAAGTCTGATGAAAAGCTTGATGCCATTAGAACAGCAAACTGAGAAGAGATTCCACCAACTCCCACTTACATTGACTGCAAAGAATATTGCTAAAAGGCTGGTACTTACACAAGGTCAGCAAGTATTTACTGATAATGACTCTATAATCTTGAAAAAATTACAAAGAATTTACAAACTCATTTCCTACACTAAGTTGTATAAAGAGATGCCATAAACATCAAACAACTTTCGATAAGTTTTCCCTTCAAGTAGATGTTGATGAATTAAAAGATACAAGATACTGCTCCTCATCCTGCCATCATCACTCCTCACACAGTAAACGTGTTTTGGTCAGAATGTACTCAAATACCAATTTTATTCCTTAAACGCATCTCTCTTCAAATGTTTTTATGTATACATAGTATTGTGTATATTTAGAAATTGTTATTTTCATGCAGAAAAGTCGTTGCGATACTTCAGGTTTTTTTGGGGGGAGGGGCACTTTTTAACATGAAAATCGATGGGGGAAACTTAATTTTCTGTTACGGCAAGAATTTCTGGGACACAATACATCCATAACGCATTTGTGTTTCAACAATATGATTAACAATCATGAGCTACGAAGAGAATCCCTGTTAGGGAATTAATTTGTGCTTGCATATAAACATTTTCAAGGGATTTGGGGTACCTGAGGTTGATCTTGCTTTAGCTGATCATGACTAGCTGATGTTCAGAACTTTTACTTTAATTTGAGCGAATGTTTGTGTTGTGTTTATACGCTTAAATTGATCCAGCTAATATATTTCACGGGTGTACAGGGTCATTTTGTTGGAAATGACGTACTCAATTGATGAAGATGATAAGAAAGTTACCAATATTTTGAAATTATCGACATCACAATACCATGAAGCAGTTATCTCTCGTTTACACATAAAATTTCTCATCTTACACCATTATTCCAATCTTTACAACAGGGTTCATTTAGAGAATCTATGTTTATACATTCCATCCATCTCCTCCACCCACCATTCCTGGAAAGGTCGTGGAGTTGTATCCTCAGGCCTTTCCTCCTCCATAGGGTGCTATCAGAATCAGCCATCATTATACTTTCCGACTGGATTCCCAAGCATGACCAACTGAAACTAGATATTATGCAGCCATCTCATTTTTGGTCTACCCCTATGTCTCCTGCCGGTTGAAGAATCCAGCGACATTCTAATCACATCTATGTGTATATACTATAACTTCTGAATAGAAGGCGACAATAGATCAAAAGGAACGAAAACGAAGTCGCTAAACGAAAAGCAAACGTAACAAATGTTGTGAAATTAGCAACAAAATGTGTAGCCAAGAATCATTGAATAATTATTTTCTGTGGTTATCGAGTTTAAAATGCACTGATTTAAAAATTAAAAGTGTTCCATGCCTTGTTTAGCTCGCGAAATTCAAAGAAGGAAATTTATCAGTTTGGTGGGAAACTTAATTTGATCAAAATAACTTCATGAGACTAAGCCCAAAGTAAGGAAAAACAAAATTTGATTAAAGTCACTTTTATAATACATTGCATATGATGAAAAAAAAACGACAGAGGTGAAGAGGAACTAATAAAACTTCCTTAATACTTTTAAACCAGACTAAGAAAATCTATTATCACAAGATAACCTTTTCAATGTACTATAAAAAATATAATTCAATACTGAAATGAAAATCATTAACAAGAATGCTTTGATCTCCATGTATGTGGAAGCTACGAGTCATTGGATAAGCATTTTCGTAGCCAGTTCAATTTATGGAATGGTCACGACCAAGTATATAATGATAACGCTGCAATGTAACGTGAATTTTACAAGAAAAAATTATGTTTATAATGATCGTACTGCATTTTCTTCGTTTGTCAATTGTAAGTGGTGTTGCTTTATCGTGTAATAATAACGGAAATCGAACTGCAATTCTCGAATACGAATCAAGTTTTAATTTATATAAAATATGGTTTCTTTCATTTTTCTTTTTTCAGTATCTTTAATTTACTGCATTTGACACCAGATCTTCGGTACTAGTATGCTTTCATACCTCATCCAACAGATTTGCTTTCCAGCTAAACAATTCCGCTTTTTATACTTTCGTTTTATCCCCACCTACCTGGTAAAGTATTCTATGAAAATAATCATCAAATACATTCAAATCTAAAGTTATCGTGAAGTTATTGATACCAATTTGAAATAAAATGGCAACATTATTCTTTAGCTATACAAATAAAATAAACCACCATGGAAATTCAGAATATTCGTCAAAGAAATTATGCAAATGATACAAACATAAAAGCCACTTAAAAACTCCTTACATATAGTTCGGTTCTAGGTTTAAAAGCATGTTGAATTTTGAACCGTTATATTTATTGACGCAAATAATTGCAGTAGTCGAAATTGTTTATCTCTTAATGGATATCATAAAATGTAAACTGTGAAACTGAAAATGAAATGACACACATGAATGGACACATACTGGGAAAGCGCAATATCAGTTGAAATCATGTCATTATCCTTTATGAAAAGTTCTAGTTCAAAGAAAGAAAAAAGAAAATTTGAAACTTTTTTTTTGGTGCACATACAATCTGCTAAATTAGAATTTTTTTTTTTCAACTATAGGCATCGTATTATTTTAATAAGTTATGAAAATAAACATTGCAGAGGAATCACTAACGAAAAAAGCCTCTATGCGGTCGCTTGATTTGCTAAAAATAGTTGCCGATTTTCCCTCAAATTATGCCCTGCAATCTTGAAAATAAAGACAGGATTGGATAATGCAGTCCTAAATACTCGTAAAAAAACGAAATGATCATAGGTGGAACGGCTTTGATCGGAGGTAAACTTGATGCTAATATACAAAACAAAAACATTGACAAAAAATTCCATATAAATACGTACCTTGACAAGATCTTTTTGATTATCCTTAAGAGTTGCTGAATCCATTCCGGCTGGAAGTTCTTCCCTACTAGTTTCCAAACCAGAAGGGCTTGGATTAGAACTTGAAACCGAACCTTCATGATCGGGTGAGCCACTCGGTGCTATAGTAGTTAGAGTTGTACCACAAATGACACTAGCACCGCAACTAATATTTTGAATGGTGCTTCCAGTAATGCTAGAAGTAGCAGCACTATTCGGATTGCTAGTACTGTTACCACCAACAACACTTAAATTACTGCAATAACCAGCACCGCCACTGCTGTGACCGGCAAGCACTGTGCTTACTCCTGTGTAATCAGCTAACCTTTCTGCGGCAGCAGCATTTTCGCGGGATTTGCTTCCGTCTCGAGATTTTCCTTTTCTTGAACTCATTGTTTAAGTTTCATTCAGAATGAAGAAACCAGAGGAATTAAAAAAAAAAAAATTAAGTAAGAAATAAAAATAGAATGACATCAATATGATAAAGATAGATAATTGAGTGATAAGTGTTTCAAATTTTAGTCGAGGAGTTAGAGATGCCAACTTCAAGGAAAATCCGTTGGTATATGAGGAGCATACTTTAACACAGGGAATTACCACTTAACTTCAACTGTTGTAACTTTGAGATTAAATCATGAAAATGATTGCATTGCGCTGTTAAGAATAATTCATGTGATAAAAATACAAATACAAAAAACATTTTATATTTTATGCCAAATTTCATGTCTTAGTTTCCTCGGATTTACACAATTTAATTTTGATGTGATGTATAAAACTCAATACTGTTCGAATGCTCTCGTTATTCTTTTTACAAAATCACACCTACATACAGAAAAATAAAGAAAAGTAGGTTCTCTTCAAAGACATGATAAAAATATTTCATGTAATTTTCGTAAGATATATTATCGATTTCTTTTAATCTCTGTACAGCTGTTTATGGGTTTTTTTCTGTATTAGGTACATACTCAAATTTCTTTCGATGTAGCGAAATCTGCATTCTTTTTTTTTTTTTGTAACTGATGAAAAAAAAAACAATTATTTAATAATTCTATGCATTTTTATATTTTATAATAATTCTTGGTTCATTTTGTAAGTCTGTTTTCTTGTTTACTCTTTTGTTTATAGGGATCCGGTTTCATAATGCTTATTAGACAGGTAGCTGTGTAGTGAAAATGCCACTATTATCCGCCTTCTCATTGATGATATGGTTGGTGACGATGGAAGCTGGACGTTAATTTAGTCTTTTTAATTAATCGGCATTTTTAGTGACAATTATAATTCTGGGAACCGAAAATCAAAATTATATTATACATAAGTCATAGTCTGAGTGTGTGGTGAAGAGCCTTCAGTATTGGGCTTTCCTACGTATTCTTTTCTTATAATACTTGATGGATAAGGATTCTCTCTGCTCTGCCTGTCTGTCACTATAACGAGGCAATGACATATATTCACATCTTCCTTGTTCTGTTGTTGCCGTTATAAAACGACTAGTGGGCATCCAACAAATGGTAAATTACATTCAAGCAGACATTTATTTTCGCTGTTCTTATATAGACAATATGCATCTAAGAAAAGTGAATCTGTTGGAAATTACTAAAACATTAAGTAAAAGACAATACCATCCTTCCGTTCGGTCGGCCTTCTGCTGGTAATGCGCAGAATACGAGTGCGCATGAGATTAGAGGAAGTGACGTCAAACACACTTGTTTAGCAGAGAGTTTGTAAAGTACGGATGTATATATGGAATGAAATAGTTTTATTTCGATCATTTTATTGTTTTCATAAAAAATAATATTTATAGTGTGTGTATTTGTGAAAATATAACACGTAAATACAACACAATAGAAAACATTAAAAAATAATTACAGGATTTTTTTTCATTAAAAAATATATCAACAGAGGATTCGTTACATCCTATTAATATGTTAGTAACTTACAAAATTGGTGACAACACATTCGTGATAATTCGGTACTTTCTCATAAACGTTAGTGATGCAGAAGTTTAATACAGAGATATATTTTTCAGTAAATACGACCAAGCATTCACAAAAACTGTTAGTATAACACAAGTGGACACTTGAACTGCGACTGAGAACGATTTCTTTTTTAAAGACCTAATATCTAGGGTTTTAAATTATTAGTGGACAGAATGTGCACATAACACATTGACATAGTCCTAATCGGCGAAATAATATAATTTGTTGGAACTTGTAGCGTTCTGATTGTACAAATAGATCAAAGGTTAGAATACATTTTACGCCTGGGAGAGAAAAGAAACAACGTTTTGGATGTTTATCCTTCTTCAGGGAGAAAGAAAAGATACAAGTCTCATTACTACACAACAAAATTCCATGAGGCATTTCACGTACGAATGGAATTGTTATAGAGAAAGAAAAATATATGATAATCCTGGTCACAACAGCTAAAAAATATAATCTGCTTTAATGAATTGCAACTAAGTTATTTGTAGCCTAATATTGACCAAATCAAAATTACTTCAAGGAGCAAATGTAAATGGTATTCCTACTAGAAAAACAGCTTCAAAAACAAACATGACTTTCTAGATTCTCTGCAGACATTCACTGGATCACAAGTCGAGAAAATTAAGGGATGTGCAGGGATAACAACAATAGATTATTTAAATCAGCTTCCTTTCATTTTACCAATGCCTCTTCTTGTCTTAGTGGCATCACAATTCAAAGTAATCAAACAGTACATGTTCTTAAAAAGATTGTGAGTACATGTTTGAAAATGGAATGTGAAAAAGCTTGAGTTCAATTCTACATAACCAAACTGGCTGTGGGAATTGGGAGTCTTTGATTGATCCAGAAAAATACAGTAGAAAACAGTAAATACAACATCCCTTGTTGCATTTGTAATCTGTTACACCCTATTTGAAAAATTATATCAATATAATGCCGGGTAATAGAATAATATACTACACCAATGCGTAAAGGAATTTACAAGTGAAGTGCGTTGTCTTTTATCATTTACTTGTTTCATTCATTTAACTGCAGCCATGCTGGGGAACCACCTTCAGAGTTATATATATAGACAGGGGTTGGACAAAATAATGGAAACACCTTAATATTTCAAACAAATTTATTTTAATATGGGGTAAGACTGCCTCTGGCAGTAATTACAGCTTGAATTCTATAAGGTATGAACTTGTACAAAGTTTCAATTATTTCCAAACGAATTTTTGTCCATTCTTCAGCTAAAACAGTCTCCAGTTCTTGTAGTGATGATGGTGTAGAATATTGACTCCTTATTTGTTTTTCTAAAATACAACATAAATGTTTCATGATATTGAGATCTGGGGATTGTGGTGGCCAGATAAGATGTTCAACTTCACTAGAATGTTCCTTGTGCCATTCAGTAACAACTTTAGCTGTGTGAATTAGTGCATTATCATCCTGAAGGATTGTGTTTCCCTCTTGAAACAGTTCCGCAACCATAGGATGAATTTGATCAGATAAAATGCTTAAATAGTCTTGACTATTAATTCTGCCATGACGGGAAACCATTGGGCCAGCAGATTTCCAACATATAGCCCCTTCACCCAGATCCTCCTCCATGTTGGAAGAGGGCAGTCTGAGTCAAATGTTTCTTTTGGCTGTCTCCACATGTGCACTTAGCCAGTGGTCGGAAATAGGGTAAAGGATGACTCATCTGTGAAAGTAACATTCTTCCACTGCTCTAGGGACCAATTCTGTAGGTTTTTTACTCCACTCTAAATACTGTGCAACGTTTGTTTTTGAAAGCAGTGATTTTCTGATTGCAGCCCTACCATGAAATCCAGCTTTGTGAAGCTCCTGGCAAACAGTTTTTGTGGCAACTGGGTTCTTGAAGTGGTCATTATACGCTGCAGTAATTTGGGGAGTTGTACATTTGTGATCCTTTCTAACAATTTGCGTAAGAGTCCAACAGTCCCTATCTGAAAGTTTGGGTTTTCTTCCAGAGTTTTCTTTCAACAAAGACGTTTTTCTCTCTTTCTCAAAGGCTGTCATTACTTTCAAGACAGTACTTCTTGATACACCAAACATTTTGGCTGTTTTCATTATGCCTGCCATAAGAGCACCAACAATTTGACCTCTTTGCAGCAATTTTGAATGAATGGGTTTATCTTTTGGTATCTTGTGTCACTAAAGTGTAGGAAGTATGTTTTCTTTTTTAAGGAGTATTTTTATATTGATTTTTTTTAAACTTCAGGGAGACCATCTTCATGACATTTCGCAGTATAGGATGTGGCCTCATTGGGTGCAGGGCCCAACTGGCAGCAATCAGTCCAATTGGCTTAAGGCCAGCCCTGTATACATATATATATATATATATACATACATACATATATATATATATATATATATATATATATATATATATATATATATATACATACATGTGTATGTATATATGCATTAATATGTATATAGACGTCTGCTGTATCATATATTTTGATTTCTATTACATCCCTTGAGAATTCTTTGACCAACTGTTTTGCTTAATTGTTTATTTGTTTTTTTAAATCCTTATTCTTTCTCTAAGACTTCAGATATTTTATTTGAAACCAAAGTCTTTTTCATGGGCCCTTTACATACTAGTATGTGCCCTTGTATATGGACTCTAATGTCTCAGGGGCCCACTTGCCATCAGGCAAGCTAGCAATCTGGCCACTCTACCAATGTACGCATATATATATACATATATACAACTGGCTACTTTTGATTTTTGTCTAGTAAATCTACTCACAAGATTTTGGTAAACCTGAGACTATACTAGAAGACACTTACCCAAGGTGTCACACAGTGGATGCTACATCCAGAACCTTGTGGTTGGGAAGCAAGTTTCTTACCACAAACCCTTTTTTTTTTACCTGACCAAATATTTTTTCTAACTTGACTAGATAGATCTTATTTTCAAGCTACAAAAAGTTTATTTGTATTGTTTTAAAGTTGCAAAAGTATATAATTTGCATTGGCATCATGAAGAATACTTCTTTGCATTCTTTGATAACAAACAGTATACATTCCTTGCAGAAGCAGAAGCCATGGAAAATATACTAACATGCTGGCACAATATACTCAAGAGCAGTTTAGAATCTGAACTTCTTATATACAATATAAGACTTGTGAAAAATCTCCCAAACAGAAAGTTGTAGTATTCAAGGAAAGTCATTATAAGAAATCCAAAACAGCAAAATAATTTATATATGTGAATGCATCTATCAATATACAAATGTGTGGGTGTACTGAAACACACATGCTCTTGTATGTTTTATATATATATATATATATATATACATATATATATATATATATATATGTATGTATGTATGTATGTATATATATGTATATACTCTTTTACTTGTTTTACCTACGCGGACATGGTCATGCTGGAGCACCACCATGGTCTTTCTGACTTCCTCAGTCTGGGCGTTTCATATCACCACTCCTGTATGTGCCTTTGTCCCAGCTTTTGGTACATTTGGTGTATAAGGGAGTTTGATTCCGCTGCCCTCATCTGTACCTCATGTCAGGTTGTTGGTTCATGCGGTATTGTGGAGAAGAAGATGTCTAGTTCCTTTTGAAGACATCTACTTCCACCTTATGCAAATTTCTTCATTTTTGTGGCAGAGCATTGAAGAGCTGTGGGCCTTTAAACCCTAGACTATTGCAGTACCTGGTCCTAAAGTTAGATGGAGAGGATGGTATTTTTGGTACAATACAATGGTGGTCAGTTTTGGGATTTGTATGACACTCAATGCCAAAGTTAGATACTAGCCCTTCTGGGATTTTCCATGTGCATATTGTTGCATATCTCTCATGCCTTTGCTCCAGGGAGTAAAGTTGCAGTTTTCTCAGCCTATCCATGTAGCTCATCCGTTACACTGTTTCAATCTTTTTAATGTAGTAGCGTTGGACTGCTTCAAGCTCCACTGTTAGTTTGGCACTATGTGGTGACCATAACTGGAAGTAGTAGTCCAGGTGGCTGAGAACAAAGGCTCTCCACAGGATCAACATAGTTTCTTGGTCTCTTGTCTTGAAGGACCTCAGTATCCATCCTGCCAGTTATCTGAACTTCACTGCCATCTTGCTAATGTGCATATAAAATGATGTGCCGTTGCACGTACTGATCCCCAAGTCTTTCAGTACCTGTGACTCTGGGATTGTACTGCCTTCGGTCCTGTATATGTAGATTGTACTGTATTTGTGAGTTGATAGTGCAAGGGCTTGAAATTATCCAGCATTAAACTGCATGTCGTTTATTTCGGCCCACTTGTATATTGAATTTAGGTCCCACTGTAAGCTTGTAACATCATCTTGGATTTTTATTACTTGTGATAATTTTGTACCATAGGCATAGCTAGTGACAATGGCTGTTCAAGTGGCTGTGGGCATATCTAAAAGAGCTATTATGAACAGTAATGGCCCCAGAACAGTTCTCTGGGAAACACCATTTAGGATCTAAGTTTCCACAGAAAAGGTGCCATTGGCTGCAACTAGCTGACTTCTGTTTTTAAGGAAGTCATGCAGCCACTATCCCAGTTTAGCAGCAATGCCATGATCTATCTTATCAAATGCGTTTGCAAAGTCAAGATATATCACACTGACATCTGAATGGTCAAGCAGCTGTTTCAAAACCAGTCATAGTGGAGTTCAAGGGGATATATAATCCTGGCAGTTACTGTATTTCCTCTTAAATCAGTTTTATATGTTGGCTAAGAGAATGAATGGGAGAAAGAGAGTCTGCTGAATGTCGACCCAACAGAGGGAACAGCAATCTGAATTGACACTACCTTGGTAGATAAAGCAATTAAGAGTATGAAGACAGGGAAAGCCCCAGGCCCATCAGGAATCACCACAGAGATGCTCAAAATATCTAGCGATGTCGGCTATAGCCTAGTCACCCGTATAGTTAACCAGGTGATACATGAAAGAGTCATACCCAATGACTGGTGTAGCAACACCATAGTCAACTGCTACGAAGGTAAAGGTGATTATTTGGATACAAATAATTACAGAGGTATCAAGTTGTTGGATCAGGTAATGAAGGTTATGGAGAGGGTCATAGCCCAACTAATTAGAGAGAGAGTTAGATTAGATGAGATGCAGTTTGGGTTCCTGCCAGGGAAAAGCACCACTGATGCTATATTTCTGGTAAGACAGCTGCAGGAGAAATACCTAAACAAAGATAAACCTCTGTACCTGGCTTTCGTTGACATGGAGAAAGCCTTTGACAGGGTCCCCCGATCACTTATCTGGTGGTCAATGAGGAAACTAGGGATAGATGAAAGTTTAGTGAGAGCTGTGCAAGCCATGTGCAGGGACACTGTCAGTAAGGTGAGGGTTGGCAACAAGTACAGTGAAGAACTCGGAGTAGAGGTAGGGGTCCACCAAGGTTCAGTCTTCAGTCCCCTCCTATTTACCATAGTCCTCCAGGCAATAACAGAGGAATTCCAGACAGGATGCCCCTTAGAGCTCCTCTATGCTGATGACCTTGCTCTAATTGCTGAGTCACTATCAGAACTAGAGTTTCAGGTGTGGAAGCAAGGATTAGAATCGAAGGGCCTTAGAGTCAACCTAGCAAAAACCAAAGTCCTAATAAGTAGGAAGGCAGCCAAACTACAAATCCCTTCAGGTAGATGGCCCTGCTCGATCTGTAGAAAAGGCGTAGGTAGAAACTCTATAAGATGTACCAAGTGTAAGCTATGGACACATAAGAGGTGCAGCAATGTCAAAGAAAGGCTAACTAGGAAGATAGTTTTTGTATGTGGCAGATGCTCAGGAGTAATAAACACCGAAAATGTGCAGAGAACAACTTCTGCCACATTCCAGGGAGAAAAACTAGAAGTATTTGATAGCTTCTGTTACCTAGGTGACCAAGTCAGTAGTGGGGGAAGGGTGCTCTGAAAGTGTAGCTGCTAGAATAAGAATAGCCTGGGCAAAGTTCAGAGAGCTCCTACCTCGGCTGGTGACGAAGGGCCTCTCGCTCAGAGGAAAGGGTAGACTGTATGACGCATGTGTATGAACAGCCATGCTACATGGCAGTGAAACATGGGCCATGACTGCTGAGGACATGCATAAGCTTGCAAGGAATGAAGCCAGTATGCTCTGCTGGATGTGTAATGTCAGTGTGCATACTCGACAGAATGTAAATGCCTTGAGAGAAAAGTTGAACCTAAGAAGCATTAGATGTGGTGTGCAAGAGAGATGACTGCACTGGTATGGTCATGTGGTGAGAATGGATGAGGATAGCTGTGTGAAAAAGTCTCACACCCCACCAGTTGAGGGAACCTGAGTAGAAACTCTGCCAGATCAGATTGGAGCCTGGTGCAGCCATCCAGCTTGCCAGTACTCAGTCAAACTGTTCAACCCATGCCAACATGGAAAGCGGGCATTAAACAATAATGATGATGATGATGATATATATATATATATATATATATATACCGGAGTAAACACATAAATGTGAAACAAGGTGGAAAAAGAGAGTACTCAAATACCAGTGGTAGAGTAATATGCTTTATTTAAAGCAGCAGAAAATTCAACAAAATTTGTTACTCTGAGTTTCTCGTTGCCATTCATCAGACAGTTTTTGTTAGAATGGAACCGATATATCAATTCAATCCAGACTCTTACAAACGCTACACCTTTAAAAAATGGACTTGTTTGATTGGCCCTTTAGAAATAACGGTCAATCTTCGAGCGATATACAAAAAATGTATATATATATATATATATATATAATATATATATATATATATAAAAATTATAAAAATTATAAAATTCGAGGAAAAACCTTACATTGAATAAAATACATATTGTCGTTAATGAAGGAAATATAATTAATACATGGAAATTAAAATGCATTATAAATATTACACCGCAATACATATTCATATTAAAGTGTACATATATATATCAACAAACACAGAAGGATGCGTGCAAACACCATACATATACAGACGTATAAATATAAATCTAAAATATACACATAAATGCATGCATACATATGTATACGCAATCTATCTCGCACGCAAGTTAAAATCATGGATGCTAACGTAGCGTTCCTTATTAACAGAGCAAAGCTTAAGACATAAGTAAGTGAGGGGAACGTAAAGTTGTATGCACCAGTATCAGTTAGAGAAAAAAATGAAAGAAAGGAAGAGAGAGAAAAAGGAACGAAGAAGGGGGAAAGAAAAAAGAAAAAGGAGGGGTGGGGAAAAAACGAAATAAGAAAAATTATGTATACAAGCTGTGTAACCACGTTATTGACATATATATAGAGACAAGTATACAAACACACAAGTTCAAATGGATACATACACATACAGTCGTGTATGTGTGTGCTTAAGCACAAACATACGCTCACTTACACATACACAGAGACGCATGCTTACAAATACATATCCATGGCTATACACATATTTACATCAAAATTCTAATTTTTGACAACATTGCTCTTTTTAAAAA
>NC_043012.1:27555810-27585810 GCF_006345805.1 Octopus sinensis
ATAAAAGAGTAATGTATAATAAGTAAAATATATATAAAAGAGAATATAAATATAAGTAAATATAAATATAAGTATAGGTTACATCGAGGAAAATAATGATAATTTTAAATTCAAATCCAATAGTGTATTTATGTCATAAGGAAAATTACTAACTGAAACCCGGACATACATATATACCGCTCTGGATCCTAATGCAAGTGTTATTAATAATATTATGAATGTTAATAATGATAACATTAATGGTATTGACAACGATAATGATGCTAACTTTAATGATACTTTAGAAATTATTATGAAGTAATATAATGTACTATTGACTATGTATATTTGCATCTAGGTACTAATTTGTGTATGTTTATTATCACAATATTAAGTCAAAAAACTGAGACATTGAATGTGGAACACATATATATGTTTACTAATTTATATTATTTATTTATATAATTATGTATATGTATATTTTTATATGTATAAGAGTGTGAGTATATGCACTCATATGTATATGTCGTATTATGGGTATGCACCCACACCCATGTGGGTATATATGTAGACTGATTTATATTATATTACATAATCTCCGAAGAGGCCTTATGATATTTTTGTAAATGTCTCATTTATATCTATATATTGATCAACCATAAAGGGCTAATATTGGTAAAATGAGACATACTTATCTACATGGTCGAAACAGCTGTAAGGTGTAACCTATACTTATATTTATATTCTCTTTTATATATATTCTACTTATTATACAACATTACTCTTTTATGTACACTTTTTTATGTACATTCCTTTATGTACACTGATTTGTTCTGCTTTTTATATTTAACCCTACAGTCTCTTATGTGGTGGTTTAATAAAGTATATGATTAAGTATTATCTGGTAATTAATATTTGATTTAGATGTATTTCTCCATTTTCTTATCTTGTATTAGTAATTTGTGGTAAATCATTTTACCTTTGCCTATATAATACAGAAAATGAATTGATTGCATCGCAATCATTAACATTTATGTATTAACTTTGTTGGGTACTTCACTAGCAGTATTATGGATATATGTTATCCCCTGGAGGGTTGCATTTACAACCCCTATCTCAATTTGTATATATATATATATATATATATATATATATAAATAGTAATGCAATACGAGAGTATTGCTTTCCAGTAAAGAATAGCCCGTGAGGGAAAATTATACATAGAAGTAAATATATGGTACAACGAAGTACCGATATTTACTGGAAAATAGTGAACGTAATAAATACGACGCTAATGTATAGCTTCACCGCGTATGTACTAGCAAAAATGCGTGTGTGCAACAAACTTGAAAAAAATTGTCTTACCTCCAGGGAGAACATCTGAAAGATGAAATACCTAGAAAGGGATAATGTGGTACCGGTTTCAGATTTTTCAAGATATGTCTGCACACATTTACTTGATTTATCTTCATCAGCCAACATATACCTCGACAACATTTCAAATGTTTCCGCATCAATGCCAATACACTCGACTGAAACGCCAAAATGCTGACAGAACGAGAACAGTGAAGAAGTTTCAATAAAAATAGTAATGCAATACGAGAGTATTGCTTTATCTTGAAAAATCTGAAACCGGTACCACATTATCCCTTTCTAGGTATCTCATCTTTCAGATGTTCTCCCTGGAGGTAAGACAATTTTTTTCAAGTTTGTTGCACACACGCATTTTTGCTAGTACATACGCGGTGAAGCTATACATTAGCATCGTATTTATTACGTTCGCTATTTTCCAGTAAATATCGGTACTTCATTGTACCATATATTTACTTATATATATATATATATATATATATTATATATATATATATATATATATATAATATGTACATATATATATACATATATATATACATATATATATACATATTCATGAGTTTAATTTCTTATAAATGCTAAGACCAACATTTTTATGTTTAAAATTCAGTTATATAATATTCACCGACAAGATAAGTAACATTTTTTATTTACAATATTATCTAAATTTGAATTGTATTATGTTTGATTATTATTATTGTTGTTAAAATATTAATTTATATATAATTTCTTAATAATTATTAGTTACAATATGTTTATCTATTTATTTATTATGTTTATTATTATTTTTATAATGTGATTTAACGTATTACATATAATTTAATTTGAGAAATATTTTTGTAAGACAATATATTATTTAATAGTTAGGTGGTCCATTTATTACATGGTATTACATTTAAGTAAATAAGTTTAATATTAATAGATATTTTGATCAACTATATAATTGAATAATATATTAAATCTATAGATACTACATACATATTAAAAATATAGTTAGTTTATATAATAGGAGTGTATATATTTGAACCATTTTCTATTTTTAATTCTAATATTTATAGCTTGTACTAGTATTATGTATATTACTTAACATGAAGTCTTTTTAGTAGACATTACTTAATGAGAATAAGATTTTATTTAGATGTTTATTAAATAAATAAATTAATTAATTAATAATTTAACTTAATGTATATAGATTAAATTATAGTATTTAGTTTTCACTTAATGTATATTTTGAATTTTATATATATATTTGTTTTAAATAATTTAATTAATTGTATTTTATTTTCTAGTAATGATATATTATAGTTTATTATTCTTTTCTTATATATGTTAAAATTTTATTTTTATAGATATAATAAATATTTATACCTCTTTATTCTATTTTATTTACACAAGAATATATTTGTTAAGATATTTCGTATTTTACAAGATTATATATGTATATTCATTAATTTATCTAATTAATTATTTTATTATTTTTATCTTTAACCTGAAGAGTGACTATATTTATATTGAATTGATTTTACTGTTATCATTTATTAAATATAGCCACGAAACACGTGACGTTATTCTACCAAATATACGTTTTATTTATTATTTTGCATATTACTTAATCATTGGTATATGTTTTATCTTACATTTAATCTTTCTATAAGATGTAATTTTTCTAAATGGTATAATTTAATTTTTTCATTACTGAATCGGTAAAAGGTGGTTTTTTTTTCTAATTTATATATATATATATATTATATTTTGCGAAATTTGATTTAGTATTTCTAAATCGAATTTTTCCCTGTAAGTTTGGAATAATATTCCCTCATATTATTATTATATATATCTATATATATATATATCTTTATATATATATACACACACACACACACATATATATATATGTACATAATCAAATGTTATTCTTTAATTGTGATTTATTCTTTTATTCTCTTGCTTGTTTCAGCCTGGTGCAGCCTTCTGGCTTGCCAGTCCCCAGTCAAACTGTCCAATCCATGCCAGCATGGAAAGTGGACGTTAAGTGATGATCCCCATATATATATGTACATATATTATATATATATATATATATATATATGTACATATATATATATATATATATATATATATACATATATATAATATATTTGAGACAAAACCACTATTTTAAAATCAAACAAGGAAAGACTTAATCAATACATAAAATTTTAATATAAATTAAATAAACCGCCACTACAATTGTTTCATGTCTGCTACCGACATTCTTCAGGTGGATTTTCGATCTTCTAATCAGTATCAAATTATATATATATATATAGGGGTATAAAAGGTATTGGTATCAGGAAGACCCAAAAGGTATCGGGTAAAAGCTAAGTAAGTGCTATGGACAGACCATGGTTAAGCTCCAGGCTCAATATTGATTAGAATGAGGAATCCAACGTGGGTCATGTATTAGCATGCATATGTATCAACTGACAGAATGAGATTAAAAAAATCCAAGGCACTAAATAGATTTCATAATATTTATCAAGAAAAGTTCTTAACGCTGTTTCCGGGATATTTTATATATCCCTTCATCAGAAACAGTGCGAGAAATGTTTGAGTATTAATTATTGTAGGCAAGATATGAAATACAGAGGGAAGTAAGAGAATGAATATAGAAGTGAGATAGTTAAGGATATTGTATTTGCAGTACCATTATTCAAGTAGAATGGTTTATATAATGGTGAAAAAAAAGGGTGGATGCTACTGTAGCTTGTATCCCCAGGAGGACACCTCCTCCAGCTGGCTATTGACACACTATCTGTGCCGTATCAGTATTTGCAAAGGGAAGCCATCCTTCCCATCTCCAACCTGGCATGATACACATGGACTCGAGTTTCTGATGAAGGTATTGACCCATCATCAATGTGTGACAATCACCAGTTTTTTATTATGATAAAAATTATCATACATAGAAGGGACAGCACGGGACACTACAAACATTTAAAGGAATCGCTCAGCGAGTTATAAATAATCATTTTTTAAAAATGTATTTATATATTATAAAAGTTAATTTGGTTTTGTCCAACTTTTAGCTTGTTGTCCAGTGACTACACCTTACTTTTACCATTGGAGGGATTAAGAAGGGACATTCATTCCCAACTTCCTTGCCACATCCGTTCATCTTTTCTCATACACGCTTCTTGACAGGTACCTCCTCTCCAGCTCTATCTTGCTTTTCATGTGATACTTGAAGTATTGTAGCATTCCAGTGCCAGAGATGAATGTTCCTGTCTTGATCCCTTGCATTCTAGTTCTCCATGCACACTCATTACCGCGACTGTACATAGAAAACAAGCCTCACCTCCTTTGGATAATCCGATGGGTGGTACACTTTTAATCACAGACTCAGCTGATAGCTGTACTCTTCCTAGATGTGACAGTACGTGTTCTATGTAAATTGTCAACTCCGAAAGTTGAGCACACTGTACAAGAGCATGCAGGATAGTTTCCTTATCCTGCCTGCACTTTGGACATTCTGCTGGCACTGACAATCTATGCCTAGACAATTTCTTGTGAACAGGTAACACATTCCTAAAACACTGCCAGGTCAGGGATCTTTGGTAGTTATCCAAATACCCTGCCCTGAAAGTGTTCTGAAACAGTTTAGATAGCTGGTTCTCATCAAGCTCCAGAGTCTCTCCTAGCATGTCGTCACATTTGTACTCTTCCAAACCTTTATAAAATGTAGAGGTGGTATTTCCACTGCCAGATTTACCCGCCTTGTGGATTAGCACAAGTGCCTGCTGACATTCCTTTTGCTATTCAGTCGTGTTTTGTCTTTTAATCAAACTGGGTGTAAATTCCTCCAAGGATGCTGGTCGTGGAAAGAATTCCTCTGTGAGCGAATTCTACACCAGACCACCAGCCAGTAAAGCCAGGGATGCCTTAGTCTCAGTGCATGTTGGCACATCAGCCACCACGGCATCCCTAGGCCACCCTTTAACGGCTCTTGACAGCACACAGAGCACCTCACAAGTGGTTTCCCCTCCACAAAAAGCAAAAGAGAATTCGCACCAGCTTGCATAGCCATGAATCGGGGAAAGCCATGACGGTCAGACGGTAGGTGATATCAGACGCAATAGACATCTGCACCACCTCTGCCCTCCCTTTCAGGCACAGCACTCTTTTGGACCAGGTCCAATTTGTGCTTCTACCCTGTCCATCACCTCACTCCAATTCTTCTCCATCTGGGAGTCCAGACCAAACCAAACTCCAAGCAACTTAACAGAACCATCTGTCCAGTGCCCTACCACACTGGACGTAATTGGCTTGCTGCTCCAGGTGTCGAGCCACAAACTGATGGACTTGTCCTTGTTAACTTTTGTTCCTGCTACCGCCTCGTATCTTCTGATTGTCTCCACTACACGAGGTAGCTGGGTCATCTGCATATGCAGAGACACTCTTATCACATCCAATTTCATTAGGGGTGCTTCCTAAATTTTCCAACTTTTGCAGTAATAGCTCGAGAGTCAGCATATACAGAAGCAAAGACTGGGAGCATCCCTGATGAACTGAACGTTTTACCTTGTACAGTTCTGACAGGTAACCGTTCAATTGAACTGTGGATTTGATGCCACTATAAATGGCCTTGATCCAACCGCAGAAATCAGGGCCTAGCCCAGCCAACTCAAGGATTGCTTCCAGGTACCGATGATCAACCCTATCGTAAGCTTTACTTTGGTCTAGATGAACCAGAGCCCCACCTTTACCGGATACTTTACCCACCCTGTCTAAGGTGTAGTGTAAGAAATGATGATTGTCCTGGATTGACCTGCTAGGAATGGCACATGTTTGCGCCTTCCCTACAAGTTTCTCAATGACACGTGTCAACCTTTTTGCTAACACCTTAACCAAAATCTTTAACTCTACATTCAGTGGAGTTATGGGCCTGAAGTTACTAATATGATCCCCCTTGCTTGGGTCTTTTCTGACTAGCGTCACTACTCCCTGACACACAGAGCTGGGAATTCCCCCATTCTGTTGCCAGTTTGTGTATGTGCAAGCCAGCAAGTGTCCAAACAAGTCCGGCATACTACTGTCAAACTCGTAGGGTAGACCCTCCAATCCCGGAGACTTGTCCCGGGTGCATTCGGCTCTTCACAACACCTTGCCTCCAGTGCCGAGAGTCACGGTCCATCAGCCAGGAATTCCCTTAAGGGCTCCCCATGGTCCAACACCTCGCTCATCCCAAACAGCTGGGCAAAATGCTGGTGAAATGCCTTCTGCATCTCCTCCTGTCCTTTGATCGTATGTCCCTGTTCGTCTATTAAAGACTGTACAGAGACTTCTCTGCCTCTCCTACTCTCCACACAATGGGCCCATCCAGCAACGTTAATGCCTTCTCTACCCACTGCGCGTACCTTAGCCCTGACTCTACACCCTTCATGTTTGGCTTTGAGATGACAGTGTAATACCACTCTCACTGCCAATACTCTGGATGCAGAGCCAGATGCCATGGCCTCCTCTATTTCCTTAATTAGCTGCCCTTCTATTCTAATCTTCTCTAAACTTAGCTCTCTACTAAATCTAAGAGAGTATGAATGAATGGCTCGCTTGAGGGTGCACCACTATCTATTATTAACGATGGCTCCGCATAATGCCCTCTGAACTAACTCCTTAACCGGGGTACAGAAGACTTTACCAGTCAAAATAGACTTGTTCATCTTCCAGTATCCTGGTCCCTGTCTACGGCACTTAACTAGGTGTACCTTGCACGTCACTAATTTGTGATCCATGTTGGAGGTACAGTAAAAGTGTGGACAACTAACTGTGTGTATATCTCTATCTCTTATGACTATCCTATCTAAGTAAGACCTGTGTGAACCGTCGTTATTAGACCACGCCTACTGTGGAATGAGCGGTTCATCCAGTCTGTACCGATCTACTAGTTAATAGCTTGCTAGTAGTCTTTTTAGGCCAGGACTTCCCTTCCTATTGATTGAGCCCACACTATCCTTAAGGTTAGATTCTACTGTAGCTTGTAGCCCCTGGAGGACACCTCTTCCAGCTGGCTATTGGCACACTATCTGTGCCCTATCAGTATTGTCACACGCTGATGACGGGTCAATACCATCATCAGAAACTCAAGTCCGTGTGTATCATGTCAGGTTGGAGATGGGATGGATGGCTTCTTTTTGCAAATACTGATAGGGCACAGATAGTGTGTCAATAGCCAGCTGGAGGAGGTGTCCTCCTGGGGCTACAAGCTACAGTAGCATCCACCCTTAAGGGTTAGCCACAATTAAGTGGCAAATATACTTCACAAAGTCGTGCAGCTACTGTTTATACCTCGATCAAGATTTATTATTGCTTGTTTACACTTTTTTGTGATCAGTGACTTTTCGTCATTGGAAAAAGGATATATGTATTTGCATTGGGATAGCACTTGACATCGACTATTGGTGATTGTCACTCCTCTGTGTTTTTTAGAAAGTGAGGCTGACTCAATGTGAAGCCGCCATGTTGGGTGGAATGAAGAAAGCAGATGAAATGAAGATGTATGCAGAGGCTGCGGAAATGCGGGACGCCAAGAATGCATGTGGACTGAAGGAGGAACAAATGGAATGAGATGTAAAGAAATTGAAAAACTACAGCAGTATGGTGGAAGTTGAAGAAACACAAGTAAGACTAGTCATGCCTGAAGAAGTGATGAAGAAAATTGAGAAGAGAACTGTAATTTTTCGAACGAAAATAGAAGAGCGGAAAGAGCTCCAGAGGAAATAGAAAAACTAATTATGAGCAGCATTGAAGAGAAATAATCTTCCTCAATAGAGGAAATGAATACAAGACAGTGGCAGCCATATTCAAAAATGAAGGAGATGCAGTGACAAATTGTAAACATGTGATAGAAGGGAAGAAGTAGTTGCTATTGCCTAGCAGTCCAGGGAAGACATTGATAAAAATTAGAGTGGGAAGAGTACCTCCAATGACAGAACCGGAGTGGGTAATGGTGGCCATTTTTGGCTTGAAGCAGCAAAAAGGAAGCCTAGAATTGGAGATTCAGCTAGTAAGCAGAACTGTATGCCAGAATTTCTTGGGGTACGGCATTGAAATAATCAAAGCCGTAACCCCAGAATATTACAAGGAAGTGCCCAAAGCGATAGAGATGCTGATGGGAGTGAGAGTGGATATAATACTTACGGGAAGACTAGCCAGATGTTATAGGTGCAGCCTAAGGGGGCACAAAAAACAAAAATTGTGGTAAATCAGCTGAGGAGATAGCAAGAGAAATACATGAAGAAATAATGGAAGAACAAAGGAAAAGAGAACTGGCAGAAAAAGAAAAACTAGAAGAGACAAAAAGCAGAAAGCGTGAAAGAAAGAAGTCACCAACAATAGCAGAAATAAAAAGGAGCAAGGGTATGGAAGAAGAAATGCAACAAGAAACAGAAAACGTAGAAGAACCAATAACAGAGATATCAGAAGGGGAGGTGGAAGTACAAACGATGAGGAAATCGCGCAAAAGAGCCAAGAGGTGTATAACAGAAGGAAGGTGAGGAATTGCAGTCGGATGGAGATGCAGACAAGCAAGTATGTGAAAAAATACAGACAATCAAATTACAGTGGAGAGGAGAACTAGAACAACAAGGAAATAGAATATGAAAGAAACACCGAGGAAAACAGAAACATGGAGAAAAACATAGAGATAGGATGATAAACTATGGAAATATTACAACTGGAAAAAAAAAGAATGTGAACATTGTAAAATATGTTAAACAAAAAGAAAATAATGGAAAAAGAACTGATGAATGGACAAGTAATTAAAAGTTGTAGAAAACAAAAGAAAAAATATTTAATTTTCGGTTGTAAAAGGACATATATGAACGGTTAAATTAAAGAAAAAAAATGAAAGGAAAGGTCACAGTTTCGCATTGTAGCAAAACTAGATGTAGTTTTAAAGTTAATTGTAAAGTCTAATTGTTAAGTTAATTGTAAAGTTTCATTGTATGTTTAATCGTAAAATCTAATTGTAAAGTTTATTGTGAACGTTTTCACGGTTCATCTTGCAGCGTGGACGAGGTGGCCGTCTCATTTGCATCATATCATTTCATTTCATTTAGCATTTTTCGTCCGTCTTTATGTTCCTTCATGTCTGTTGTATATCACTTCTATATAATCAGGCCTTGTGCCTATAATAAAGAGATAACCGGTGATTGTCACATGCTGATGACGGGTCAATACCCAGAAACTCAAGTCCATGTGTATCATGTCAGGTTGGAGATGGGAAGGATGGCTTCCCATTGCAAATAATGATTGGGAACAGATAGTGTGTCAATAGCCAGCTGGAGGAGGTGTCCTCCTAGGGCTACAAGCTACAGTAGTGTCCACCCTTAAGAGTTAGCCACATTTAAGTAGCAAATATACATACATATATATAAATATATATATATATATATGTATATACATATATATATATACATATATATATAGCAATTAAATATATATACATATATAGCAATTAAACTTGTCAATTTTAACCTTAAAACCTATAGAAATCCTCCGTCCAACCCAGCTCTTGCTAAGTTTGAACAGGACCTGATGAACTTAATTAAGCGGTTGAAATTTTCAAAATACACCAATCCCTTCCAGAAGCTGCTATCTCAGAAGATATCGTCCATGAAATCATCTCCTGACCTACACGTATTGTCTGATAAAACCGGAAATATTTTCTCTGTACCACCAAATTTGTATAACGACTTGATATTGAAGGAGTTAAACTCTGGCTATAAACATGCAAATAAAAATGCTATAAATAAGATTAATGCAAATCATCTGGAAATAATCTCTGGTTTGGGCCTGCTTGATAGAACCCAACCCATGCTTTATTGAAGGACCATAAATCTGATTTTATATCTAATCCTTCGATTAGATTGATATGTCCGACAAAGTCTGATTTGGGCAGAATCAGCAAGTTTATTATCGATAGTATTATCCCAATTGTGAGGGAAAAGTCCAACTTCCCTTATGGAAAGGAACTGAGGATGTGATACTTTGGTTTGACTCTCTCAAAGATAAACCTAAGCTTAATTTCATACAATTCGACATTTCGAATTATTATAACTCTATAAGCCCTATCTTGTTAAACAAAGCCTTAATCTTTGCAAGAAGGTTTGTAGAGATACCTAAATCGGATATAGGGGTAAATTTGGCAGCAAGAGAAACACTTATCTCCTATAACGAGAGTGACTAGCAGAGAGCCGACTCAAATAATTATTTTGATATAACCATGGGGGTCATCAGATTCTGCACAGGTGACTGACCTACTTGGCCTATTTCTACTCTCTGAAATTAAGAAAAGCTTCCCTCATCTTACTGGCAGATTGTATAGGGATGATGCCCTTTTTGCCGTGCTGGGCCTCTCGAAGACGGAATTAAACAGATTAAAGAAGTCGCTGAGAAGCTTCTTGAGGGACTTTTTTAATCTTGACATCATCTTCGACATTAATTCTAGGGTGGTAAACTTTTTGGATGCTACCTTGTGTCTAAATACCAGTCTCTATTATCCCTTTCGTAAGCCTAATAAATCAATATCATATATCAATGTATCATCCAATCATCCAAAATCCACAATAGACAGCATCGTTACGGCAATTTCAACTAGAATATCTAACTTATCTGTGAATGAAAAGATTTTTGAACAGCATGCACCGGTGTATAATAATGCCCTAAGATTAAGTGGTTTCAAATCTAAAATATTTTATATCCTTAATACTAGACTCAAAAACAAAATGGCTGGTTTGCCATTTAAGCACGTCACAAATACTATGAATAAATGCAGGGAACCCCCCAACTGCAATAATAGGAAGCCCTTGGGTAGTAATTTGTTTAGGGATACTCGCAATAGGTACAGTTATAAGAAAGTTAATAATTTTGACAAGGAGTTAAACAAAACAGGAGGTTCACGGTCTAGAATAAGGGAAGTTGTTTGGTTCGCTCCCCCTTTCTCCCTTAGAGTAAGGAACTTACCAAAAATATTTTTTAGAATTCTGAAGGAGAACTTCCCAAAGAATCATAAATACTATAACATTTGCAACAAATCAGTGATCAAGTTCTCTTACTCTGTAATGCCTAACTTTGCTTCGATTATTGCATCAATCAATACAAGCAAGCTTGCTGGGCGGAATAGCTGGAAAAGTTCTTTTGTGGATGACCAAGGAACTGCGTATAATAATTTTGTAATGCCTAATGCCAATGATACAAACAGTCTGCCTTTACCGGATCTATCGAACCCATGTAATAAGGGAAGATTTGATGGAACGAAAGAGGGAAACTTGTTTAGAACTGGAGACACAAAATGTAATGGTAACAATAGAAATAAAACTAGGAAAGGCCCCGGAAAGAAATGTAATTGTTGAAGCCCCGATTTATGCCCTTTAGATGGTTCCTGTCT
The DNA here is from genome assembly GCF_006345805.1 of Octopus sinensis. Taxonomy (NCBI): domain Eukaryota; kingdom Metazoa; phylum Mollusca; class Cephalopoda; order Octopoda; family Octopodidae; genus Octopus; species Octopus sinensis. Next base: position 27,567,590 of record NC_043012.1, read on the forward strand.
AGTTACTAACATTATATATAAATGTGTAGTCAAGGATGAGGATAGGTTAAATAAATTTTATATAGGTAGCACAGTAGATTTTAAGGCTAGATATAGATCACATATGAGCTCATTTTCTATCGATAAATACTGTAATTCTACAACACTTGCATCCCATATACACAATTTAAAGAAAAATAATAAGAATTATTATCTAGAATGGTCCATTATCTCTAAAACCCCAAATTTCAAGGGAAATATTAACAGGTGTAAGCTGTGCATAAGGGAATCCCTTACCATCCTTAGGTGTTATGGACCGCACATTTTGAATAAATTTACTGATGTGATTCCCTTTTGCATCCATAAATTTTCTAAATTTTTAAAAGTGTATAGAAATAAAATAAGTCGTAGAAAATAAATAGCTTAGCTCTTATAGGGTTTGAAACCACGGAGGTTCAATTTAATTTAATTTAATACACCCATTTTTTTTTTTTTACTGCTTTATATAAAATAAATTTTTTTACTGCTTTAATTCTTTCTTCTGGGCTCATCTGAGTATGACTGCTTCAATAAGAAAACACACAATATTGTGTTAAGCCTGCTACGCGATGATGTCTGTCTCTCCATTTTTTCCCCTGACGAAGGAGTTATTAGCGTGATGCACCCTAGTGCTTTAAACACAATAATATACCCCCGAAATGGCCATAGGGAATTTAGTAAATATGGTTTCCTCTTTTTTAACTATAAGGCCTAAGTAATTTTATAAGACTTTCTAAACGATGAACCTTTACTTTATTTTACATTATATATTATATATTTTTATTTGCTTCCTATACTTATATATTTTTATATATTTTTATATACATATATATTTATATATTACTTTACACTATATTTTACGTCTTACCTTCTAGGTGTTGTAATGGTTTTTAAAAAAAATATATATTTTTCTTAATCGCTAATGTATTAACTTTTAACCGTGATGAACTGTATTCACATATATTCAAACATTTTTTCTTGCACTTTCTTATATGCTTGTACAGATGAATTATATTCCATCTTCCGTGATGTCTAAATGTATATTCTATGATTAAATGTTCGAGTTATGAAATGTTATTGGATGACCTTGCATTTGTTGTTCTATAACTTTAGTTTGATATATATATATATATTATATATATATATATATATATATATATATATATATATATATAATATATTTTATATATATATATATATATATATATATATATCTATATATATATATATATATATATATATATATCTTTATATATAAAAGTAAGGTTGTGTGCTGTCTGTCTCTACGATTTAGATTCCTAACTACTCCCACATTTTGCGGTGCAGTTTAACCAAAACCGGATATTTTATAGTCATGATTCATATCGAGCCCTTCTGGGTATTAGCGTGCGTCTACGATGAGTCTACGATTAAAAAAAAAATTTACCATCAATTTTTCCCATTTTAATGCATTTTTGGCATATATAAGGGAAGTAACTCTCTAAAAATTTATTATTAAATCTCAGAACGTAAAAAGCTACAGTAACACCCCCCTTTGTGGTTAGCCATATTAAGATGGCTATTATACTTTACATCTCTAAAAATGCTTATATAGTTATTCCGTTACAAACCCGAGCAACGCTGGGCGATACTGCTAGTATATATATATATATTTTATATCAATATATATATATATAAATATATATATAAATATATAAATATAAATATATATATATAAATAGATATATCCCTCTCCCCTCTCTCTCTTTCAGAGAGGCACTAAGTAGCTATACGCACACATACACACACGGCAGTAACTTCTGCCTGCCGAATTCAATCACAAAGCTTCGGTCGACTCGGGGCTATAGTGGAAGATACCTACCCAAAGTGCCACGCAGTGCGACTGAACCCGAAACTATGTAGCTAGGAAGCAAGCTCCCTTACCACACAGCCATGTCCGCATATATATATCACCTTCTGGCTGAATAACTACTCCTTTGAACTCCCAACTCGCATAAACAAAGATCTTATAATAGAAGGACTTAGATTTATTTTAGAAAACAATTACTTTATTTTTGACAATAATTTCTACAGACAAAGATCGGGAACAGCGATGGGCACGCGTACTGCGCCTTCTTTTGCCAACCTAGTGATGGGATACCTCGAGAAAAATACTCTACCAGATAACACTCGAGAAATATGGAAACACTTCTCCAGAACAACTGGAAAAGATACCTCGACGACTTTTATCATCTGGGATAAAAGTATAGAGAAACTTGAGGAATTTAAAATACTATTAAATGGAATAAATGATAATATACAATCACGAAGGATCATAACGAAGAAGAATTACCATTTTTAGACATCCTCATTAAGAAAACCGGCAACAAAATAGAGACAGATATCTATTATAAACCGACAGACTCCAAACAGTACCTACCCTTTGATTCATGCCACCCACGACACACTAGAATAAATGTCCCTTTTTGTCTAGCTAGAAGGATTTGCACCATAATATCAGACACCAACACCCGACACACACGTCTCCAGGAACTTAGAACCACACTCACAAATAGAAACTATCCAGAGCCCCTAATAGACAGCGCAATCCAACGGGCACTTAAATTAAGTATAGAAGACCTGAGACAAACAAAACCAAAAAAGAAAGAACAATTAAAAAACCCTTCCCTACATCTCTACAGACAACCCACTTAACAATGAGGCCTTCAGCACCATACTACAAAGCACAGCCCTACTAAAGGGAAACCCAAAGATGAACCGGATCCTCGAAACACACACCATCATTAAAAGTAAACGGCAAACCAAAAATCCTTGAAAAGGATTTTAACCCAAGCTAAACTGCACTCAACATCAACCACAAAACCAGCAGTTAGAAAATGTGGAAGGCCCAACTGAGGAATCTGTGTCATCTTGGTAGAAGGTTCAGATCAGTTCACCATTAAAACAAACTTCACCTGTGCATCAGAAAACTTAATTTACGTCTTAACATGTGCAGGCTGCAATAGGCAATATATAGGCCATACAAAAAATAGCTTACGTAACAGGATGGCGGTGCATAAATCACAAATTAGAAACCTTGAATACCGGAAAATACCGGTAAGCGGACACATAGATAGATGTGCTGCAAATGAAAATCCGAAATTTACAACTTACCCACTTTACAAATTCAGTGACAACGTAACCTTCACGCAACACCAAAATAAAGAACTTTATTTCATCAAAAATTTTAGACCAAGTTTGAACACCCTGGGCCAGGAATATTAAAACAAAACATTGGTCTTCCGAAAAAGAAAAAACGAAACTCTACCACAACCACTACGACTGCTCCCACTAGCACTACCACTACTACAACAACTGTTACTACGGCCACAGTGAGAGAATTAAAATAGTGGAGGTGGGGGCAATCACAATTTCTCAGATCCTTAAACAGTCACTCCCGCTGGCAGTGGTATGTCTTAGGGAATGAAAAATTTATAAAAAGATTTTTTTCTCTGCGAGCAGATCTGATTTTGATTAGTCAAAAAATTGATGATGTTTTACCTCAGTGGTCAAGCTTGTTGCCATGCTTGATTGGTTTTCTTACAAGATACAGTTATGGGTCAGGTCTGATTCTGATTCGTTAAAAAATTGATGACATTTTTCTTCCGTGGTCAAACTAGCCGTTCTGCAAGGTTAGCCACCTAACAGGATACAATTATGGGTCAGATCTGATTTTGATTCACTAAAAAATTGATGACGTTTTTCTTCCATGGTCAAACTTGTCGTTTTGCTTGGCTGGTTTCCTAAACAGGATACAGTTGGGGGTCTTTTCCTTATATTCGTTGAAACTTGGCTTTGATTGGTTTGGAATTATATGACGTCAGTGAACAGTGCCAGTGACCACGGCTACTACTGCTTTCACAGCCACAGCTTAACTGATATAAACCCAACGATCACAAGTTTACCAAAATTACGCTAACAGTCGACGACCAAGAATTACTACTGTTGCTCCCATTGGAACTCAAGGTAAAATCTATAATGAACTCCTGCACTACACTTATATTTTTCGCCTTTTCAAGAACATGGATTCTATTGAATGTATATAGCATGGACTCTATTGAATATATGTAACAATTATGAACTGTTCCATTATACTCTTTATGCATATAGCATGAACTCTATTGAATGTATGTAACAATTATGAACTGTTCCATTATACTCTTTATTATAAAAAAATTTTTTTTGATAAGGTTCGTTATTTCAAGAACCGAAACATGTAAAATTAAAATTTATCTAATATAGTGGCATTTTCAAACTTCTTTTTTACAAATATATATATATATATCATCATCATCATCATCATCATCATCATCATCGTCATTTAACGTCCATTTTCCCCATGCTAGCATGGGTTGGACAGTTTTGACTGAGGGCTGGCAACCAGATGGCTGCACCAGGCTCCAGTCTTGATCTGGCAGAGTTTCTACAGCTGGATGTCCTTCCTAACGCCAATCACTCCGGGAGTGTAGTGGGTGCTTTTTACATGCCACCTGCACTGGGGGCCAGTCAGATGGTAGTGGCAATAATCTCGCTCAAATCTTTTTACATGTGCCACCAACATAGGTGCCAGTGGAGCGACATTGGTCACAATCACACTCGAATGATGCCATTTTATGTGCCACAGGTACGGAAGCCAGTTGGCTGCTCTGGCAACGACCATGCTCGGATGGTGTTCTTGGCACCCTACTAGCAAAGGTATAAGTGCCAGTAAGGCGACGCTGGTAACGATCATACTCGAATACCCTCTCTGTCAAAGATCACACTCGTATGGTGCTCTTTGCACCCCGCTAGCACGGATGCCAGTCATCGAAATGATTTTGATTTTGATTTCACTTACCTCAACAGGTCTTCGCAAGCAAAGTTTAGTGACCAAAGAATGAAAAGCTATGCATAAGTGGGCTGGTTATGCTCCTGGCATAGGCACAGGATATGGTTTCATCTGGCTTGCTGGGTCTTCTCGAGTACAGCATATTTCCAAAGGTCTCGGTCGCTAGTCATTTCCTTGGTGAGGCCTAACGTTCAAAGGTCGTGCTTCACCACTCCATCCCAGGTCTTCCTGGATCTACCTCTTCCACAGGTTCCCTCAACGGATAGGGTGTGGAACTTTTTCACACAGCTATCCTCATCCATTCTCACCAGATGACCATACCAACGCAGTCATCTCTCTTGCACACCACATCTAATGCTTCTTAGGTCCAACTTTTCTCTCAAGGTACTTACACTTTGTTGAGTATGAACACTGACATTACACATCCATCGGATCATACTGGCTTCATTCCTTGCGAGCTTACGCATATCCTCAGCAGTCACAGCCCATGTTTCACTACCATGTAGCATGTCTGTTCATACACATGCATCATACAGTCTACCTTTTACTCTGAGCGAGAGGCCCTTTGTCATCAGCAGAGGTAAGAGCTCTCTGAACTTTGCCCAAGCTATTCTTATTCTAGCAGCTACACTTTCAGTGCACCCTCCTCCGCTACTGATTTGGTCACCTAGATAACGGAAGCCATCAACTACTTCTAGTTTTTCTCCCTGGAATGTGGCGGAAATTGGTCTCTGTGCATTTTCAGTGTTTATCGCTCCCAAGCATCTGCCACATTCAAAAACTATCTTCCCAGTTAGCCTTCCTTTGATATTACTGCACCTCTTATGTGTCCATAGCTCACACTGGGTACATCTTATAGAGTTTCTACCTACACCTTACTACAGATTGAGCAGGGCCATCTACCTGAAGGGATTTGTGGTTTGGCTGCCATCCTACTTATTAGGACTTTGGTTTTAGCTATGTTGATTCTAAAGCCCTTCGATTCTAATCCTTGTTTCCACACTTGAAACTTTCTTCTAGTTCTGATAGCGACTCAGCGATTAGGACAAGGTCATCAGCATAGAGGAGCTCCCAGGGGCATCCTGTCTGGAATTCCTCCATTATTGCCTGGAGGACTATGATAAATAGGAGGGGACTGAGGACTGAACCCTGGTGGACCCCAACCTCTACCTTGAATTCTTCAGTGTACTCGTTGCCAACCCTTACCTTACCTACAGCGTCCCTGTGCATGACTTGCACAGCTCTCACTAACCATTCATCTATCCCTAGTTTCCTCATTGACCACCAGATAAGGGATTGGGGGACCCTGTCAAAGGCTTTCTCCATGTCAACAAAAGCCAGGTACAGGGGCTTATCTTTAGCTAAGTATTTCTCCTGCAGCTGTCTTACCAGAAATATGGCATCAGTGGTGCTTTTCCCTGCATCTCATCCAAGTTGACTCTCTCCTAATCAGTTGGGCTATGACCCTCTCCGTAACCTTCATTATCTGATCCAACAGCTTGATATCTCTGTAATTATTTGTATCTAGGGTGTCACCTTTAACTTTGTAGCAGTTAACTATTATGCTGCTACACCAGTCATTGAGTATGACTCCTTCGTGTATCACCTGGTTAACTATACGGGTGACTAGGCTATAGCCAACACTGCCAGATATTTTGAGCATCTCTGCAGTAATTCCTGATGGGCCTGGAGCTTTTCCTGTCTTCATGCTTCTAATTGCCTTGACTACCAAGGAACTGTCAACTCGGATAGCTGGTCCCTCTGTTGTTTCGACATTCGGCAGACTCTCTTTGTCCCATTCATTTTCTTTATTGAACAACCTTTCATAGTGGCGTCTCCAAACCTCTCTCTTTGCATCCTCATTTAGCGCAAGTGAACCATCATCCACGTAAACACATTTCTCTCCTACCACATCACGATTCTCTCTCACACACTGTCTTGCAACACGAAATTCCTAAAGTCTTTCGTCCTCACGGTGCAGAACATTGGCAAATATTTTCTTATCTGCTTCCTCTCTGGCTAAATACACCTGCCTCCTCGCTTCCCTTCTGGCAGTCTGATACACTTCCCTGCTACCACCGTTCTTCCAGTCCTTCCAAGCCTGTTTCTTTTGTCTAATAGCCCTGTCAACAATATTGTTCCACCACAACGTTATTTTGGGTCTTGAGAGGACTTTTCACCAACCACAGATCTGGTTAGTGGCTCTCAGCAGGTTGTCCCTTAAAAACCTCCAGCTGTCCTCTACCCCCTTCTATTTCGTCAAAGACTTAATAGAAGTAATATGTGTCCAAATCTCTGTCCATTCGCAGGATCTTTAAGCATCCAGACCCTTCTTCTCCATGTTGGTCGTCTACTGGTCGTCCTCTTAGTCCTGATCCTAAAGTCACTAACTACCAGTCTGTGTTGTGGGGTACATTCTTCACCTGGGAAGGTTTTGGCATTTATAAGCAGCCATCTTTCCTTTTTTCTGGCAAGGATGTAGTCAATTTGGCTAGTATGTCGGCCCGATCGGTAGGTGACTAAGTGGCTTGTAGGTTTACTGAAGTTAGTATTGCAAACCATAAGATCATTTGCATCGCAGAACTCCAGCAGCCTGGTTCTCTCCTCGTTGCAGGAACCATAACCATAGCTCCCATGTACACCATGGAAGCCCCCAGCATGTCGTTCAACGTGACCATTGAAGTCACCAGCCACAAAAAGAAGGTCCCTGTCGTTCGTAAATGAGGTAGTCTGCAGTAGGGTGTCATAGAAACAGTCTGTCTGTCCATCGGGTAGCCCTGGCTGAAAGGCATAGGCCGATATAATGGTTGCTAACCCATGGTGAAGCATTAATCTAATCTTAAGTATTCTGTTGCATACTCTGATTACCTCAATTACCTTATCTGCCCATTTTTCAGCAAGAAGTATACCAAAGCCCCCGACCCTGTCAGTGTTTCCAGCCCATAAAATCTTGTACCTGTGTTCTTTGCCTGTGAGGAACCTAGCAGAACCTCCTCTCCACCTTACTTCTTGGATGCAACACATATCAACACATCTCCGTTCATGCATCTCAACAATCTCGCCAGACCTGCCTTTCAGTGTTCCAACGTTGAGGGTGCCAACCCTGTGGGTGTGGGAGGTATGGGCTCATGAGACCCTGGGGCGGGGGACAGTGGCTTCATGTACCTGAAAAGAAAATGCGCATTTGGCAGGATTCATAGACAAACAATAGACTTAAGTTCAAATCGCATATACTAAACTATCATACTTTGCCACTGTGTGATCACTACCTTGTATAGTAGGGGGTGGGGCTGGCGTAGGCATTTTGAAGTGTTCATGGGAGACAACCAAGGATGACAAAATTGGAACTTCCGGTAAAGGTGGAGGGGTGGGAGGGCGGGGGCACCGCGAAAACTAGCAGCCATGAAGAGGGCGCATCTCATCTCTTGGAGAAGGAATACTTCGTTGTAGGTATTAAGAGACATTATTGAGAGAAGAGATATGTTTCAGATTTAGGGTAGATGCATGAGCAAAATTTATCTTAGACATCGATAAGTAAGAGGAACTATAGGATTATATGTTTAACATGAGGTGTGAAACTGAAATAGACAGAGTGAAACAGAATAGAGAAACTAACAGGGTTAAATCTTAGACATCGATAAGTAAGAGGAACTATAGGATTATATATACATAAATATATATATAAATATATATATATATATTAAAATATATATATATATATATACATTATATATATAAAATATATATAAATATATATAATATATAATATATATATATATATATATAAATATATATATATATATCACGTGATCACGTGACCGACCAAACCATCAGATGTTGTTACACATCGCTGGTCACAATGCATTCGCATTGTTTTAGCCTTTGAATGACGCCACCCCGCTGGCTAAGCGAGCAGGCCAACAGAAGAAAGAGTAGGAGAAAGAGTGGTGAAAGAGTGCAGCAGGGATCACCACCCCCTGCCGGAGCATCGTGGAGTTTTTAGGTGTTTTTGCTCAATAAACACTCACAACGCCTGGTCTGGGAATCGAAACCGCAATCCTACGACCACGAGTCCGCTGCCCTAACCACTGGGCCTCCACACATATATATATATATATATATATATATATATATATATATATATATAATATGTATAAATATGTATAAATATGTATATATGTATATATATGTATATATATATATATATATATATACAAGCAGAGATACCCGGCGTTGCCCGTGTTACATTCAATTGAAGAATTAGACTTTTCTGTTATATTTTCTGTAATGAACAGGAATATAATGAACATGTAATCGTGCCACATGTATCTTATACTACTGATTTTTATGCGCATATTCCAAAATTCCAGTCTTACTGAACCTGTTAAAAAGATTTTGCTCCTGAAAAATGAAGATCATGGAGCTCTAAAATGCGAGAGTTAAGGTCCCTGTTGGGGGTGGGCTTCTTAATGTCAACCAGAAAAGTTGAATTGATGAGAATCTTTTTAACTTGGGTCTTATATCTATTGTTTGAATTTCTTTGAAATAGGAAATATATGTTCACTGGATTTGTAAAAGAGAGCAAATCTACAGGAAACCAAAAGACGAATGATCACAATAAACAGTCGTTACCACTCCCAATGTAGGATTCCTCACCATCCAGGTGACAGGCACAGCCGTAAGATACATTACAAATCTATAGCAATTGGAAGGGCGTGACCCAAATGAAATAAACATTAACAACTGTGTGACGTGAGGGCTAAGGAGAAATGAAAGTGTCACCTCTGGAGTTTGCAAATGACCACTATACTGATACGTAACCGGACAGAATAAATTTACAATCTATAAATGTCTTTGAATAACTAGTCATTCATCTGGGAAGGCCTTGAAATCAATGTTACCATGTGGGGACTATGTGTGACCTAGTGATAATAAAAAGACTGAAAGGAGGTCTGCAATCCAATAACTTTACTCAACACTTTGCAACTGAATCAGTGGAAGCAAAGATACCTCTCATTTACTTGACAATTTATGTAGCACATTGCAGAAATCACAATGTAAGTGTATGTCAAAGCAAAGTGTTACACTGTTGTACCATTGAATTATAAATAATGCTCATCTTTTATGCTCGGGTAACCCTACAGCTTCCAAGAGCACAACTGTATTTGCTTTTGCTTAGATAAAATGACAAAATTGTGGGTGTTAAGTCCCCATAGAGGGGGCTTTCTAACTTGTAAGAAGATGAAATTTTATAAATATTACTTCATTTGTGTCTAATATCTATGGTTAAAATTTCATCAACAGCAAAAATATATGAATTGTCATGGGGGCCATGGCACTTATGGATAGAATAATATTTCCAAATTTCATAAAGATCCATTTAGTACTTTTGACCTAGTTTTGGATCATAAAAGAAATGACTAAAATTTGGGGGTTAAGGCCCCCATTAGGGTTTTATATATATATATATATATATATATATATATATATACAAATAAGAAAATGGAGAAATACATCCAAATCAAATATCAACTACCAGATAATACCCAATCACATACTTTATTAAACCACCACATAAGAAACTTTAAGGTTAAACATAATAATATATGACAAAACAGTGTACATAAAGGAGTAATATGATACAATAAGTACAATATGTATAAGAGAATATAAATATAAATAAATATAATTAAAAATAAAATATATTTATTTGTATTTATATTCTCTTATACATATTGTACTTATTGTATCATATTACTCCTTTATGTACACTCCTTTATGTACACTGTTTTGTCATATATTATTATGTTTAACCTTAAAGTTTCTTATGTGGTGGTTTAACAAAGTATGTGATTGGGTATTATCTGGTAGTTGATATTTGATTTGGATGTATTTCTCCATTTTCTTATTTTGTATTATGAATTTGTGGTAAAACACTTTACCTTTGCCTATATAATACAATAAATGAATTAATTGCATCGCAGTTCTTAACATTTATGAATTTACTTTGTTGGGTACTTCACAGGCAGTATATTGGATATGTGTTATCCCATGGAGGGTTGCATTTACAACCCCTATCTCAATTTGTATATATATATATATATATATATATATATATATATATATATATATATAGATAGATAGATAGATAGATAGATAGAGATATAGATATACACACACACACATACAAAGATAAATTGATAGATACAACTGACTGGGCAAACAAAAATATGAGACACTGCCTAGTGTTTTTTTTTAATTTTGATATGCCTGGTACTTATTCTATCAGTTTCTTCTTGTGAAACCAGTAAGTTATGGGGATGTAAATTAACGAACACCAGTTGTGAAGCAGTGATGAGGGAGAAACACAAAAGTATTTCGATAGTATAAAATTTGATTATGTTTGCTGTTTGTAATTATCTATCCATGTCTAATTGTAGACATACTTACTAATAGAGTTAATATTGTAGCCATCTGTATATTATTGATGTAGAAATGTATGTGTATGTACATAGGTGTACGGATAAGTGTATATGTATGTATGGTTGTTTGAATGTGTATGTGTCCGTATATGTGGATTGTAAGAGGGACTGTGTATATATATATATATATATATATATATATATATATACAAATTGAGATAGGGGTTGTAAATGCAACCCACCATGGGATACCATATATCCAATATACTGCTAGTGAGGTACCCAACAAAGTTAATACATAAATGTTAAGAATTGCGATACAATTACTTCATTTATTGTATTATATGGGCAAAGGTAAAATGTTTTACCACAAATTCATAATACAAAATAAGAACATGGAGAAATACATCGAAATCAAATATCAATTACCAGATAATACTCAATCACATACTTTATTAAACCACTACATAAGAAACTATAAGGTTAAACATAATAATGCAGGGTAAAACAGTGTACATGAAGGAGTGTACATAAAATAGTAATGTTATACAATAAGTAGAATACGTATAATAGAACATAAATATAAGTACACATAAATATAAATATAGACTATATCTTACAGCTGTTTCGGCCATGTAGATAAGCATGTCTCATTCAACTCATATTAGATATTTATGGTAGGTCAATATGTAGTTATAAATGAGACATTTACAAAAACATCGTAAGGCCTCTTCGGAGATTACAAATTGGATTACATATATACTTATAAAGGTGAGGGTATATACCCATAATAAAACATATACATATTTATATGAGTGCATATACTCATACTCATATACATATAAATATAAATATACATAATGATATAAATAATAAAAATTAATAAACATACATATGCTCCACATTCAATGTTACAGTTTTTCAACTTAATGTTGTGATAATTACAATGTAGAAAAACATACACATATTAATATCTAAATGCAGATATAGAGAGTCAAGGTTACTTTCTATTAGTTCTTATTAATTTCCAAAATGTCATTAATGCTAGCATCATTATCATTGTTGTTACCACTAATGCTACCAATATCATTATTCATATTATTAATAATAACGCTAATACTAGAGAAACAATACCTAAATTCATTATTAACAGTATAGTCACAATAGTATTACAACACCGTGCAAAGTGTTATATATCCGCATATACATACGAAATATGAAGTACCAGTTTATACTACATTAAATCCACAGATGTACATATGTAAGTCCGATTTTAAGTTTATAATTTTCCTTGTGACATAAATACACTATTATTTCAGAAATAATTACAGATCTAGCGCTAAATTATGATTGGCCTGTGGGTTTGAATTTAAATTACCATTGTCTTTCCTACAGTTGGTTTGTTGATAGCTTTAGGTTTCTACTACACTAGCGTAGGCAAGGGAAAAACTATACCAACATTTGTACACACACATACACGTACACGCGTACATCCGCACATATACACATACACATATACTCTCATGCACCATGTCTGCAAACTTTCGCATATATTTATATACACATCCAAATATTCATTTGCGTCCTCACACACATAAGAAAAGCATATATATATATATCCAACCATGAACATACATATCAATACAAAAACATACATACACATGTGTATACATATGAATACTTTCCGACATATCATATGTCTGTCATCGAGTGGCGTATAGATAAGCCAGCGCAGGCAGGGAAATCTATAGCAGCGTTTATACACTCACACATACACTCACATGCACATCCGCACATATGTATAAACATTAATACACTCCTATATACTGTGTCTGCAGAGATTCGCATATACATATATACACATTCAAATGTATACATGCGCACCCATACGTATAAGAAATTATATATATATATATATATATAATATATATCCACCCATGACTACACATATACATACAAAAACATACATATACACATATATATACACATATGGATATATTTCGACGCATAAACATATATACATAATCAGATACGTACTTGCGTACTCATATGCATAAGAACAACATACACCCTTATATCCACCTATGAACATATATATACATACAAACACATACATACACATACATATAGAGGAGTGTAATAGGACTATTGGTAGGAAAATTAGGTGCTATTTAAATCTAGAGAAAGTATACGCCAATTTGTGAAGGCAGAAAAAATTTCTCTTGTTAATGTTATTAATAATGGGTAGGCCAGCCTTGATGATGAAGAAAATTTCATTGATACATAAAGAGCATTTTTTATTTCTACTATTGTATACAGGTGCAGATGTTAGTATTTCCCAATCCAATTTAAAATCTATGTTCTTACTCTTGAGTTCCCAGATATACGTACTAAGTAGAGTTCATCCTATTTTTATTTTTAAAAGTATATCTATGATAGTTTAGCCGTTGTTTTACTACTATATTTTTCAAGCCGGGACAAAAACAATCAATATAGAACATATGTATGGAGATAGTTGCACCAATGTACACCTTGCTATTATATTGTGTATTTACAGTGCATTGGTAAACTACCTCTTTCCTCAGGCATTTATTACCAAACACACATTGGTTCCTGCTTCTGCAATTGCAGCTATTAACAGATTGAGGAGATTTAACCTTGGCAGAAATCCCCCTATCCCTATTCCTATTGATAGCATTGCACCTATTTTCATTACTACCCAGGTTTATCCGTCTGTCATTATAGAAGCAATCCAATTTCCTGTTGTTAAAGGAGGAAATGATGGTGGCTAGATTATTTGTAATGCTATATCGTATTCTAATAGTTCTATTGTTAATTATTTGGCTAAATTTGTTCTTACCCATAGCAGATTGTCTATATATTATGTTATGAATTGTTCTGACTATATCTGCTTTAATCTGCATTGCATATGGTATTATAAGCCATAGTGCATCTTCATCACTATGTGGATTACTCATCAAATTGTTATCTTTGGGAAAAATCCCATTACGCTTCAAACCTATATTCTTTCTACCTTTAATATTGTCAATGTAATGCCTAGAATTCCACTTTGGATTAGTTTTGTTAATGTCGTTATTATTATTATTATTATTATTATTATTGTGTAGATGAACTTCACTATTGCAATATATATTATCATTGTTATTATGCCTACTGTTAATATCCCCACTATCATTATTGTGCGCTAAGTTATTTGGACTAATGTTAACAGCTGAAAGTTGGCAGAATCCCCAAGGACATACTCTACGGAGAGCTTGCTTGGGGTACTATGTCTGTGGGTAGACCGTTCTTACGTTACAAGGATGTTTGCAAAAGGGACATGAAGGCCTGCAACATCAATATTAGCAGCTGGGAAGCAATTGCCAGCAACCGTAAAGATTGGTGACGTACCGTAAAAGAGGGAATACAAAGGAGTGACAGAGAGAGAGAGAGGAGAAATGGAAAGACAAGAAAAGACGTCAACAAGAAACTGTGACACTACAACCAGCCAGGAACAGTCTTCGCTACATTTGCGGTACCTGCCAGAGGGAGTGTTTGTCCAGGATAGGATTACACAGCCATAGCAGGAAATGTATCAGGACATGACATGTAAAAGCTGGACTATATATATATACACACGTATGTATGTATAAAATACAAAATGGGACAAGAACGCAAAACATCCGGACAAGCAGGTGATGCAAAAAGGGACAACGAAACATCCAGATAGACGATACAAAAAAACAAGGCGGTGTCATTCAGAGCTTTCTATCCTCAGTCAAGAACCAGATCATACTTGCAATTTCAGCTGATTAATCTTGAGATTGCACCAATCTGTCCAGCCCCAAGGAAAAACTAAGCTAAGAGCATTAGATTATTTGGAAGTTTCTTCCAAATAATCTAATGCTCTTAGCTTAGTTTTTCCTTAGGGCTGGACAGATTGTTGATGCACCGAATGTATAGAAAAACAAGGATGGAAAAACAGACGATGTTACACAAATGTCAATACAATATAAATACAATAAAGATAATAATAACAGGACATAACAAGTGTCTTTCGACTGGGGATGAATTGGATTAAGCTGGCATGTGTGGTAATGAAGCCTTATGGCAGAGATACTAAAATTTCACAAGTGCAGGGAAGAATATGTTGCATGTACCACAGTCAGACCCAAAAAGAGTGAGCAGTCTGGCCTATCAGTCACGTGGGAAGAGAAGAGAGAGAAAAATATCCATACATATGTATATATATATATATATTTATATATATATGTATATAGACGCAGGAGTGGCTGTGTGGTAAGTAGCTTGCTAACCAACCACATGGTTCCGGGTTCAGTCCCACTGCGTGGCATCTTGGGCAAGTGTCTTCTGCTATAGCCCCGGGCCGACCAATGCCTTGTGAGTGGATTTGGTAAACGGAAACTGAAAGAAGCCTGTCGTATATATGTATATATATATATGTATATGTGTGTATGTGTTTGTGTGTCTGTGTTTGTCCCCCTAGCATTGCTTGACAACCGAAGCTGGTGTGTTACCTCCCCGTCACTTAGCGGTTCGGCAAAAGAGACCGATAGAATAAGTACTGGGCTTACAAAGAATAAATCCCGGAGCCGATTTGCTTGACTAAAGGCAGTACTCCAGCATGGCCGGTCAAATGACTGAAACAAGTAAAAGAGTAAAAGAGATATACATAATACATACATATGTATATATGTATATATATATATATATATATATATATATATATATATATATATATACACACATACATATATATATATATATATATATATATATATATATATATATACATATTTATATATATGAACAAGTTAGTAGTGGGGGTGGATACTCAGAGAGTGTTACCACTAGAATAAGAATAGCCTGGCCAAAGTTTAGAAAGCTCCTACCCCTACTAGTGACAAAGGGTCTCTCATTCAGAGTGAAAGGTAGATTGTACGATGCAAGTGTGCGAACTACCATGCTTCATGATAGTGAAACAAGGGCTGTGACTGCAGAGGACATGTGTAGGCTTGAAAGAAATGAAGCTAGCATGATCTGCTGGATGTCCAGTGCCAGTGTGTATACATGACAGAGTGTAAGTGTCCTGAGAGAAATGCTGGACCTAAGAAGCATCAGATGTGGTGTGCAAGAGAGACGTCTGCACTGGTATGGTCATGTACTACAGATGGATGAGGAGAGATGTGTGTAGAAGTGCCACTCCCAAACTGTTGAAGGAATCTCGGGTAGAGGTAGAGGTAGAGGTAGACCCAGGAAGACATGGGATGAGGTTGTCAAGCATGACCTTCGAACGTTGGGTCTCACAGAGGCAATGACGAAAAACCAAGACCTCTGGAAATATGCTGTGACTGTAAAGACACAACAAATAACATGAGTCCATGGCTGTTTCCTGCACCAGCTTCACATAGAAGCCCCAGCCCATCCAAAGTGCCTTGGATCGCAAAACGGCCTGCTGTACTAGGGATAGATGAATGGTTAGTGAGAGCCGTACGAGCCATGTACAGGGATGCTGTTAGTAAGGTGAGGGTTGGCAACGAGTACAGTGAAGAATTCCAGGTAGAGGTAGGAGTCCACCAATGTTCAGTCCTCAGCCCCCTCCTATTTATCATAGTCCTCCAGGCAATAATGGAGGAATTCAAGACTGGATGCCCCTGGGAGCTCCTCTATGCTGACGACCTTGCTCTAATTGCTGAGTCCCTATCAGAACTGGAGAAGTTTCAGGTGTGGAAGCAAGGATTAGAGTCGAAGGGCCTTACAGTCCACCAAGCTAAACCTAAACTCCTAATATGTAGGAAGGTAGACAAACCACAAATCCCTTCAGGTTGATGGCCCTGTTCGATCTGTAGAAAAGGCGTAGGTAGAAACTCTATAAAATGTTCTCAGTGTAAGCTATGGACACATAAGAGGTGGGAAGATAGTTTTTGTATGTGGCAGATGCTCAGGAGCAATAAACACTGAAAATCTGCAGAAAACAACTTCCGTCACTTTCCAGGGGAAAAAACTAGAAGTAGTTGATAGCTTCCGTTACTTAGGTGACCAAGTCAGTACTGGGGGTGGGTGTGCTGAAAGTGTAACTGCTAGAATAAGAATAGCCTGGGCAAAGTTCAGAGAGCTCTTACCTCTGCTGGTGACAAAAGGCCTCTCGCTCAGGGTTAAAGGCTGGATGCATGACACATGTGTACGAACAGCCATGCTACATGGCAGTGAAACATGGGCCGTGACTGCTGAGGACATGCGTAGGCTCATGAGAAATGAAGCCAGTATGCTCCAACGGATGTGTAATGTCAGTGTACATACTCGACAGAGTGTAAGTACCTTGAGAGAAAGCTGGATCTAAGAAGCATCAGCTGTGGTGTGCAAGAGAGATGATTGTGCTGGTATGGTCATGTGGCGAGAATGGATGAAGATAGGTGTGTGAAAAAGTGCCAATCCCTAGTGATTGAGGGAACCTGTGGAAGAGGAAGACCCAGGAAAACCTGGGACGAAGTGGTGAAGCACGACCTTCGAACATTAGGCCTCATCGAGACAATGACTAGTGACTGAGACCTTTGGAAATGTGGTGTGTGTGAGAAGACCCGGCAGGACAAGTGAGTCCATCCTGTGTCCTTTGCCAGGGATGTAGCCAGCCCACTTATGCATGCCTTTCCTTCCTTGGACACGCGAAGACCTGTTGAGGCAAGTGAAGTCAAAATTGAATTTGAAATTGAACCTCATCCGACGACTAGCACCCATGCCAACCTCCCTTCACTGGACACTAAACTCTGCTTGTGAAGACCTGTTGGGGCAAGTGAAATCAGAATCGAAATTGAACCAATCCAATGACTGGCACCCGGCAGTTGCCAGTGCCGCTGGACTGACTCCTGTGCAGGTGGCAAGTAAAGAAACATTGT
>NC_043012.1:27588310-27638037 GCF_006345805.1 Octopus sinensis
AAAATAAACACAATTTATTACACGAATCTGTTACCACCACGCGACAGTCAACTATTTGATGCCGAACACGAGTTTGATGTTGAATACATCCACGAATTTTCCGCTCAGATAGCTCTATCTCTATCACTAATTTGTTCACCTCGCCTGCGAGCCATCTAAAGTTAATAATGATTCTGCTAATACCACGTGTAAACATGTGTTGAAGAGAACTCACTGAATAAATCTTAATTAACTGTGTTTTCAATTGTATGCACCTGACATATGCTAGCGTGTATGCAGCCAAACTTTTCACACAGGATAAATTAAACGAATATGAAAAACTTGCGGGATATCTAAACGGCATAGATTACGATTATAAAGAAATTTGTGGGGAAATTTTTTTCCGGCGGAAGGAAGAGTGGACTTTCAAAGAGAAGGATTTTTTTTTTTTTTCGCGTGAGTGTAATAGAAATATTTGGAAAAAAATGGCACTGCATACGGAGAGTGGACCCACGCAATTCAGTGACATCCGAGATAAAAATAACAACAAAAAACTCCACGTATAAATATGGGTAAACTGTAAATTGGTGAGGCGGGTGTATCTAAAAACAAATTTTGAACCTGAAATAAGATGTTACATCGAAATTAGGGTACTGTTTAAGAGGAGTTGTCTCGGTGCGCATCCGCGCTAGCTAGTCGATCCTGCGACTACCTGGCGCGTCGTAAAGAAAAGTGAAAATGAAACAAAGTTTTGAATAAAATGTTATTCAAAAGTGAGCCATTCTGAAAGATGTTTTAGAATGTTCTGGTCACATTCATCCCCAGTTTTCCCGTATCCCCCCACCCCAAAGAAACTGAATGCTACTCGAAAAATGCAAAGCGCAGATTCAAGAATATGATGGGGGTACACAAAATCACCCTTCACCAGTTTATACATGTAGAGGGTTTGGCAATCTTACGGTTCTAGTATATTTTACGTCAAATGACCGTGTATTTGTTTATATATGATCGTCGATTTCCGTAAAAACTTTTATTTTTACATATGGAGTTGGGGGGGAAATGGGATCTTTTTTTTTTTTTTAGTAATGAAACCCTAACCCCAAAGATCCCATTTCCCCCCGACAATTATACACGTGGTCATTTGACGTAAAATATACTAGAACCGTAAGATTGCCATGAGCCCCCTTTAATTTTGCTCCAAATTGCTTTGAGTTTTGGTTTATCGATGCAACAACGAATTTTGATAACGATCGACCAATTACTTTATTTTTTATGTTATTAGGAAATTTGGGTAATAGCCAATTATCAGACATGTTAATACAGTTTCTTGGCATTGTGAAGGTGAATGAAATACATGAACTTAGTATATTATCTTGACATTATTTTTGAATTCTGCATGCAAAATCATTATAAGAAGCCAAACGCGAAAACGTTACTCAACTTTGAAGTTTTGGAGATAAACGCCCCCAGTGGGGTGTTAAGCAAAGTATTTGGAAAGCGGATATGAAAAAATAAATGTGCACTCTCGGAAAATTCAGAAGATCCAATTTTTCCATCATAATTTCCCTATAAAATGGATATATATTGATCTCTTTTTTTTTTCTACAGAATTTTGTTTCCGTTTTAGTTGGAGAATTGTTCTGTCAACGAAAATGTCAGTATCTATAAGGTCGCTCGGCTAGGAAGATTCCAAGCGAGCTCAACCTCAGACACTAGACCATGCCCAATAAGAGTAATCTTTTCTTCTGATCAGGAGGCTTCAACCTTTCTGAACAGGGCTCAGATGCATGCCTGGGAGGACCCCAATATGGGTTTTCGCGAGGAATACTCATTGAGAGAGAGAATTCGCCGGAGAAAACAGATGGTAGAGAAGGGTTTACGCATCCAAGATGGTCAAATAATCAAGTCCTACCTCTGGTCGCATGCTGACAGGGAAAGTGAATTGAGGGCGAATCGAAGTAAAGTAGATACCCCGTCAACGATGCTATCTCTGATACCCCTTATTCTGCTTGTTCCCCAACTCCCACCCCTCAAACTTCATAGCTCAGCATCGTCTATGCCAACTCGTGCTCCTTATTTCCAAAGTTCAGCAAACTATTTACACTGGCCATGCGTGATTCCCCTGATGTGATAGCTATCACAGAGACTTGGCTGACTCCAGCAGTAAAGGACTCAGAAATCCACCTACAGGGCTAAGCTCTCTTCAGATGTGAAAAAAAGGCGAGGTGGAGGTGTTGCTGTGTATGTTAAATCTGATCTCAAACCGTCCAGCGGTATTCTACCCACTAGCTCAACCTACAACAAAATTCGATGCCGTCTATTGCAAGCTGAGCCTATCCGGGTTTTGCCTGCCCGTCTTAGCTGTCTACAGGACGATGCTCATTTACTCGAAGCAATAAGATTCGTTTTGGCTTCTCATGACTGTTTGATATTAGGAGACTTCAACGCTCCCACAATCGATTGGCCCGCATCAATTTGTACATCACCTTCCCAGTTCGGCCAGGCCCTTCTTGACGTGGCTGAAGATTGTTTTCTATCGCAACATGTTGAATATCTGACAAGGCATCGATCTGGGCAGCAGCCATCTATGCTGCATCTGGTATTCTCCCGCTATCCAAGATCAGTGTCAGACGTATCTGTGTGCGCCCCTCTTGCCAAGTGTGATCATGTGGTCCTGAAGTTCGTCATGCACACAACTTTTTCTACTCCCACGACTACTTTGCTGCCATGTAGAGTCTTCTCTGCAATTAATCTTGAAATTCTAACCGAGGCTTCTGGACTGGCGATCCCTGATGACGTTGTCCTCAGTTGACTGACCAGGCAGTTCCCAATTGGGCTTCCCAAGAAGAAGAAACACAAGCTCTGGGTGACGAATGTTAAACGAGAACTTCGACTCCGAGAATTGGGCTGAATTCAAAAATCTGGATTCGACTGCAGCTTTTGAGGTGTACAAAACTCAATGAGACCAAGCCGTGAAAAGGAAGAACGCTTCAGATATGAATACAAAATCGCGGCAAACGCTAGTAGCAATCCAAAAACCTTCTTTGCCCATGTCCAACGGAATTCCCGCTTGAACAACCAAATTGCAACGTTGGTAGACTTAACAGGCGTATCGATTGAGGACCCTTATCAACAGTCAATTATTTGCCGAGGCTTTTTCAACTATTTTTAAACAAGATGACGGTCGTGAACCCCCTCCATTTGATAGATCGGTACCTCCAATGCTTCGATTGGTCATCACGCGGGACGAAGTCGAACGCGTTGTTCAAGGCCTCGATGTCAACAAGGGTGACGACATACACCCACAGGTTATCAAAGCGTTGGCTCCGGCCATCTGCGAGCACTTAACACGGTTATTCAATGTCATTGGCGACGGGGGTTATACCTGCGGACTGGAGAAGAGCGATTCTCTGCCCAATTTTCAAGAAAGGGAGCCACGAAGACCCTCTTAACCCTTTCGTTACTAACCCGGCCGTAGCCGGCCGAAATATTTTTTGGTTCAAAGTGCCATACCCGGCCGTTAGAACCCATTGTTATTTAAATGTAAATTTGAACCCAAATCTCGTTGGTACATTCGTTAAAGCATGTGATTTCACATTGTAAATAGTTAAGTTATAGTATCCGACATTGCTTGAAGTGATATCTCAACTCAGTGAATTTTGGGGGATTTTTTTCCACACGTTTTTCGGCATCGATTTTTCTTCAACTTTGAAAATGGATAGGAGTTTCATGTTATCAAGCATTGATTCCGAATTTAAAGCTTTGTCAACGGAAAATAGGGAGATATCGAGAAAAAGAATGAAATAGGTACTAAAGCACGTGGTGTACAAAATAATGAATATTTTTTTATCCGAAGATGAAAGCAGCGCCTTCCGAAGAAACAAAGCGGCGAAGGCGACAGCGAAGACGATTTTACATCGGAATGAAGTAAAAAAACTTTTAAAATGTTTTTATTAGCAATTTTTCTGAGGAGATAAAGTTTATCTATAGCCTTTCTTAGGAAGGGAAACCATTAGACTTCTATTTTTTTCAGTATGCTAGTTTGAAGTGATCACTTCGGAAACAAACTTACGCAGATTGTAAACAAACCCAAAATCGGGGTTCAAAGTTTGGGAAATTTGTGAAGCAAATACTGGGTACTGTTGTGGATTTAGTTTTTATACAGGGAAACTAATGTTAGTCAGCATGGCTTAGGGTACGATGTGGTCTGGAAGTTATTGTTTGAAGCGATCAATGTGGAAACACACTTACGCAAATTGTAAACAAACCTAAAATCGGGGTTCAAAGTTTGGGAAATTTGTGAAGCAAATACTGGGTACTGCGTGGATTTAGTTTTTATACAGGGAAAATAATGTTAGTCAGCATGGCCTAGGGAACGATGTGGTCTGGAATTTATCACTTCCATTCCATAACCAGGACCGTATATTATTTTTTGACCGATTTCTTTAGTTCGGTCAAACTTACGGTGGATTCCAATATTTCAGTTTATTTCACCTTTATGGTACCTGTTGTGCATTAAATTCGACTGATCTAGTGATGTGCACAATTCTTCTTTATCAAAATTTTGTTGCATACCCATTTGAATATTAGCTGATGATTCATTTTCTATAGTGATGTTTAAACAAAATTTTAATTTTTTACCTTTTGCTCAATTTAAAATTTTAATATTTTTACCTTTTGCTCAATTTACCTGTAATTAAAGTCACTTTGAGACAAAAGTTATGCAATAGAATTGATTAAGAACCCTTCCTTTAATTATGTTCCAAATATCACATTAAATTGTTGATAAGTAAAAATGTTACAGTTATTTAATGAAACAAGCCTAAATTCATGATTATTTTAGAATTTAATTGAAACTCATGAGGGGTGTATTTTGGTCAGAAATATAGTAACGAAAGGGTTAACTACCGACCGGTTTCCCTTACATCAATAATCAGCAAGATGTTCGAAACCATCCTTAAGAAAAGTATGATGCTCCACCTCCAAAACACAGCCTCTATCTCTGATTCCCAACACGGCTTTGTGCTGAAGAGATCATGCTTGACCAACTTGCTGGTAATGGAAGAATTGGTGACGCGCATCCTCGATGATAGTGATGCTGTTGACATTGTTTTATTGGACTTTGCCAAAGCTTTTGACTCGGTAAACCACCGCCTATTGTCAATTCTAATCCTTGCTTCCACACCTGAAACTTTCTTCTAGTTCTGATAGTGACTCTGCAATTAGAGCAAGGTCATCAGCGTAGAGGAGCTCCCAGGGGCAACCTGTCTTGAATTCCTCCGTTATTGCCTGGAGGACTATAATAAATAGGAGGGGGCTGAGGACTGAACCTTGGTGGACCCCTACCTCTACCTGGAATTTTTCATTGTACTCGTTGCCAACCCTCACCTTACTAGCAGCGTCCCTGTACATGGCTTGCACAGCTCTCACTAACCATTAATCTATCCCTAGTTTTCTCATTGACCACCAGATAAGGGATCGGGGGACCCTGTCGAAGGCTTTCTCCATGTCAACAAAAGCCAGGTACAGGGGCTTATCTTTGGCTAGATATTTCTCCTGCAGCTGTCTTACCAGGAATATAGCATCAGTAGTACTTTTCCCTGGCACGAACCCAAACTACATCTCATCTAAACTAACTCTCTCTCTAATTAGTTGGGCTATGACCCTCTCCGTAACCTTCATTACCTGATCCAACAGCTTGATACCTCTGTAGTTATTTGTATCTAGGGCATCACCATTACCTTTGTAGCAGTTAACTATTATGCTGCTACACCAGTCATTGGGTATGACTCCTTCGTGTATCACCTGGTTAACTAAATGGGTAACTAGGCTATAGCCGACACTACCAGATATTTTGAGCATCTCTGCAGTAATTCCTGATGGGCCTGGGGCTTTCCCTGTCTTCATGCTTCTAATTGCCTTAACTACCAAGGAACTGTCAACTCGGATAGCTGGTCCCTCTGTTGGGTCGATATTCGGCAGACTCTCTTTATCCCATTCCTTTTCTTTATTCAGCAACCTTTCATAGTGGCGTCTCCAATAGTTAATTATTTTAAACAATGTTATATTGTATACAGTTAAAGTTTAGGGTATTCAAAGGATTATTAAGAAATTATAATAAAAGGATAGAAATTTATGAATACTTTTGAGTATATACCAAACTTCTTACCACAATAGAGGGAGGAAAAGAAATCCAGAAATAGTTTAATATTCATACATATTGTACACTTAAATATTAACTCATCAGATGGTATCTGTGAATATTGATTAATTGGTATATACTGGTATTAATAAAGGAGTAAGTAGTGAATATACCAGCATAGTTTTATATAAACTAAGTATGAATTTATAGAGATACAAAAATTCTATTAATTTTATAAATAAGTAATGGCTGATTATAAAATAATCAAGTAGGGAAATGGAAATAAAATGGCTTAATTACTAATACGGTGCTAAAGTATATGTAACTTCTTAACACCAATAGAGATTTTTTAGAAAAATATATTAGACTAAAAATTACATATTTATTTATTTAGCTAATATCAATAAAAGACTGGTATTTGGCATCTGCTAAAGGAATATTTAAGTTATGGAAGTTTTCTTTTTTTTTTTTTTGCATTTCATCTAGTTTCAGCTCACATGCTGGGGCACTGCAATTATTATGCACTAATCTTTTTTTTTTAAATTAAGGGTTATATTATAGGTTTAAGAAATTATTATTGTTACTCCTTACATCTAAATATTAACTTATATGGTTTCTGTAGAGATTGATCAAATGGATTTAATAAGGGAACATGTCAAATATATACTGATTTAATTAAATTAAACTGTTTTAAAGTTGTACAGTTACTGGTATTACCTTATATAAGCTGAGTATGAATTAATAGGGGTACAAGGATTAGATTTATTTAAGGCTACCTATGCAAGATTGAAGAACAGATGTGAAGTGATGATGTATGTAATAGGTGCAGGCATTTCTATGTGGTTAGGAAGTTTGCTTCCCAACTACATAGTTCTGAGTTCAGTTCCATTGCATAGCATCTTGGGCAAGTGCCTTCTTCATTAACTCTGAGCCAACCATAGGCTTGTGAGTGGGTATGGTAGCCATGAGCTGAAGAAAGCTTTTGTGTACATTGGTGTTGCCTTGTCTTGGTATCACAAAAAAGTTGCACTGTGTGTCACTGTTGCACAACATTGTTCTTTGTTTCCAGTCTGAAAATGTAAGTCCTGTGCAGACAATATACAAAAAGAGTTGATTGGATGAATTTACATAATTCTTCTTGCAGTTGTGAGTTCATTTCATTAGGTGATTGTGAATCACCTTGTGATGTCTAAAGTTTTTTGTATGTAAAATGAAATAAATGGCAGTCATCGACTGAAACATTAGGTAACAATTCATTGGTTAATCAAGCACTGTGATGTTTACACTGCTATTTCAACACATTGCTAGTTGGGTTTCTGTCTGAATTACTGCTGGGGTGATCACTTGGACAACTACATATGTATTACAGACTGGTAATATTTGAAAAATGAAAGCAAAAATTCCAGATTATTCAAGCATTGGAGTATGGGGCTGAAACAATGAGGCATTTGTCTTGTCAAATACCATATCAAGAGGGAATTTGTGGCAGTGTGCTAGCGTGCTAGTTGTATTTTACCTTCTATATTATATTTCATTCTTAGTGTGGCTTTCCTTCCTCTACCATGTTAGTAAGCTTTATTGTAATACTATTCAAATTTTTCTTTTCTCTCTCTCCTTTAGTTTATTGAACAAAAATGGTGCGCCCACTCCATAAGCCAACTATTATCAAGAAACGTACCAAAAAGTTTATCAGACATCAGTCTGATAGGTATAAAAAGCTGAAGGTTTGTTTTATGGTGTTTTTGTTGGATTTTTTTGTGTATCTCTCTCTAAAAACTTTTGTGTAAAACGTCTTTCATTTAACATTTCAGTCAAACTGGCGTAAACCTAAGGGAATTGATAATCGAGTACGACGGCGGTTTAAAGGTCAATACTTGATGCCAAATATTGGTTATGGTTCAAATAAAAAAACCAAGCATATGCTGCCTGATGGATTTAGAAAGTTTTTAGTTCACAATGTTCGAGTAAGTATCTTGCTCTTCTCTATTTGCTGTTGTAAAGTTTACAAGCCCTTTTTATTTTACTTATATTCTAATTTTTCTATATCAACCTCTTTTTGGGATTCAGCTTCTCTTGCACATTGTATTTCATATCTTTTATGCCCAGATTTTCGTTGGTCTTTTGTGCATCCTCCTGATGCAATGCACATTAATTAGATAATCTGCATGTGTCATATTTCCATGTTAAACTTTTTCTGTTTTTCTTTCCCCCTCTGTTGTTTTTTACACATGCTTACAATGGAGCAGAATCTAGAGCAAAAGTCTTCTCAGGTGCCCTGAAAATACTGTTATGGATCTCCAATTATTTTGTTGTGTCCCTAGTTAATGGAAGATTTCAGCTACTTGTAAGAATTTGCCCAAGCACTTGAAAGCATTTTTGTTCTTATCTATGGTATTTTCTGTTGGCCTCTCAGTGATCCCACTGCATCACTTATGCATATTGAGTGTGGCCATTTCCCAGATAGCAATAGAATCCTACTTTGCTGCAAAGAGAACACATGTACAGTTGTAAGCTCAGATATTGTTGCATTAATTTGAAGCTGGGTGACATGCATGAAGTATGCAATCCTTTTTCAAACCTATTGTTTTTCCAAAGTGTTTGTGGCATTTCTTTTTATCTAACCCTCCGAGAAGTGAAAGAATTCTGAAGAAAAGTAATACACATGTTTTATTTGAGAAGCTGACTGCATTCCTAAGTGTATCTGCAAGAAGAATCACTACATCCTACTGACATGAATAGTGAAGTGCCATCTTGGGATCTAGGCTGCGCTAGATAGCTTTCTGCCACTGAAAAGTATGTGCTCATGTATTACCAGAACCCAGGATCTTGGTGCCATTATAATAAAAACAAATGGTTATGGCAAATTAGATGGGCACTGTTGTTATTTACAGAATCTGATGGTGAGCAGTATTTGAGAAAATGGATCTATCAAAGAGTGTAGTTTATAGTTTTTACTATGCTTTGATGTTAAGTTGCTGTGATAGGTTTTCCAACAAAAGTGGCTTCGGTGGGCAGTGGGGACAAAAAGTGAAATTGCAAGAACAAAACCCACAGAGGTTCTGTGTTGCAGTTAAATTTCTTAAGTGAAGACTGTTTTCATGTTGATAGGGAATTGGAAAACAAATGTTGGGCTGAAATATTGTGTTATGTACTGGCCAAAATAGTAATAAAGTGATAATAGCATCTATGCACAATAGGGGTTTTTGCTGAACTATGGAACTTAATGCACAATTTAATCCTTTTCTAACTACAATATGCATTCTTTTTGTAAGCACAGTTTCTACATCATCTCAACAGGCACTTTTAATTCGTAAAACTGGCAGTTATGGCAAGTGTTCCAGTTGATCCAACCAATAGAGCAGGCTACTTGTGAGGTTAATGTACAAGTGGCTGAGAACAATTATTGTGGGGTTTGGGGGTGTGCACAAAATGTGACGAGGCTGGTCCATTAAATTATAGTTACAATTATATTTTGCCAGCTGAGTGGTTTTGAGCAATGTGAAATTAGTCTTACTCAAGCATGTGGGAAACGTTGTGGAGTTTTTCCCCACCTACTCCATTTTATTTACTGCACAAGTCATTTCCATGGTAATCACTCCAAAGGAAAAGGTATAAGAGGGAGGTAATTTAACGATTTTCTTTCCTAGGTCTAATATCTTTCTACAATTATCTAAGGAGAACAATTGTTTACATAGTGAAGTGTTGCATTTTCATGAATGTATTAGTGAGATTTGTGTTGAAAATTTCATAAACCTTTTAGTGTTTTAAACCAGTCAAAATTCCCCTTTATTTGTTCAAACTGATCAAAAAGTCACATTATTGAATTCTTGTAGCTTTGAGATTATGTTTGGTGTTAAGCAGCTTCCTCGACTGGAGCTACTGGAGTCCTGATACAAGGCATGGTGATCCAAATATAACTTATAGTTAATTCATATATTGTATATGTGAAAAGCCACAAGGTACCTTCGCCACCAAAGGACTACAACCATTTGAAATTTGGGGTTGACATCACATCTCAGTGATGTGAGGGCTTTTCTAGGAAGCATAGAACTGGGAGAAAAGCAAAGTTAACTGAGGTGGATGTCAACAGAAAATGTTGGCTTTCATAAAGTTGAAAAGATAAATGGGAAAAAAATGTTTGCAGACTGTTCACTGCAAAGATGAAAGACAGCAGACAGGTATCAGAGTGAGACTTCATGTCTGTGTTCCTTTTGCAAAGTGCCCTTGTATAAAGGGTGCTTTGGGCAGTTTCATGACAGTACTATACTATTTTGTAACTATATTTTATCATATATTCCTTTTCCTTTTATTGTAATTAATATGTGAAAGTGAGAAGTATATGTTAATTTTCAGTGTTACACACCTGTGTTCACCTTTGTCTCGGTTGTTAATGAGCTTTTTTCTTATTAGATGCATTCTGTTGCGTAAATGAATTATTTAAATTGTATAAGAGTATATAGCCAATGGTATATTGACTAGTAAAAGAGTTTTGTACTTTATTTTGAATGAATGAAATACAGAGAAAGAATATCTTGTACCGATTACACCTGTAATTACTTCAAATTTACCTGCCATAAAAGTCAAATTTAATAGGAAAGATCAGCTAAAATTATGTGACTATTAACCACTGGCATATTTGCAAAATTTCAGACCTGTATGTAGAAAATTTTTTTTTTTTTCTTTTTTTATCAGCTCAGTGTATCATATCATTTGACAGCACAAGAGCAAGGCAAAACGGCATACACATAGCTTTAGCAGATACTTGTGTAAATGTTTGACTGGGTTTTGGGGTTCAGTATCACTGTCAGGTAAGTGTAGGTCAATGTATATAGAAACTGGTACTGGGGTCACTTTGATCAACTAAACTCTTTGGTGTACTGTCCCAACATGGCTTCGGCCTAGTACTGTTTCTGGATCCATCTAGCTTTTATTCTGTTGCTACTCATGAGACGGCATTGTGGTGTACATCTTACATGGGTAAGACATTGCTGGTTATCTGTCTAGTTTCTGAAAGATATGTGGGTTTTTAACTTAAGACACTCAATTTGTTACTGTTAGTAAATAAGGTGTTTGTAATGATTGGAAGTTTGTGAACCTTCTCAACTGTTTCTTGTGTTCCATTGTCAAGCTGGTATTTTGGATCATAACATTTAGAATATTCTTTAAAGTTATGAAGTTTTGTATCAAGTATTAATTGAAATTTAGAATTTTTTTTTTTCAGTTTTTCATATCTTTTTCTCTTCTGTTTAAAAGGAATTGGAAATATTGATGATGCAAAATCGAGTATATGCAGCTGAAATTGCTCATGGTGTCTCCAGCAAGAAAAGAAAAGACATAGTTGATCGTGCATTGCAGTTAAACATAAAAGTAACAAATCCACATGGTCGTCTTCGCTCCCAAGAGGATGAATAGATATATTTCAGGCCAAAAATAAATATTCTTTAAGCCTTATTTTGTTTGTCTTTGGTTTTAGTATTTGTGTTTTGTCGGTAACTAGAAATTGTTACTGCTGCAGGAGCCAAGTAAGTTGTGATTACAGAATGAGTGAAGCAAGTTTAATTCAATTGGCTCTAGCGATAGTACACCAGACAAGGGTGAAAGATGGCTCCCTAAATGTTTGGAGATAGGGAGTGGTTTCTACAGCAGATTTTGGACCATGCTCAAAGGCTTTGCTCAGCTTAATGTGGGAAAATGGCATGATGTGAAATTAACAAGACTTGACTAATTAAAAAAAAATTAGTTTCATGATCTACTTGACAGAATTCTGGTTTAGGCATCCCATATAACACCTTGAGTTTTTACTTTTTTGGAATTTTCAACACATTTTTGCAAATTTGTGTTCTACTCATGAGAATTCATACAACTATTAAATTTTGTTTGTTTTTTTTAATCACAGTCTGAATTCTTGACTTAATTTCAGCAATAGACTGTTAAATCTAACAAAGATTTTTGAGATACTTTCATAATTGTATGAGTTCCTTTGTGTATATACAAATTCACAAAGTTTTCTAAATAGTTAAAGCAGCATTCTACCTGACTCTCTTCTTGATACATTTATGCACCATGTAGTTGAAGAGATTATTGAAATTAGTCATTCATTTTTGCCCCAGTTTAGATATCAGTTTTTGAAAATTATTGAATTAGACATAAGTGTGGGAAATAATTGACTTGGTACCCAGCAGAAAGAATTTGGATTATTAAACATCAAGAATTATCTAGATAGTGTATTAGCAACCTCTATTACAACTGGGTAATTGAAAATAAATTACCTGACTTTCTCAACTGCAACAACATTGGTAGTCTTGTAGTTGAGGGCTCCTCGTTGATGCCCGATACCACTGGGAGGTGGCCCTCAAAGTCGCTGGAAATGTAGATCTCTAGGTCCAAATTCTTGAACGGCACTTAGACCACCTCCCTTCAAACGCAAAAGAGTCAAGAGGATCTACGGCGACCATGGAGATAGCGTGAGCAGAACCGCTGATTCGTCTCTAACCAGGCAGCAGCAGACTTAGAAGTCATCACCCGGACCGCAAGTACTGGCTCTACAAGACAGAAAGTGAGATGGCGCAGCATGTCATCTACGATTGTCCACGGATTCATCCCCACCGACACTGGCCAGTGGACTTTCGCTCCCAAAACACAGTGAAATTATCCTTACCTGTCTTGCTGCTTAACAACAACAAAGGTGGCCAGTGTTTACTCTCAAAGATGCAATGTATTGGTTTCAAACAGGTACTGAGAAATTGTTTTGCCCCACTTCCCTGTAGTTATTTCAAATATTTGACAATAATAAAAGAAAAATTTGATTTAATGAAATGCAAGTGAGCGTTTCTAAAGCTGAATAAAATGCATTGAGAGGTGTAATTTTATAATTAAGACTAAATTCAAAATTTAAATTTCGGAACATATTCATTACTTACTTGCTTTCTCATCAAATAAGACCTCTTTTCAATGTCTCGGTGAAATAATGAAGTTTACTATGGCAATATATATGTGTGCGGTCTTTAATTGCCAGTGGTCAATGTAAGGTCACTGCTCGGTTATGCATGGAAAGAAGGAATTTGAACTAGAAACAATAAACAACTATTACTTTGTCTTTATATATGTCCATACTCTCTCACACGCATTTTTTGGAGGGTTTTGTTTTCCCTTTGTCAATGTTCCAAAAGGAACTATATTCAATTCCCAGCAAAATTGTAGCTGCTTTGGGACTTGGTAGGAAAGTGTTAATTGGATGAATTTATGTCACTAATGTAGTTAAAACGTTATTTATCAAAAAAGAGGTCCATTACATTTTTTAAGATGTTTCTTTATTGGAAGCCTCTACATGCAAGATTGCTGAGAGGTGGGGTCACCCTGTATTGAATACTACACACCCTTCATAATAGGGACCCTATATCTTGTAGATTCCTGGGGCGGTTGCACCTTAAAAATCTGCTCCTGGATGGGGACTTAGAGAAGTAGCCTGCAACTATAATATATACATGTGTGTGTGTCTGTATATATATATAGAAAGAGAGCAATAGGTTCCAAGTGTAGGAAGTTAGTAAACTTGAAGCATTTATGCAGCCAGTTTAAATAATAAGAGGTGGATGATATATGATGAAATGAGTCTATTAATGTCATAAGTTACACGTTTTGTCTCCTATTGAAATTGCAGAAAATTTCAATAAGCTGACAGTAAAGTTGTTAAAAATGCAAACAAAACTCCAAGAATGTAAGGAACGAAACAGTGAAAACACAGACTATGATTGTTTCATAACTAAAACAATGTATGCTACATAATTTGAAACATTAGAACCAGCTTAGCTAATATTAAGATCGTATTATCTACAGATTGTTACATGGAGATTGAATGAAGAAGAAAACTGGAAAAGTTTTGAGATATGAGGAACAAAGGTTTTAAACAAAAGGCAAATACTGTCATTATGACAAATTTCTCAAAAAGTTTTGAATGTTTTTGTAAAGTTTGCTTAGTGGCTTGCTGTGCTACTGACTCCTAATGTCATTTGTTCATAGCTTTTGTGTTGTCTGTCAAGTAACTATGGCATGCTGTTACTGGAGCAAGTTCTAGGTGAAGTGATAGGTTAGATTTTTTTATCATGTAAGCAATATTCTAAAGAATGTGATTGTTAAATATTCCCACCACATGACTCTCCTGCCAATGAAATTCACTGAATTAAATGGAACAATGAGAATAGTGTAGAAATTGCAGACATGAAGTATATAAAGGAAGCATGCATTAGAAAAGGGCGAATGTAAGACTAAAAATGCTGGTTAAATTTGATAGTGTCAACAAAGATGTCATCTGGAGATTGATGCACGATTAAGGCTTCCCACAAAAGTTCATCATCATACAACAGCTATATGAAGATGCCACCTGTTAAGTCATCCACAGTGGGAAACTGACAGAACCCTTCATTGTGTAAACTGGTGTCTGACAGGGTTGTTTATCAAGAGATTTTCATGTACAATGCAGTGTTGTCTTATACGTGACGTACTGTACAACCTTACGTTAAAAAAGTTTGCAAAACGAAAAGTATTAATAGTAAGATTGTTTCTTCAATCTACACGAGGTTCATCTATGCTTTTGACAGATCTTGTTTTTAGTCCGGCTGGGTTTCTAGCAAGCCTAGTGAGGGTGCTGGTTCAGACGTCAATGATCCAAAACATGCAACAAGTTGTACTAGATTCCATGTTGCCAGTAGCACTCATGAGAGATCTGACATACTAGGAGTGAGGCATCCCTTCTCTCTCTCAAGCCTCTTGATTCCTCGAGGAACATAGGGCCGCAACAACATTTTGCCAACAGATGTGATTTTGGGGTATCCTCCTCAGCTCAGCCCATGTCATTCCAGCTGCCCTTACTTCTGCTTCGATATTTCTGCGTCAAGACTGTTTTGGTTGGCCCATTTTTTGCTTCCCCTGTGGGTTCCAGTCAAGGGCCTTCTTGGTGACATTTGGTGCAGGGTTTCGTAGCATTCACATTTTTGTTTCTTGATATCTGTCTTGATTGGGGCTTGTCTTGTTTTGTCCTATAGTTGTTGGATGTTTCTGAGACATCTTTTAGTGAATGTCTGGAGCTTGTGGGTGTTAGTCTTGGTCACTTGCCATGTTTCTGAGCTATAAAGTAGAATTGACTTAACATTTGTGTTGAAGATCCGGATCTTGTGGAGTGAGAGGGCTGTTGATCTCCAGATTGTTCGCAAAGAGTTGAAGGCACGTTGGGTTTTGTTTATTCAGCATTTAAAGTCCTCATCTTTACTGACTACACTGTCCAGGTAAACAAACATGTTGATATCCTCCTAATGACACACCGGGTCTTGCTGTCTGTTGTTCACTCATGACCTGTCTTCTTAATGTGCTTGTGGAAGACATGTTGTCTGCATAGTCTAGGTCTTCTAACTGTTTATCAAAGGTCCACTGGATGCCTGTCCTCTTGCCTGCTGTGGCTTGTCTCATGATCCAGTCAAACATCATCAGTGAAAGCAAACAACCCTGTCAGACACCAGTTTACACATTGAAGGGTTCTGTCAGTTTCCCACTGTGGATGACTTAACAGGTGGCATCTTCATATAGCTGTTGTATGATGATGAACTTTTGTGGGAAGCCATAATGGTGCATCAATCTCCAGATGACATCTTGTTGACACTATCAAAGGCCTTCTGAAAGTTGACAAAGACTGTGTATAGTGGGGTAATGATAATCCACATTGTTGTGATGTGGTCTGTGCAGGATCTATCTTGATCGAAGCCTGCTTGTTTATCCCAAAGTGTTTCATCAATACTTTCACTGGGATGGCTAGCAGCATGATTCCCCTCCAGTTATTGCAGGATGATAGTTCCCTTTTCTTAGACAACTTTACCAGGTCTCCTTTCTCCCAGTCTTCTCTCTCCGGTTCCCAGATCTTTTTCAGGAGAGGATGCAGCAACTCAGTTGAAGTCTGAATGTCTACCTTCAATGCTTCAGGTGGTATCGCATTGGGGCCTGTTGGTGATCTCAGTCTTGGTTGGTGGGATGATGTCTAGGAGCTCGGTCAGTTGTGGGATGTCTGGCAGGTCTGTTTAGTATTTCCTTAAAATGCTCTGCCTATCGTGCTCTCTGTTCTTCTTCACCTGGGATAATGTTTCCATTCTTGTCTTTGACTGGATGGCTGGTGTTGCTGGCTTTTCCAGGGAATGTTCTGATGATCTCATATAGTCTTTTCATGTTTCTTTGGACTGCTGCAGTCTCTGCCTCCTCAGACAGTTCCTCAATGAAATTTTTCTTGTCCTTCCTTGCATTTGTCTTCACATTCCAGTAATGTGCTTGTAGTTTTTGCTTCTGTTCTTGATCTTGTGTCTGGCTGACCTGGTCTTTCAGTTGTTTTCTCTCTGTAATCAGCTTCCATGTCTCTTGTTAACCACTCCTTGCATTTCCTCATCTTCTTCCCCAGTACTTTTGTGCATGTTACCATCCAGACCTCACTCAGACTCTACCACTGTTCTTCTATTGTTTCTTCTGGTAATTGTGAAAGTGCACTGAACTTATTCCTCAATTTAACCTTGAATCTTTCTGCTATTTCTTTCTCTTTCAGGCTGTGTACGTTGTACCTGTGTGATCTTCTTCCTGCTTGGTCATTGTAGTCTTATAGCTTGGTTCTGAGAACTGCTACTACCAGGTAGTGATCCAATGCTGCGTCAGCTCCCTGCTTCACACTGATGTCATGCAGGCTCCTTTGCCACTTTCTGTTAATGATGATGTGGTCAATCTGGTTCTGTCTTGCCATCAGGGGAAATCCATGTTGTCTTGTGGATTTTCTTATGGGGAAAGACAGTGCCTCCTATGACTAGGTCATTGAAGGAGCAAAATTCTGTAAAAAGTTCGCCATTTTCATTTTGTTCTCTGATGCCATGTCTGCCCATGAACTGTACTCTGTCTTTATTGTCTGTTCCCACTTTTGCACTCAAGTCTCCCATGAGGATCTTTGGGTCTCTCTTTGGTGTTTTATCCATGACCGCTTGGAGTTGCTCATAGAACTCTTCTTTGTCCACTATGTTTGTTGCACTTATGGGTGCATAGCACTGTAAGATGTTAACTTTCCTACCCTTTGAGTTCAATCTTGCAGTCAGGATCTTTGGTGACACTGGTTCCTAGGATAGCATTGCTCATGTTGCTTCAGGAATCATCAGTAGTGCTACTCTGTGTGTGTGTGGCTGAATAGATGTTCAGAGTAGATGATGGTGTTGCTCCTCGTGAGCCTTGTACATCCTGTTCCAGTCCATCTTGTCTTACACAGGCCAAAAATCTTCAGATTGTAACTGTGCATCTCTCTACACACTTATGCACTTTTTCGTGCCTCATATAGGGTTTGGATGTTCCAGGTCATTATCCGGGTTTTGATCTTGGTTGTCAGAAGAGTTGTCGGCACACTGGCTTCCTGAAGGCTTTCACCAGCTTGCATCATCTGCTCTACTGGACAGGACTCTTCTTGGACTATGTTGTTTGAGAGTGCCATTGCAGTTTCAAATACTGCCGAGTTCAACTTTGCCTTTTGTCCTTTCGGACGACCCATTTTAGTACTGGATATTTTACACTGACTAATCCCCGGATCATATCAGCAGGATGGAAAGGGGTTGTAAGGTGCTGTGCAAGGCTTATTGGGCCTAAAATTTTAGGTTGTGCTATTGCCAGTGAGTAAACTATCTGATGTTTGGTTGAGTAGGCAGACGCCATGGCAAGCATGGAAGCCATGGACACAAACCTGGGTGAAATCAACTGCTGGTGCAACAACCTCATGCACAAACATTACTGGCATTTTGCATGGGAAATGTTTAGTGATGGTCTTCCTCAATCATGAGTGGACAGCCACCACCATCATCATCATCATCATCATTTTATATATGTATATATAAGGAAGGCAAATACATAGAGGTTGTTGATGTTTTGTTTCTGTTTTAAAAGGTAGTATACAAAATTTGTCTCTCTTTCAGACTCTGCAGAGTTTTTTTCTGTGTATGACCAGCATCTTATTTTTGTACTTGATTAAACACACATGTATGCACACAGACATACGCATTGCTACTCCTGAACTTCATTATTCAGTTTGATACCAAAGATTAAAACTGGTCTTAGATGTGAGACCAAGATAAGAACTTTATATCTTCCAAAATCTTCATTTTGAATTTAGTTTTAATTTTAAAATTACCCATTTTTAATAAAATCTTGCAATACCTAAAAGTATGTTTTTGTTTTTCAACTTTTGAAAACATTATAAATGTTTTGTTGCCTACCCTCACCTATGGTCATGAATGTTGGGTAATGACTGCGAGAGTATGAACTTGAATACAAGTGGCCAAAATAGGGTTATTCTGAAGGATCTTTGGTGTCATATTACTTGACAGAATATGTAGCTTGGATATCAAGGAGTCTTTTCAATTTGAGCCACTGCTCTCTGCATTGAGAGATCACAATTCTGTTACTTTAGACCTGTGGTTAGAATGTCACAGGTAAGAATTGCAAAACCATCCAGTAGGAGATCTAGGAGTGTACCAAGAACAAGATAGGTAGATAATATCCATGGTCTCAGTAGGCCACACTTCAGAGTCCAACCAGACAGTCTGAGAAAGGGATCTGAAGACTCTATCCCTTGAAACCTTCTCAAGAATAGTGGGCAGATAAGATGAATGGATGGATGGATATATGTTTAAATTTGTTTTCAAGTGTTATATACTTGAAATGATTCGTTGTTCGTCGTTTAACGTCCACTTTCCATGCTAGCATGGGTTGGATGGTTTGACTGTGGGCTGGCGAACCAGATGGCTGCATCAGGCTCCAGCTGGATGCCCTTCCTAACGCCAACCACTCCGAGAATTTAGTGGGTGCTTTTACGTGCCACCGGCACGGGGGCCAGTCAGGTGGTACTGGCATGTTCATTAATTGGTAGAGTTCTTTCTTTTTTTTTAACATATTTTTTGTAATTTTCTACTGATGTCTTAATTTTTGGTAAAACTTCAGGATTGATAATGAAACCAAAACAATTCAGGAAAATACAAAAATAGTCTTGGCTGTCCTGAGTATGTGAAGTAAATATGTAAATGCTTAAATGTTACTTTGTAAAGTCACTACTTTTATGCATTTGATAAATTAAGTCTAATAAGTTAATTTTAAGCATTTGCATATTTTTTTCACTTATTCAGGACAGCCAAGATTATTTTTGTATTTTCCTGGATTGTTTTTGGTTTCATTATTATTGTCGTTGCAGTTCAATGCTACTGAGCACATTGTCTGCTACTGATACACTTCTCTGTTTTTTTAGCACTATACATCTATACAAGAAGTTCTCTCTCAAGACAATACTGCAGTTTTCTGGTCTTTTATACTATATTCACATTAGGTAAGATATACAGACTGCTATTCTGAACCAATACTACTTCTGTTGCTACTAATGAAATTTTACTCAACCTTCCAGCTATATGCAACACCAATGATTTGAATCACTGTTTTTCTATATTAATAGAAATGAGATTTGTCGAATCATGCAGCTGATAGTAGATACTTCCTACTGACGATGTGCAAAGACACAGAAATTATGATTTAGCAATTCCACCACTATTACTGGACATTTTCATCTGCTACTTTTATGCTTTTCTAGTGCTATATGTCAATATAAAAAGTTCTTCAAAATGAATACTGCAGTTTTGTAACTTTCTATAGCACATCCACATTAAGTAAGTATAAAAGAGTATTATGCCATCTACATTCTATTTTAATCCATTGTTTAAAGGAACTTTATAGCAAAAACAGTTTAAGTCTGTTTTTGCATTTTCCTAAGTTGTTTTGGTTTCATTTATCAATCCCACAGTTATATGTACCTAAAACCAAAGTTTGCCAAAATTCTATTATTTATGACATTTCAAAAAAAAAAATTGCAAAAGTTTTAAATAAATCTGAAAGCAGAGTTCAAATCAAAGTACACCATTAAATGCTGTAAAACATGTGGCTGTGTGGTAAGAAGCTTGCTTCCTAACCAAATGGTTTTCAGTTCAGTCCCACTGCATGGCACCTTGAGCAAGTGCCTCCTACTAGTCTCGGGCCAACCAAAGCCTTGCAAGTGGTTTTGGTAGATGGAAACTGAATGAAACCCTCGCATACTTCGCCAAATGTATATGCATATACATACAAGCTTACACACACGCGCACCATAAAATTTCATACATACGTCTACATACGCACAAGCACAAGAAAAAACAGGGTTAAGGGTAACAATACAGAAAAAAGGCATAAGGAAGTATACAAAGTGTAAACCACGTTTATGTACGCACATACCCTTATGCACGCACACACACATGCCCATATACGCACATACCTGCACACGTCTATATACGCACACATACACGCATGTACAAAAAGGATTATATATATGTCTATAAAAACAATACAGGAAAATGAGTGAAAACACTGAGTAAAATACGTCTATATATGCACAAGCTTGCATGCACGCACACATCCACATGCGCGCACAAAGGATTCCATATACATGTCTTTATAGGCACAGGGAAAAACGCAGGATGGAAGGTAGAGTACAGAAAAAATTATGTGTAAAAAATATGTATAAACCAAATTCTCTATAATATGTAAGAAATATATGTATAAAAAATATATAAATAAAATAAAAGTAAAAGGTATACTGAGATAAAAAAACTTGTGCGTGGACACAATATAGAAAGCAAGTTCTATCTTTTACAGATAAATTCCTCTATTTACATAATATTGACATGTGCCGTTCAAAAGGAAAAGATCCGATAACTACAAAAAGCAAACATTAATAGCTCCAATCATATTTTATACTATTGAAATACTTTGTACTCACATACAAAGCTATGTAAACATAAACAAATATACATATGTTACACACTATAAACATACATCCATTGAATAAATATATATATATATACGTATATATCAATTCCCATATACACAAGCATACAATGGACCCACGTGAATGTACATACTATAAATCCACTTATACATAGACTAAACAAATGAAGGTGTGTATATGCAAACTTACCTTACACAAAGCTTCATATTAAACAACAGATGTAAATGTAAACCAATATACCTATACATATCCATATACACACAAACAAATACAAGTATATAAGGAGTATCCATATATATATACATGTATATATAACCCCTCAAGTAATTATACATCACAGTTTAATTATGTAAAAACATAATCCCAATACTAGTATAAGCCAGACTACATGCATACACATACTTGTGAGTATTCCCCTAAAAAACTTTATAGTTTCTTTAAAAGATTTGGTTTAAGTATCACTATATATAATGAGAATTTTAATGTTAATTATTTAGATGTTAATTTTAATCTAATTACAGGTAAAACACAACCATATCATAAACTTAATGAGAACCTTAGATATATAAATGTTAATAGTAATCACCCACCATCAATTAAAAAATCGTTGATTAATAATGTAAGTAAACGTATTTCATTACTTTCTTATGATTTAGAGA
This sequence comes from Octopus sinensis, assembly GCF_006345805.1. NCBI lineage: Eukaryota > Metazoa > Mollusca > Cephalopoda > Octopoda > Octopodidae > Octopus > Octopus sinensis. Next base: position 27,609,951 of record NC_043012.1, read on the forward strand.
TTTTTAATAAACATGCTCCTTATTATAATGAGGCCCTTAGAGAGGCAGGTTATAATAGTAATATTAAATTTTTTATTAAAAATAAAGATAAAGATATAACTAATAATATTAGAGATAAAAATATTAATAATAATTATAATAATTTTGTTAGTAATAGTGGTAAAAATATTAGAAATTATAAAAATTAAAATAATATAAATAAAAATAAGAATAAAAATAAAAATAAAAATAAAATCAATAACTTTAATAATTCTTTAAATGTTGATTATAAATATAAATCTGATAATAATAATATTAATATGATAAAGAAATATAATTACAACAATAATAATGACAGTTTTAATAATAAGAAGGAAAATAAGAATAAAATTTGGTTAATAGTTCCTTATGGTGCTCAAGTTAAAACGAACATTATTAAAGAGATTTTAGATATTATTGAACTATTTATTCGAGATAATCGTAAATATAAAAACATTTTCTCTGGTAATAATTTTGGAGTAGGTTATTCCACCACTAATAGTGTAGGTAACATTATTTCTTCTTGTAACAAATTTAAACTTAATAATTTTTATAAAAATAAATTATTTAATAATACCAATAATAAAGACAAGACACTAATTAACTGTACATGTAGAGATAAAACTAAATGTAAATTAAATAATAAATGTGATACTAATGATGCAGTGTATAAATGTATAGTTACATTACATGATAAGAATAATAAGAATAATAATAACTCTAACGCGATATATATATTAAGAATAAAATTAAGAATTGCACAACATTTGAATTCATTTAAAAATAAAAACTTAATTAACTCCACTGGACTTAGCAAGGACATTTGGAGACTTAAATCCCAAAATATTAATTATAATTTATCTTGGGAAATAATTAGTAAAACTAAATCATATACTATAGGAGCGAATTTTTGTTATTTATGCTCTAATGAGTTTAAGGAAATTTTATTTTATAAGCATGATAATTTACTGAATACCTGTGATGAGCGCAAAATAAAATGCAGACACAAGTTACTTTACTTATATAATAAATTTCTTGATAAATAATGATTATTTCTTAGCCTTAATTAGCTCCCTATTTGTTGTTTTATGTAATAGTATTATAAATATACCAGGTGATTTGTAGTACTTATTATAATAGTTTATTTTAGTTATTTAGGTTCTGTTTTTAATTATAGTTAGATTATAGATAGTTGTTCATTTTATTACTAAATATTTTATTACTAAATAATAAATATTTAATGGTTTATTGAATATTGAGTCTGGTAAGTTACAATTTTATTTATTTTATATATTTTGTTATATTTCTATTATAAATTTGTTAAATTGTAATTTTGTTATATTAATCTATTTGTATGTAATCTCTTTATATTTGAAATAGTTTTATTTAGTTGTTTATTTAATCCATTTTATTTAATATAGAAGTATAGATTAGTAGATTAATTTTTTAGATTTAACTTAATATTTACCTCTATTTTGTATTGTAGTATGATTATAGACATTTATATATCTATTTATTTATAATATATGTGGATGTGTGTGTTTGTATATATGTGTATATGATGATGTGTGTGTATATATATATATGTATATACATTTATTTATATGTATGTGTGTGTATATATTGGTGTAAGTGTATATAATGAGTATTGTATGTATGTATGAGTGTGCATATGTGTGTGGGTGTAAGTGTGTGTATATATGTATATGAATGTATGTGTGTATGTATGTGTATATGTGTATGTATATGTATATGTATGTATATGTGTATATATGTATATATATATGTATATGTATGGATATTTTCTTATATATTTATGTATACGTATGTATAGTTATACTACAAATTTTGATAAGTATTTATAGATTTGTTATGATCACTAATTTTAGCTTATAATTATAAGGGCATGGGAAAGAATTTATAGTATGTAGTGGGGTTTCTATATAAATTAATTTTTATGTATTTATTAATCTTATAAGATTTTTAGAATATATTTAATAATTAGTGGTTTTTAATCATTTAAATCATTTAATTTATTTTGTATTAAGTTTCATTTATCATAGTTATTTTATTAATAAATATTATAGTATAGAGAGATTTTATTCTTTATTTGTGAATTCATTCTTTTTACAATGATAAACATATAATTTTCCATTCATAATCTTTAATAAACTTAGGTTCCTCACGCGTAATGAATTCTTCAACAATTTATTCTTTTTTTTTGCTAATAACGTAATTCCATGAGTATTCTTATAAACCCTGTATAAGACGTTTTTTGATTCAAAATTTTAGTTCATTGTTTAAACCTCGCCAAGATAAGTATGTATTTATTTAAGATCTTCAAATTGTAAATTTTAATATTGTATAAGCCTTTGGAGTAATAATATTCTCCTTATGTAAATATCGTTGTTTATGTAATGATCTAATTATCGTAATTTTCTATGTTATTAGATATTAAATTGAAGTTTATTCGTAAGATACTTTTTACTGATAGATTTATTATTTGATAGCAAGCATACTAGGTGTATTAAGTTAGGCTTTTGTATATAATGTTTTAATAGTATTAATTGTAGTTTTAAATTTATAATTAAATTAGATAAACTTTGATAAAATTAGATATGTTTCGACTAAAGATTTGTCTAGGCCATGTCTAATTTCATAGCATAACTTAGTTATTTCTTTAAATTTATATTAGCTAATTATTCCCATTCATAATTATATTTATAGTACTTATAGTATTTATTCAATACTATATTACTAAGAATTGATTATTTCTAAAAGTATCTTACATAAGATTTCTGAAAGTCCGTTTAAGTTAGTTTATTTGTATTTTGAAATTAGCTATTTCATCTTTAAATAAGAAAAATTTAATTTATTAGGTTTTCATTATATACAATTATTTATAGAGATTATTTTAGATCTTGATTATAATATTTATATATATTTTCATTGATAATTTATATATATTAGTCATTTTAAATATTTATGTAATTAGATATAGACAAATATTGATATTAGATTATGGGTTTCCTACCTTATAAATTAAAGTTAATATTATAGTCGATTTCGATATAATCATATTTGATAATAGAGTTTATTATAAGTAAAATTATTATATTATATTATATATATTATTTATATCTTAAAAATATTGATTATATTTTAGATATTTAAACCACCTGATGAATGACTAACTCGAAAATTTAAAGAAATTAACAGCCATGAAACGATCGTAGTGATATATTAATTAGATTTTTTTAATAATTTTGTTATATATTTAAATAATATAAATTAAATAATCTTATGTATTGGCTTAAGGTTTTCATTGTATGATTTGCCTAATAGTGGTTTTGTCTCTAATTTAATATAATATATATATATATATATATATATATATATATATATATATACACACATATATATATACCCCTACATACATACAAATGTATACAATCCATCACATACACAAAAGTGTACTGAAATCTATCCATACGATCTAATATACATGAAAAATAACAAAATAATAATTAAAACTACCACATACATGTACACAAATAAACATACATAAATAAATATATATTCACATATCCACATACATATATACAAATCCATTAGTGCCCTCAAGATGGTTAGTACATTAACGCATACTTTATACATAACTATATACTAAATAAAAAGTGTAAATATATATCAATATACATAAATATAAAGATATATCTACAAACAAATACAAGTACATAAAAAAATGTACAAATATGTACACACAAATAAACACTTATATAAAAAAATATATAAATATATAAGCATATTCACATACATATACATATATTACACACATATGCATACATATACAAATAATGATATGCCCATAACCCATTACAATTTCTTTACTCCTAAATATAATAAAGTAAAAGTGCTCATTATAACTAGTTGTATTTATTTCAAAGGGTATTTTATAATAAGTATTATTTGTATCTGGAGAAAGTATACCCCATTTTATGAAGACATGAAATATTACGTTCCTTAAGATTGTTAATAATCGATAGATTAGTCCTAATTATAAAGAAAATCTCATTAATACATAATGAGCATTTTCTATTCTTATTATTATACACTGGTGCAATTATAAGTATTTTCCATTGTAAATTATCATTTATTTTTTCATCCTTAAGTTCCCATATATATATGCACTTAACCCTGTAGAATTACTCCTATTTCTATTTTTAAAAGTATATCTGTGATAATTAAGTCTGTTTCAAATTATTCTTAGTAGCTCCAATATAGACTTTATTATCATATGGTGTACTTACAATACATTGATATACTACCTCCTTTATCATGCAGTCATTATTAAATGCACAATTTTCTCTAATCCTACAATTGCACCTATTAGTTTGTTGTAGATGCTTTACTTTATTATGATTAATTGTTACTGCATTATTACCATTATTATTATTATTAATATTATTATCATTATTACTTACAATTCCCATATCCATCGGCATGTTATTATTGTTCTTATTTATGCTATATTTTATGTTATTATTATTATTACTACCTATAGTGTTATCATTACTAATTCTATTAATATTATCCATGTTATTATTACTTGTTACAGTATTATTATTACTATTATTGCCATTTCGATTAATATTACTTATATTGTTATAATTATTATATCTTAAGTTATAGTAAGACACATTTGTGCTACCTAAATTATTTTTTCTGTTTAGATAGAAATAATCAATTTTTTTATTATTAATTGAGGATATGATGGTGGCCAGATTATGAGTTAGACTATATCCTATTCTTATAGTTTTATTATTAATTATCTCCCAATATTTGTTTTTTCCTTTTCCAAAAGGCTTGTTTATTAAATTGAAAATATTTTTCACAATGTTATTTTTTAATTGCATAGCATATGGAATTATTAGCCACAGTGTATCTATTACATTATTTTGATTATACGGTTTTCCTTCCCCCCACCATTGCTTGACAACTGATGTTGGTGTGTTTATGTCCTTGTAACTTAGTGGTTCAGCAAAATACATTGATAGAATAAGTACTAGTCTTACAAAGAATAAGTGCTGGGGTTGATTTGTTCAACTAATAAGGTGGTCCTCCAGCATGGCCACAGTCAAATGACTGAAACAAATAAAAGAATATATATTTTTTACAATTATTTTGCTTTTATGTTTATAAATTTGTCAAAAATTTTTATTTTAATTGAATTTTTTTGAAATAAAAAAATTATAGAATCATATTGTCTGCATTGATTAAAAAAAATGGGGAAAAAAATCAAAATTTGAAAAATATAGTGGGGTAAAAGGTATTTCTAAATAAAATTAAAGTACCTTTTTCATTACTATCTTCCTCAAATCATGGAGGCCCTCCTTATCAACAAACTGAAATCAGCCATAAGCAACAGATAAGAATTACATTAAGCAAACTGGTTACTATGGCAACACCAGTTTGTGCATGTCACCTTCTTCCCCAACACATCTAAGCAACAACCTTTTCCATCCCTCACTTTTCCACCTGTCCTGAAGAAAAGGTCATTGTCTGAAATATAGTACCATAAGGTAAAACAATTTTATTTTGTTTTCTTTTCTTTTTTGTAGTTTATATCTTCTCATTCTCACATTGTTTCAGCTTTATGCAACAAACCTCTTTAATGCTTATCTTTTGTTTTTCTTAAATATTTAAAATTGTTTCTGTCATCAATATTTTTGATGTATTACAATTTGTTGTTGCTATTGTTTCTTGTTGTTTAAAATGAAATATAGATGAAGCATATATTTTTATTTGCTATTTTCAGTTTTGGAAAAACATATTACTGATGACTTTGATTTAGTACCTGTTACTGTTGCTGGTACTCCACCCTCTCCCACACAACCTTTAACATTTAGTTTTATTGATCTTTATTTTTCAGTTTGTCTATGACCTCCAATTTTCAGCTCTTTCTTTTAAAGATAAATTGTTATTTCAGCAGATGTCTGCTATCATAATTTCTTGACTATGAATAGGTGAATGTAAAAAGAAAAATTGAAAATAAAAAATGTAGAAACAAAAACTAAACTCAAGGGTCATCACAAACAACAGCACATCTTAATTGCAACCAAGAATATCCACTTCTTCCACAAAAGGATTTGGATATTTAGATCTGCAGATGTCGTTTTGATTAACAAAAATGAAAGTAGTGTCCTAAGCACAAGCGTCATCTTAAGATTGTTTGAATTTTGAATAGAACTATGAAATACATAATTCCTTTTCAAATTATTAATTTTCCTGAAGCTTCTCTAGAAGCCCCATTAATGTAAAATATAGTTTTGAAGAAAAGTAGTTTTATGGAAATGAAATTTTTAATCTCTAATTGTTGATTTGCTGTTAATCACTTGAACTCTTTTTCTATTAACATTTGATTAACTTTGGCAGTAGGCCTACTTATCTGCTCCAGGTGTAGGAGTAACAGTGCCTGGCTTAGAATACCTTTTGTGGAATTAAATAAAGTGAGTCAACAGTGTTGTTAAGAGTTCCTGATTCCTTATATTTTTGAGACTATATTATTTTTGCTTCTATTCAGACTACATTATTCTCAAACAGAATATCAAATATGCTACTAGAAATTCATCTGTATAGACCTCATAAGAGAAAAATTTCCAAAGAAAGAAGTAGGTAAATGCTTACAGGACTTACCTTTGCTTCAAAAAGGGAAAACTAAGAGGCCAATGAGGAATCAGTATCCAATGTCTCTTCTGAGAAATTAGCTGCACTCCCAAGTACAACTGCAGAAAATAGGAATAACATGTCAACTCAAAGTATTGAAGATGATAGATCATCACTGCCAACAGACATAAATAGTGAAGTGCCATTATGGGATTTGGATCCAACTATGTGGTTTTCTGCCTGAGAAAAATATGTGACAATGTTCTTTCAGTCAAAATTTGCTATAAAAATCCTCTGACTCCTACCCAGAATCTTGACACCATTATCAATTGAGTGAAGGCAAGCTGGATGGGTTATTTTTAAAATTCAATGTTTTATACACTTCATGACAATGGTAAGCAGAATCTATATATAACCTGTATAACCTACCAAAGGGTGCAAGTTATTGCTTTTATGTACATTGATGCCAAGCTGACATAAGAGGTTTTTCAACCAGGATGGCTTTAATGATTGGAAGAAAGCAGATAGAAAAATGAAAACATAGGAATAAAGCCAAACCCACTGGGAATCTTCTTGTGTTAACTGGCAGTTGGGAAAACAACTGCAGGAAAACAAGAAAAACTGGACTGAAGTATTGCACCATGTTATATCTTTGGCATATTTCCAACCAAGTAAGTCCTGGCCAAGGAAGAGATCATAGGATTTATGTTCAACTGGAATTTGTTTTAGGAATTACAAAACTTCCTGATTTCTATGGTGTGCAACCCCCACTTCAAGGCTAGGTTCACTCCCTTCAACACGGCATCCAACTCTGCCACATTGATATGATTGCAGTCATCTGTCTTCCTGAGCCAGGCTGCATCTTCCACCATGACACCTCCCACTTCTAAGACAACCTCTATTGTGATGCTACTGGCATCACACCATACAATCGCACTCTTTGATTTGGGAACATACCAACTGCCCCTCACTGGGTCCTCTGCTCCTACTCTGACCAAGACTTCCTGTATCATAACGGTTGTCTTCTCCCCCACTCTATCGTTCCACTTCACTCCTTCGGCTCGTCTCTTGATGAAGCTACATGCTGTCCTGAGCCATCCTGTAATCGGGTAGTGTCCCACCAGCTTCCCACACACCGAGAACAGTTCCCGTCTACTCATGCTGGCACCCAGTTCGAGGATCTCATTCCCTCGCCAGAACACCAACGCACCGGCCTTGTCTCTCCATAGCTTGAGGCCCAGTGCAGCACCTCCTCCATTGCCTCTGGTGGCTTGGTGATCAGTCCCAAACTCTTCAGGTGGCCTATGACCTCCATTGCTGGAATTATGGTTTCATCCACCAGAATATCATCAATGTACAAATTGGTGACCTGTCCACCTTTCCCAGGATGGCCTTGAGAATTGTTGCCATAATCTTCAGCGCTGAATTCAGCCCGAACCCCAACCTGGTCAGACAGTACGTCTGGCCCTTATACCTGACAAGCTGATTCTTCCACAGTTTCTCAGCCACATGCACCTGTAGGTATGCCGACTTCAAATCGGTGATCGTGGAGGCCCCTGTCATCTGCCTCCACTCTCACAAAGTGTCTCCACAGACATCTGTGGCCTCACCGCCTGTATGGCATGATATGTGGTCATTCAGCTCTCGGAAGTCAAGCACTGGCCTGACCTTATACTTTGTGGGCTGTATCACCGCCATCAGTGGCAGGACTCTGCTCTCTTCTTTTTCCCAAGGGACCAATATGCCCTCCTTAATCCACTGCTCCACCTCCCCCTCAAACTTACTTCTGGCATTACCTTTTAGAGTATGCTGATAGCAGCCCACTTTATTTTTTAATGTTGGGGGCTCTCCCTTCCAGTGCCACTCCACCGTCCACCTCTGGCCATCAAAGACAACCCGTAAATCCTGGTCTTCAATGGTGTGTGCAGCATGCTTTTCTTCATGGTTGTCACCAGAGCATGGTCTCACCATACACGGTTTCCCCGCAAACCCGAACATTACACCAGCCTCGTTAACAATAACACCTCCCAAACGGGTGATTGCATCCATCCCCATCACCACGTCAATCTCATCCACCAAGCGGCCAACTACAATTGCTCACAGTGTCAGCCTTATTCCCTGCACCACAATGTGCGCATCTGTAATGCCTTCACAGTGTACCTTTCTTCCGTCGACTGCTCTTACACTGCTTTCTCCACTCCACATCTCTAAAGGGATAACTACCGGCGCAGTAGTCTCCCTCAGTCCATTTCCCCGGAGACATTCGCTGGCTATATGCCCCGTTTCTTGACACTGGTAGCAAATGACCTCAGGCTTGGGTAACTCACAGTCTTGCACCATATGTGGACCCTGGCACCGGAAACACTGTTCTTTGAATGGTTACACACGTTATTTCTTCGACCCCTCTCCGCTGCTCTTTGCTCGGCCACTTTTCATTGTTGCAGTCGCTGCTACCGACGTCGTTCTGCAGCACGAAACTAGCACGCGAGCCCGAGATACGATGTCTGCCATCACCATCGAGTGAATGTTTGAAAGCTTCTGCAACTCGACCGACATGTTGTCAGGAAAGCCAGTCACAAACGCCTACTTAACCGTCTGGTCCAGCGATTCTTCCTCATAACCCGCCAGTTTAGCCAATCTCCTGAGTTCATTGGCAAATACATCAACCTGTTCCCCAGTCCATCTTATTTTCTCCACATGAGCGTATGCCTCAAACATTCCCTCCACAAAGGCCTCCATCAACCAGATTTCTATTTTCTCCGTGCTAAGTTGGTCCTTCTCTTCCATCTCTACATATAGCGCCAAATCCAAACCATCCAAGTACAGAGGTGTAAAACTCGCTAGGTCGCTTATACCATGGAGCTTTGCCACCAACTTCACCTTCTTCAGCCAAACGACTACATCTGTGTCACCGCAAAATGGTTTGATCATCTCGTTCGAAATACAGGCAACACTCATCGTTCGTTTTATTTTTTTTGCCCTCTACGCTGGAACTGACCATGCTTCCTCGCTGACCACATGTGCTTCCTGCCACGCATGCACCCTTCTCTCTTCTGCCAGCCCCTGCAAGCCATACTCCCGCTCACCTCATCTGTCATCCTCTCCACCAACACCACATAGCTCACACGGCCCATAACACCAACCGCCAACACCACAGAAGACTACGTAAGAGAAAGAAACATGATGTAATTCCAGCATCAGCTTCAAAAGAAGTTGTTCTTTTTGCAAGAGAAAAATTCAGATGCAGGACTTTTGATGTTATTTTGGACCAGTTGTTTATTGCCTTACAAAAACACAAGGGAGCTTATCAATCAGTGCATGACAAAGTTCAAAGTCATTGTCAATTTATGTAGCCTACCTGAAGCAGAGATAAGAACTGAAGTTGAGAAACTGTTCAGTTTTCCCCTGTGATTTTAGTGATGTTTCCATTGAAGAAATTGCCTAGTTTGCAGGCTTTCGTACTCTTAAGTCATTTCACTCTTCATCTTAACAGGTACTTTTAATCTCTAGTGAAAGGCTTGCTGATACCCAGAGCTGGGTATAAGTCCATTAATTCATTAATCATAAATTAACAAAGTTAACATTTTTGTTCACGATTTAACTTTTAAGTTAACTTTGAAAACCATTATTGGACTAATTAACTTCTGTTACATTTAGCTTTCATTAACTCAAGTCCGTTAACCCCAAAATTTCATAAAAACCAGTTAACATTTAAAAGTTTCTCGTGTTTTCAGATTGTCTTAGCATAGTTAATATTGTATGTGTCATTCTTTCAACCCTGATATAATGCCACTTATTATTATAAATAATTTGTAGGACCTTGTTTGGCCCTGCCTGAATTTGAAACCAAATCCACCTGCTTGTTGCTTGCAAAGACAGTGGGAAATTTCTTTGTTCTGTCAATAGGGAACAGTGGTTGATGTCTTTCCACTTGATCTGTGACCTTGCTGAGGTGGATGTCAACAGAGAAAATATTGACTTCTATAAAGTGGAAAAAATAAATGGAAGGAAAAGTTGGTAAATATTTCGGTGTGAACGCAAACAGCTGTTATGTGGTAACAGAGCATGCTAGAAATAGCAGCCAAATCTTTCTTTTCTGGAAAAAGGAGCTGTTTATACATGATTTCAATGTCACATTCATTGGAAGCATGCAAAATAACCTGGAAAAGAAAAAAATTACCTGCGAAACAAAACTCCCTTGGTAGGAAACCACCCCTCCCACCTTATTTGGCTGGAAATAAGTGGCTTGCAGTGGGTTTGGAGGTCAGATACATCGAATGCATCTCCCCCCCCCCCAAAAAAAAAACTGTGGAAGAAATTATTCTACACTGAGGTACGAAATATTTACCAAAAGAATAAAATCTTGTGCTGATGATACCTGTATTTTAATTAATTCAAATTAATGTACCTCATCTTGAAAATTGTCAAAATTTTTGTCGGTTGCCATCTGGGATAATTTTAGTAACAAATCAAACAGGTAAGATGCATTAAGAATTTCTATTTTAGTATTTATCCATAATGTTATTGCTTTTACACCTGTCAGTTAAATTTACCTGTGCATAAAAGTCAAATTTACTCAGCAAGGTCAGCTAAAATTACATAACTATAAACCAGTGGTATATAAAGCACCCACTGACAAAATTTCAAATCTGTATGTAAAAAATTTACAAAGTTGCAAGTAAATATTGTGGACACCCCACTTGAACCTGAATAATTCAAAATAATGTGAACAAATAAACATTACATTTGACAGATTAATATTAACACTAAAGATGTTTTAGGTGTTTTTTCTCTTGCACACACACACACAACATGGCATTGCTTGGTTGGGACTACATGTGTGTTAGTTTGACACCATTATTCCATAAAATGGGGAGAAAAATATCAATGGATGCATGAGTGAGAAAGAAATGAAGAGGGAGGTTTTCCTCTGAAATTATTAACAATATTTTTAAAACTGAAAATGCTTCCCTCACGGGTTTTAAGTCTGTAGTGAGAAAAAAAATGGCCGAAATCAATTTGGATTGGGGTGGTGAGGTGGTGGGGGGAGTGAAACAAATTTCTTTGTAATTGTAATCTACATTGTTTGAAAGGTATTTGTTCTTTTATGTTCTTTTTCTTCTATTTGTTTCAGTCATTTGACTGTAGCCATGCTGGAGCACCACCTTTAGTCGAGCAAATCGACCCCAAGACTTATTCTTTGTAAGCCTAGTACTTATTCTATCGGTCTCTTTTGCCAAACCGCTAAGTTATGGGGATCACAAACACATTAGCATCAGTTGTCAAACGATGTTGATGGGGGACAAACACAGACACACAAACATATACATATATATAAATATATACACACACACATATATATATATATATAGGATCAGGACTAAATGGTTGCCCAGAAGAAGACCAGCTTGGAGGAGAAGGGTCTGGAAACTTAAAGATCCTGCAAATGGACAGAGATTTAAAGTCTTCGATGAAATAGAAGGGGATATAGCTTCACATAATGTGGAAGAAAACTGGAGGTTTCTACAGGACAATCTGCTGACAGCTACTGACCAGATCTGTGGATGGAGCAAAGTCCCATCTCAACCCAAGGTAATGTGGTTGACAGGGATATTAGACAAAAGAAACACGCTTGGAGGGACTAGAAGAACGGAGACAGGTTTATTTAGCCAGAGGGGAAGCAGATAAGAAAAAATTTGCCAATGTTCTGCACCGTAAGGACCAAAGACTTGAGGTATTTCATGTTGCAAGACTGTGTAAGAGAAAATCGTGATGTGGTAGGAGAGAAATGTGTTCACATGGATGATGGTTCACTTGCGCTAAATGAGGATGGAAAGAGAGAGGTCTGGAGATGCCACTATGAAAGGTTGCTGAATAAAGAAAATGAATGGGATAAAGAGAGTCTGCCGAATGTCGAAACAACAGAGGGACCAGCTATCCGAGTTGACAGTTCTTTGGTAGTTAAGGCAATTAGAAGCATGAAGACAGGAAAAGCTCCAGGCCCATCAGGAATTACTGCAGAGATGCTCAAAATATCTGGCAGTGTCGGCTATAGCCTAGTCACCTGTATAGTTAACGAGGTGATACACGAAGGAGTCATACCCAATGACTGGTGTAGCAGCATAATAGTCAACTGCTACAAAGGTAAAGGTGACACACTAGATACAAATAACTACAGAGGTATCAAGCTGTTGGATCAGGTAATGAAGGTTATGGAGAAGGTCATAGCCCAACTGATTAGGGAGAGAGTTAACTTGGACGAGACACAGTTTGGTTTCGTGCCAGGGAAAAGCACAACTGATGCCATCTGGAAAAGACTTTCTAACTAGAAAGGGTATGGCCTGATCAGCCTGTAATGACATGCATAAGATCTGGTCATCAAATCCAAGTAGAGACTTCAAACTTGAAATATTCAAAGCCACAGTCGAACCAATTCTACTATATGGCTCAGAAACCTGGACGTTATCAAAGAAGCTTGAGAGGCGGTTGGATGGAACCTACACTCGCCTCCTTATGAGAGCTCAAAATCTCTCGTGGAAGCGCCATCCAACCAAAATGCAAATATATGGGAAACTACCACCTGTGTCATCTCTTGTGAAAGGTAGGAGAGTCCAGTTTGCTGGACATTGTTGTAGAGCTGAAAAAGAAGTAATTTCTACTCTTCTCCTCTGGAAGCCATCTACTCGCAATACCAGAGGGCGCACACTCTCCTACCCTGATGTAATCTCCAGGGATACAGGCATCCAGTAACAGGACCTCCGTAATGCTATGATGGACCGTGAAGTCTAGCGTAACATAGTAAATTCCATTGTCTCGACCACAGTCGAACAATGATGATGATGATGATGCCATATTTCTGGTGAGACAGCTGCAGGAGAAATACTTAGCCAAAGATAAGCCCCTGTACCTGGCTTTCGTTGACATGGAGAAAGCCTTTGACAGGGTCCCCCAATCCCTTATTTGGTGGTCAATGAGGAAACTAGGGATAGATGAATGGTTAGTGAGAACTATACGAGCCATGTACAGAGATGCTGTTAGTAAGGTGAGGGTTGGCAACGAGTACAGTGAAGAATTCTGGGTACAGGTTGGGGTTCACCAAGGTTCAGTCCTCAGGCCCCTCCTATTTATCATAGTCCTTCAAGCAATAATGGAGGAATTCAAGACAGGATGCCCCTGGGAGCTCCTCTATGCTGATGACCTTGCCCTAATTGCTGAGTCACTATCAGAACTGGAGGAGAAGTTTCAGGTGTGGAAGCAAGGATTAGAATCAAAGGGCCCTAGAGTCAACCTAGCTAAAACCAAAGTTCTAATAAGTAAGAAGGTAGACAAATCACAAACACCTTCAGGTAGATGGCCCTGCTTGATCTGTAGAAAAGGCGTAGGTAGAAACTCTATAAGATGCACCAAGTGTAAGCTATGGACACATAAGAGGTGCAGCAATGTCAAAGGAAGGCTAACTAGGAAGATAGTTTTTGTATGTGGCAGATGTTCAGGAGCAATAAACACTGAAAATGCTCTGAGACCAACTTCCGCCACATTCCAGGGAGAAAAACTAGAAATAGTTGATAGCTTCCGTTACCTAGGTGACCAAGTCAGTAGCGGGGGCGGGTGTGTTGAAAGTGTAACTGCTAGAGTAAGAATAGCCTGGGCAAAATTCAGAGAGCTCTTACCTCTGCTGGTGACAAAAGGCCTCTCGCTCAGAGTAAAAGGCAGATTGTATGACGCATGTGTACGAACAGCCATGCTACATGGCAGTGAAACATGGGCTGTGACTGCTGAGGATATGCGTAAGCTTGCAAGAAATGAAGCCAGTATGCTCTGATGGATGTGTAATGTCAGTGTTCATACTCGACAGAGTGTAAGTACCTTGAGAGAAAAGTTGGACCTAAGAAGCAAGAGAGACGTTTGCGCTGGTATGTTCATGTGGCGACAATGGATGAAGATAGTTGTGTGAAAAAGTGCCACACCCTAGCAGTTGAGGGAACCTGTGGAAGAGGTAGACCCAGGAAAACCTGGGACGAGGTGGTGAAGCACGACCTTCAAACTTTAGGTCTCACCAAGGAAATGACCAGAGACTGAGACCTTTGGAAGTATGCTGTGCATGAGAAGACCTGGCAGGACAAGTGAGGCCATAACCCGTGGCCTCTACCTGGGATGTAGCCAGCCCACTTATGCATTCTTGTCCTTCTTGGGACACAAAACTCTACTTGTGAAGACCTGTTGAGGCAAGTGAAAATCAAAATCGTAATCGATCAACAGCAATGAAATTTGTAGCTGTGATACCAGTGCCGGTGGCACGTAAGAGAACCATCCGAACGTGGCTGTAGCCAGCACCTCTCTGACTGGCCTCCATGCTGGTAGCACGTAAAAAGCACCATCTGATCGTGGCCATTGCCAGCCTTGTCTGGTCTCTGTGCTGGTGGCACATAAAAAGCACCATCTGATCCTGGCCGTTTGCCAGCCTCGTTTGGCACCTGTGCCGGTGGCATGCAAAAAGCAGCCACTACACTCACGGAGTGGTTGGCGTTAGGAAGGGCATCCAGCTGTAGAAACACTGCCTGATCAGACTGGGCCTGGTGCAGCCTTCTGGCTTCCCAGACCCCAGTTGAACTGTCCAACCCTTGCTAGCATGGAAAGCGGACGTTAAACGATGATGATGAGGATGATTTATACATATATACACATATATATATATATCTATATCTATCTATCTATCTATATATATATATATATATATATATATATATATCATCATCATCATCATCCTCGTTTAACGTCCACTTTCCATGCTAGTGTAACAGGATCTGGAATCGGTATCACTGAAGGGGTGTTCGATCGGATCCCGTCACATTCAATTTAGTTAGATATAACAGACGAAGTCAGGTTATCTGGGAAAGACAGCAGTGTTGTTTATTATTCGTGATGGTGTATGTATTTCTGAAGGGAAAACGACAGCCGAATCTGTTATATAGCTTCTTGTTGGTTGGTTGAAGTGATTCGATGTCATCCGCGGCTAAGTCGGTGTAGTTATCAGAGACTACCAAATGCACGTCTGTTCACGAGGACTGAAATGGCCAGAGAGAGTGATCGAGTTGAGTGTGCCTTAGGGGTCAGTTTCCCGCACATGCGCATGGGGAAGACTTCCGGTGGCCACCCTGAAGTAGTCCCATTCTGCGCATGCGTGCTGAACCTTACACAGTAGCATCACTACACTAGCATGGGTTGGACATATATATACATACATACATACATACATACATACATACATATATACATATATATATATATACGATGGTCTTCTTTCAGATTCTGTCTACCAAATCCACTCACAAGGCTTTGGTCAATCTGAGGCTACATTAGAAGACACTTGCCCAAAATGCCACACAGTGGGACTGAACCTTAACCCATGTGTTTGGTAAGCAAGTTACTTACTGCACAGCCACTCCTGCACCTGTATAAAATTTGTATAAAATTTCATGTGTAAGCTATGGACACATAAGAGGTGCAGCAATGTCAAAGGTAGGCTAACTGGGAAGATAGTTTTTGTATGTGGCAGATGCTCAGGAGCATTAACCTCCGAAAATCTGCAGAAAATAACTTCAGTCACTTTCCAAGGGGAAAAACTAGAAGTAGTTGATAGCTTCCGTTATCTAGGTGACCAAGTCAGTAGTGGGGGTGGGTGCGCTGAAAGTGTAACTGCTAGAATAAGAATAGCCTGGGCAAAGTTTAGGGAGCTCTTACCTCTGCTGGTGACTAAAGGCCTCTCGCTCAGAGTAAAAGGCAGACTGTATGATGCGTGTGTACGAACAGCCATGCTACATGGCAATGAAACATGGGCCGTGACTGCCGAGGACATGCGTAAGCTCGTGAGGAATGAAGCCAGTATGCTCCGATGGATGTGTAATGTCAGTGTACATACTCAACAGAGGGTTAGCACCTTGAGAGAAATGTTGTACCTAAGAGGCATCAGTTGTGGTGTGCAAGAGAGATGATTGCGCTGGTGTGGTCATGTGGCGAGAATGGATGAAGATAGGTGTGTGAGAAAGTGCCAATCCTTAGCAGTTGAGGGAACCCGTGGAAGAGGTAGACCCAGGAAAACCTGGGACGAGGTGGTGAAGCACGACCTTCGAACTTTAGGCCTCACTGAGGAAATGACCAGCGACCGAGACCTTTGGAAATATTCTGTACGTGAGAAGACCAGGCAGGACAAGTGAGCCCAGCCCACTTATGAATGCCTTTCCTCCCTTGGACACAAAGACCTGTTGAGGCAAGCGAAGTCGATATAGAACCTCATCCGACGACAGGCACCCATGCCAACCCCACTTTGCTTGCGAAGACATGTTGGGGCAAGCGAAATCGAAATCGAAGTCAGAATCGGATTGAACCAGCCAGGATCCCTGGTCTGGTGGTACGTAAAAAGCACTATCTGACTCGTGGCCGATGCCAGCGCCGCCTCCACTGGCTTCTGTGCCGGTGGCACGTAAAATACACCAATCTGACCGTACGACAGGCACCCATGCCAACCCCCTTGCTTGCGAAGACATGTTGGGGCAAGCGAAATCGAATTGAACCATCCAGGTTCCCTGGTCTGGTGGTACGTAAAAAGCACTATCCGACTCGTGGCCGATGCCAGCGCCGCCTCCACTGGCTTCCGTGCCGGTGGCACGTAAAATACACCAATCTGACCGTACAACAGGCACCCATGCCAACCCCCTTGCTTGTGAAGACATGTTGGGGCAAGCGAAATCGAAATCGAATTGAACCAGCCAGGATCCCTGGTCTGGTGGTACGTAAAAAGCACCATCCGACTCGTGGCCGATGCCAGCACCGCCTCGTCTGGCTTCCGTGCCGGTGGCACATAAAATACACCAATCCGACCGTGGCCGTTGCCAGCCTCGCCTGGCACCTGTGCAGGTGGCACGTAAAAAGCACCCACTACACTCACGGAGTGGTTGGCGTTAGGAAGGGCATCCAGCTGTAGAAACACTGCCAGATAAGACTGGAGCCTGGTGCAGCCTTCTGGCTTCCCAGATCCCCGGTCGAACCGTCCAACCCATGCTAGCATGGAGAACGGACGTTAAACGATGATGATGATGATGATGATACCTATTTTCCAAAAAGTTATGAGGGGGAAAATTTTGGGTCCTGTGAATTTTCTGAAACTCCTCTCCCGAACCCCCTGGAAAATTTCTTCCAACAAATCTTTATATTCACTCAATGTACAAGATATAAGCAATTATTATGTGAAAGTTTTCTTAAAAAGTATCCATTTTTCTGGAAGTTATGAGACGGCAAATTTGGTGGGGTATTAAACTGTAGTTATATCTTTTTCAACAAAAGTTAACGTTAACGGATTAACTCTTGCTAACTTCCGTTACATTTTCAAAGAATTAACTGATTAATGAAGTTAACTTTTTGGTTAACGGATTAATGATTAACGAAGTTAACTTAAATTTTTTAGATGCCAAGTGTAAAAAGAAAGAATTTTTGTTAGATATTGAAGAAATATGTAGCTGGGAAGTGGTAAAATTTGCTGTACATAGTTTTTGGTATTAAATTTTGCATTGATATGTATTTAAACTTTTTATGTGCTTATTTAACATTTTCAGTTACAGATAGTAGACAGGCTTTGAGATATAAATTTGGTAATTAGTCTTGTATTTTAATTTTTGTGTATGAAGGGTTCCCTAAACTTGAAGTGTCCTAGGCTACCCAAGATTTAAATCCAGCGCTGTTCAACAGATGGATCATCTGACCATAATGTAATTAATTCTTGGATAGAATCAGTGAAACATTATGTGCAGCATTCTTTAAATTACGTGTACGATCCATCCAGCAAGTTTCCATACAGTTCCTCTCAACCCAGTTTCATTCACAGGGATTAGGTGAACTGAAAAGATTCTAGAACACGGGGATAGAACCCAGAATCTTGTGATTGTGAAGTGAACTTCTTCAATGTTCAGCTCTGCTGTGTTCATAATACTATGGGCCACCACTACCATTTCCATCTTTAATGCAAGTACACCACCAAAACTAAAACTAATACAACCAACACCACCAGCAATATTGTCCTACTAACTCTTTAATGGCTGCTGCCGCCGCCGCCGCCAACATCAACGACGACAACAACAACAACAAGAGTATCAAGATAGCTATGTCAGATGTCAGTGTATCTGACTAATGTTAACTTTGTAGCTAGATATATGGTACATGTTACAACACAGTGGTATGAGAACTCTGATACATGTATATGTATGTACTCTTTTATTTGTTTCAGTCATTTGACTGTGCCCATGCTGGAGCATTGCCTTTAGTCGAACAAATTGACCCCAGGACTTATTCTTTGTAAGCCTAGTTATTCTATCGGTTTCTCTTGCCAAACTGCTATGTTACAGGGGCATAAACACATCAGCACCGGTTGTCAAGTGATAGTGGGGGGACAAACACAGACACACAAACACACACACACACACACATACATGACGGGCTTCTTTCAGTTTTCATCTACCAAATCCTTTTACAAGTCTTTGGTCAGCCCTAGACTATAGTAGAGGACACTTGCCCAAGGTGCCACTGTGTTTGTATAATTTTTAGTTTTATGGCTTAGTCCAGTTGTTCTCAACATTTTTTTTACATATGGATTCTTTTGGTTCTTATTTTACTCTGGTGAACCCCCATAAACATTAAATTAAAAAAAATCTTTTTGTATTTTTATAATTAAATATTATTAGGAATTGTATTAAGAAATTTAAAAATATCTTGTGTATTGTCAAATGTGCATAAACTAACTAAATTCTATGGAAAATTAATGTTCACTAGTACAATAAGTTATAAATGTACAAGGACAAGTTTATTTTCCAAAAAATACTACTTTATCCCATGCAAGCCTTGTGGTTGATGTTCCTCTGCTAGTTTTGCAATATTTGGCTCCAGTGTTGTTGACGATAACTGTACATTTCTGTACAATGTCAAGCATTCAATAGAAAGTTAGAGACAAGGCTGAAACCAGGTTCAAAAAGGTAAGATGATGGAAAAGCACTAACATACAACTGCACTTTCTTTCAGAGTAGCAGAAATGTTTTTTGTAGTGCTATTACTTTTCTATGCATTATGCTTCCCATCTTAGAAATTAGACAGTATACACTCTACAATGTTCAATTATGTTAGGTGTTAGAGAAAGAAACCTAGTTGTTTCTTACAATAAGTACATCTAATCCAAAGTTTTTACATGGATCCTTAAAATACTACCATGACACCCATTTTATTATTTTGCTTGTGTAGACCTCCACAATACTTTATATATATCCTATTTGAGAACCATTAATCAGAGAAAGTATGTGCATGTCTAGATAAAAGGCTCCCTGAAAGGGCTTTCTTTTTGATGCACAATATGACCGTAATATTTTGATTCTGTAGTCACTCAAGTGGAAAACGGAAGAAAATTCATGAAAAAGCCAAGAAAACCAAACATAATGAAGCCAACTAAATGGAAAAAAAAGTCACATTCCTGAAATTTGTTTTTCTTTCAACAGAAGTTACATTTATCTCCCCTTAAAAAGGGAGATAAAATAATCTCCAGCTCTCTAAGGTTTGTAGTGAAGTGTGATGGCGTGTGTTGAGATGGCGGTAAATTCAGGTAAGACTCGAAAACGGTTTGCTGTTTTGTTTTCTATGAGAAGCGCTTAATTTTATGTGATATTGTATTTCTTGTTACACTTCATTTTCGTTATGTACTTTATTATTATTACTAGTATTATTATTTATGTTGTATTTATCTTAATGCTCGCATGGTTTTTGTGCTTAATTTGTCCGTATGATGCCAAATTTTACTCAAACTATCCAAATGCAATGGAAACAACGCCATAATATTAATCAGCAATGAAAACAACTTTGTGAAAACACTGTTTTATTCGTCTGTTTTAAAAATTTCATTTAAAAGAACATGATCAAGTGATGTTATTTCCAATGAGACGTGATATTGAATTATATTTCTTAATAGGAAGAAGCCTCAGTATTGGTTCTAGATGGCCTAATAGAAGAAAATCTGTTTTCAGTTATCAACCTGGACGAATACAGTATAGATTTTAGGGTAATTCTCACTTTTGGAAAATCTTCTCTTTTGTACTGGAAAGGGTTTATTTCATAACGAAAAGTTATTTCGCTGAGTGGATAGTCTTTTTTTGAAAACGAAACAAGGCATGCAACAAACACATCTTCAGAGACAAATATAAAATTTATTTTTACAAGAAGATAGGCAAATATATGCCCACAATTGCTAAACTTTGCTAATCTGTGTTCGTATAGACGTCGTGAATAAAGCTTCCCTCACTCCGTACAGTCGTTGCAGTTTCTTTACTCGCATCATCGCCTTTCAATAATTCTCTTTATGAATATGGCTATCGTTTGATTCACGAAACTGAGAGGAAGGTTAACAACTTAATGTGTATAGTTCTAATTAAATGAAAACTGAACCTGGTAGGATCCTCTGACTAATGAACCACTACACCGATTACCCATCTCCGACGAAATTTGTAACGCTTATATTTAGATTCATCGTTATTCTGAAATAATGGTTCTAAATAGTTTTAAGCCCTGACAAAAGACTGATAGTTGATGATATCACAACCTGCGGTAAAATTAAAAGAAAAAATGAGCTGACCACGATTAAATAACTTTGAACGTATTTTTTCTCAGAGCTGACCTGGGGCTAAATGTATTAACTAATATTAGAATTCCCATTCTACATATGGAAGCCTCTTTGGCGCCACTACTCTGTCACCTGGAAAATGAAGCTCTGCATCTACAACGCATCAGACCACTCCATTCTCCTCTGTGGAGCAGAAGCGTGGCCCCTCTTGAAGAAGACCCCAGCAAAGAGCACTGAGAACTATCACAAACATCAAATGGTACCATTATGTATTCAACTAAGAACTGCGTGCATGCAATCATCAACCTGCAACCTCTCACCTCGTAGCTATCTGTCACATGTGCTGGTAATGGACATGTCCACAGTCTGCTGCTGGGTCATTCTGTCACAGTTTTACTCTTTGATGCAGCAACCGCAGGCTGGGAGAGAAACCTTGTGGAAGGCTCTGTACCAGATGGCTGAACATGATTGGGAGGCTCACTGTCACCTTGGAGGATACAGAGAGGCGGACAGCTCTCTACGCATGATGTCTCTGGGATCACTAACCTAGGATGGCCCCAGCTTTATCAAGCAAGAGCATGAAGCAAAGCGTATTCAAGTTTGAATCATTTCTGCTACATGCACAAACCAAAATCACTTAAGTATTTTTGGAAAAATTGTTTTGAACTACCATCTCAAAGTGTGTGTGTGTAGTCATTTTTATGATTATGACTGTTGGTTGGTTTCAAATTTTAGCACAAGGCCAACAACTTTAAAGGAGGAGGTCAGTCGGTTAGAAACTTGTGTTTATTTTACTGACCCTGAAAGGATGAAAGCTGCTACAAGGGTAAGGGTGATGCGTTAGTAGCAACTGTAGAGGCATCAAGCTCCTGGACCAGGTGATGAAAATTACAGGGTTATTGCCCAATTAATTAGCTGTAGAATTAGTCTAGATGAAATGCAATTTGACTTTGTCAAGGGAAAAAGCACTACTGATACTATTTTCATAGCCAGGCAACTGCAAGACAAGCACTTAGCTAAGAATAAACCATTATGCTTGGCATTTGTTGATAAAGCTTTTGATAGAGTACCCATGTAATATGGTGGGCTGTGAGGAGGCTAGGGATAGATGAGTGGCTTGTGAAAGCTGCAGAGGCCATGTACAGAGATGCTGTTAGTAAGATGAGAGTTAATGATGAATATAGCAAAAAATTTGGTGTACAGGTAGGGGTACATCAAGGCTCAGTCCTCAGTCCCCTCCTTTTCATTATTGTCCTCCATGCCATAACAGAGGAATTCAAGACCAGTAGCCTCTGGGAACTGCTATTTACTGGTGATCGTGCCCTCATAGCAGATTCCGTATCAGAGCTAGATGGGAAATTCCAGGTGTGGAAGCAAAATCTGGAATCTAAGGGCTTTATGGTTAACTTAGCAAAGACTAAGGTCTTAGTAAGCAAGAAAACTGACAAGACCCTACCCACTTCTGCTAGGTGGCTCTGTTTGATTTGTGGGAAAGGTGTTGGCAGGAACTAAATATAGTGTATCCAGTGTAATCTATGGACAAATAAGAGGTGCAGTGGGTTAATAGGAAGGTTATGAGAGAAGGTTGTGTTCGTATGTAAAAGATGCACAGGATACATAAAACCTCGGAAAATTGATTCTCTCAAAAGTCCTGGTGGCTCATTAGAGGTAGTAGATAATTCTGCTACCTAAGGGACCAAATTAGTAGTGGAGGAGGATGCTTTGAGAGTGTGATAACTAGAAAAAAAATAGGATGGAGGAAATTCAGAGAGTTGTTACCTTTGTTGGCTGTGAATGGTTTCTCTCTCCGAGTGAAAGGAAGATTGTATGATGCGTGAATATGGACAGCAATTGTACATGGTTATGAGATGTGGCCCCTGAATGCAGAAGACATGTCAAGGTTACAGAAGAATGAGGCTAGTATGCTCTGCTGGATGTGTACATGTTTGACAGAGTGCTTGTGTATTGAGAGATAAGTTAGGCTTAAGAGAAATTAGATGCTGTGTGTGCTGGTTTGGTAATGTGATGTAGATGGATGCCGACTGCTCCATAAAAAAGTGCTAATCTCTCAAAGTAAATGGAACACGTGGAAGTGGGAGACCCAGGTAGACATGGGACAAAGTAGAGAAGGATGATTTTAAGAGGCTGAACCTTTCAGGTGAGACGACAAAAGACTGAGGTCCCTGGCCCCTTGCTGTACTCAAGAAGACTCATGCTCCACAGCAGAAGTGTTAAGGGCAGTCACCCTGATGGTGAAGAGGATTGGCCGGCAAGAGTCCTGTGCTAGTGCCGTGTAAGAAGCACTTGTGTGGTACCATGTAAAATTATTAATACACAAGTGTGTATTATATATATATATATATATATATATATATATATCCTTAAATCCTTAAAAATGTTTTAGCCCGAAGGCTGCGGCCATGCTGGGGCACCACCGCTGAATGAGCTACACTAATTTGTGAATCCACCTCTGATACGTGGCACTTGATCAACAAGGGAGTTCGATGCTGCTGCCTGCATCCGCGTCTCCTGTCGTGAGGTAGGCTCATCTGGGACTCCCAACAAGAAGAGATCCAGTTTAGTTTTAAAGAAACCCACATCCACACCATGTAAGTCTCTCAGGCATTTAGGGAGGATGTTAAAGAGCTGTGGCCCTCTGAAACCCAAGCTGTTGCAGTATCTGGACCTGTATTTTGATGGTGATGTTGGAATCCTTGGCACCATGCAGTGGTGTCCCGTTCTGCGGTTGGAGTAACTTTGAATGCCAAAGTTTGGGACAAGACCCTCCAGGATTTTCGAGATGTATATCACCGCATATCTCTCCCGCCTCCGCTCTAGGGAGAAGAGGTTTAATACCTTCAGTCTTTCCCAGTAGCTGATATTTTGCATTGAGACGATTTTCTTTGTGTAGCTTCTCTGAATTGCTTCGAGTTCTGCTGTTTGTTTTATATTGTGTGGTGACCAAAGTTGGGAGCAGTAGTCCAAGCGGCTGAGGACGAATGTTTTCCATAGGACCATCAGTGTCTCCTTCTCTCTTGTTCTGAAAGTTCAGAGAATCCATCCAGCTAGCCGTCTGCATTTTATCACCAGATTAGCAATATGCATTTGGAAAGATGCATCATTGCTCATGTCAATGCCCAGGTCACGCACTGATTTTGACTCAGGGATTGCAATTCTTCCTGGGCCAGTGTATCCAGTCTTCACGTCGTTTACCTTTGTGTGCCAGTAGCGCAGGGCCTGGAACTTACCTGCATTAAACTGCATGTTGTTGTCCTCAGCCCACCTGTATATTGTGTTCAGCTCATGTTGCAGATGCGCAATATTTTCAGGGTTTTGTATTGCGTGGGAGACTTTTGTGTCATCTGCATAGCTAGCAAGGGTGGTCATCGTAGCAACTGATGGCATGTCTGAAAGGGCCACTATGAACATCAATGGCCCCAAGACAGTGCCCTGTGGGACACCGCTTGTTATTTGCGTTTCCTTGGAGGTGGCTCCATTGCTCACAACTGCCTGTTTTCTGTCTTTTAGGAAGTTGTGCAGCCACTCTCCAAGTTTCCCGCCTATGCCGAGACCACGCAGTTTGTGACAGATCATACCATGGTCGACTTTATCAAAGGCTTTTGCAAAGTCGAGATATATTACATCCACATTTGAGCCATTTAGTAGCTGTTTCAACACCCAGTCATAGTGTTGCAGGAGCTGTGTTAGGCAGCCTCTACCTGGTCGAAATCCATGCTGGGTGTCAGACAGTAAGTCATTTTCTTCAAGGAACATGATTAGTTTCTTACGGACTATTTGTTCCATGACTTTGCTGATGTGTGAGGTCAGAGAGATAGGCCTATAATTTTTAGCATCTGCTCTGCTACCTCCCTTATGGATAGGGCATATTACCCCCTCTTTCAATTTGACTGGGAGCTTACCACTTGCAAGAAAGCTCTGAAAAAGAAGCTGTAGCGGTTTTGCAAGGGCTCGTTTGCACGATTTGAGAAGGATCGCTGGGAATCCATCAGGTCCAGCAGCTGAGTTTGTGTCAATCTCATCAATGGCTAGTGTGATATCATCATCTTCGATGTTGATGTACTCAATTTTTGTCTCTTTGGCCGCAGGTAAAGTGGCAAAGAATTCTTCTGGGTTGTTTACTTGCCTGTGTCCTAGAGGTGTAGTGAACACACTTTGGAACTGTTCGTTCAGTATTTCACTTATCCTCGTGGGATTCCCTGTGAGAGAGCCATCTTTTTGGAAGAGAGGTCCTATTCTCTGGTGCACTGTGGCTGTCTCTTTGGCAAACTTAAAGAAAGCTTTAGGGTTTGATTTTATATTTTCTATTACCCAAGCTTCTTTATCTGCTCTCTCCTTTTCATGAGACTGATGTAGACTTTTCTCAGTTTCCATTAGCATCCTTTCGAGCCGAGACTTCTCACCACTTTTGGTGTGCTTGCTCAGGCGGTTTACAATTCTTGTCCGTCGTCTCATAAGAATCCTCCTTTCTCTAGGGATCCTGTTTTTGTTCTTGTGTGTGCTGGCCCTGCACACTGGGACATATTTGTCACATATGGCTCGTATTATGGACATGAAGTGTTTGTGTTTCATGTTTATGTCCGGTGTGGAAAGACATTCAGGCCAATCCTGTTTGAGGATCTCTTTCTCAATCAACTTCCAGTTGGCTTTATGAAAGTTTAAGTTGGAGAGATGGTGGGTGCTTCGTATAGGCTGTGTGTCTGCGGGGGCTTTTGTTCCATACATAGACAACGCTATTATGTTGTGATCCGAGATCATTGTCGGCATCACATTAACATTATGGATAATATCCATATTGTTTGTGAAGCAGAGATCCAGTATATTATCTGCCCTTGTTGGTTGCAGAACTATTTGCTCCATGAAAGAGGCATTTGTGAGATGGAGCAGGGACTCCACCTGTGTCTGCTGATGGTGTGTCATCCCTGGGAGCATCTGCCCCCCAGGCCATTCCACATTGGGGAGTTAAAGTCACCCATGAAGAAAACACTGTTGTGCTGTTCAGGTTGGTGAGGACTTCTCCTATTTTTGTTAGGCAGTCTTCAAACATGCCTGAGTGTTTTGGGGCATCTGGTGGGCGATATGTAGTGCATATGACGATATTCAGTTGTCTTATGTGTACAATTTGAGTTTCACATACTGAGTTTGAATATGACAGCAGGACCTGGGGCGTGAGGTCATCTCGGATGTACATTGCAACTCCACCATGGCTCCTCCCTTTTCTATCTGTGCGTATGACTGCATATTGCGGCATTTGTATTTCTGCATCACCTATATCGGGTTCAAGATGCATATAGCTTGATTGCATGTCACAAGGTCTCTCAGGAATGAAATTTTCTTTTTACAGTTTCCGCGCAGCAGCCCTCCTACATTCAGAGAAATATTTTTGTGGTGTGTGTTTTGGTTTGGTGTCTGTGGTGGCCATCCTGCATCTGTTGGAGGTGGCCTTATGGGTGGTAGTTCCAGCTTTGTGCTTGTAGCCAGGTCAGAGCTGAACAATTTTTTGTGCCATGCACAAAAAAGATTGCTGTTCAGCTGCCGCCCTTCTCACATCTGGGTGAAGCTGGCCACTGTTGGGTTTCCGCGCACCACATCTGCAATACCGTCTTTCAGTAGTGGTCAGTGCGCT
Source organism: Octopus sinensis (assembly GCF_006345805.1). Taxonomy (NCBI): domain Eukaryota; kingdom Metazoa; phylum Mollusca; class Cephalopoda; order Octopoda; family Octopodidae; genus Octopus; species Octopus sinensis. The sequence goes on from NC_043012.1 coordinate 27,636,926, forward strand.
TTTTTCCCTTCTTCAACTTTTTCTTTTTGTTTTTGTTCTCCCTGAGGGAGGGACCTCTGTCTCGCGTCCGTGCGGTTTTGGTAGGGCCTCCGATGTGCAAAGCGACAGTTTGCACCTTTGACGCCGTACCAGCAGTCTCCCCTCAGGTAGAATTTGCAGGTGTTTCTTTCCCTGCCCTTACAGTTCTTGCTGGGGTCCCTCTGCTTTCTCTGGACAGGGCTTCCTTTAGCCTTGATTCTGTCACCCTTTACTTCCTGCTTCCCATCAATTCCAGGGTGCCTTTCCTTTCTTGCGGCCATCGCACCTCTTTGGTCTTCAGTTGTGGTGTTGGAAGCTGGACATGTGTCATCGTTTCCCTGTGTTCCAGGCTTCTCCATTTGGCTCTGGATTCTTTCCTCATCCTTTTGGCCCTCCCTGCTGCCGTCACCTCCCAGGATGATGTCCAGGGTGTCCACATGTTGCCTGATTAGAGCGTACAAACGGATAACTTCTCTCTTCTTTTGCTCTATCTGGGCGGTGGTTCTCGAAAAATTGTTGCTTTTCAGCGCCGCTGCAATAATATTGTTCTGCGAGTCGTCCTCAGCAATCCTCCAAGCACGGACGAACAATTGCACCTCTCTCGCAGACCAGTTTCTTGCCATTTTCTTCTAGTGAAATATAGGAACAGAGAGAGAGATAAGATGGAGAGGGAGAAGAGAAAGGAGAAAAGCCAGGGGGGGATAGAGAGAGACGAGGGGATTGTCCTGAGAGAAGAGAGAAACAGAAAATAAGAGGGAAAAAAGAGGAAAAGAGAAAGAATGGCAGGTCAGCAGGGGGGAGAGTGAGCGGGATAGAGGTGTTGTGTAGAAGGACAGGGTGGAAAAAGTGAGACAAGAGGGTGGACCCTAGGGGGAAGCGGAGAAGAAAAGAAAGCGGAGAGAGCAGAATCTAAGGGAGAGGAAGAGCAGAGAGAGAGATGGAAATGTAGAGGGAGAGAGAGAGGGGGCAGGATAGAGGTACCAGGGAGTGAAGTAAAGGGACAGAGAGGGTGGTGTCGAGGAAGGAGACAGAGAGAGGAAAAAAGAGACAGGGGGTGGTGAGCCTTAGAGGGAGCAGGGAGAGGAAATATGTAT
>NC_043012.1:27638137-27660637 GCF_006345805.1 Octopus sinensis
AGACTCTCTTTATGCCAATTCATTTTCTTTATTCAGCAACATTTCATAGTGGCATCTCCAAACCTCTCTCTTTGCATCCTCATTTAGCGCAAGTGAACCATCATCCATGCGAACACACTTCTCTCCTACCACGTCACGATTTTCTCTCTCACACACTGTCTTGCAACACGAAATACCTCAAGTCTTTCATCCTCACGGCTCAGAACATTGGCAAATTTTTTCTTATCCGCTTCCCCTGTGGCTAAATATAACCTATCTCCTAGTTCCCTTTTGGCTGTCTGATACAATTCCCTGCTACACCGTTCTTCCAGTCCTTCCAAGCCTGTCTCTTTTGTCTAATAGCCCTGTCAACCACAGTGTTCCACTACCATGTTACTCTGGGTCGAGATGGTACTTTGCTCCATCCACAGATCTGGTCAAGTGGCTGTCAGCAGATTGTCCCGTAGGAATCTCAGTTGTCTTCCACATTAAGTGAAGCTATATCCCCTTCTATTTCGTCAGAGTCTTTGAGTAGTATGTCTCTAAATCTCTGTCCATTTGCAGGATCTTTAAGCTTCCAGACCCTTCTCCTCCAAGCTGGTCTTCTTCTGGGCAACCATTTAGCTCTGATCCTGAAGTCGTAACTACTAATCTATGTTGGGGATGGTACATTCTTCGCCTGGGAAGGTTTTGGCATTTATAATCAGCCCTCTTTCCCCTTTTCCTGGCAAGGATGTAGTCAATCTGGCTGGTGTGTCTGCCAGAACGGTAGGTGACTAGGTGAGAGGTGGGTTTCCTGAAGTGGGTATTGCAGACCATAAGGTCATTTGCATCGCAGAACTCCAGCAGCCTGGTTCCCTCCTCATTTCGAGAGCCAAAACCGTAGCCTCCATGGAAGCCCCCGGCATGTCGTCCAACATGTCCATTGAAATCACCTGCCACAAAGAGAAGGTCACTGTCATTTGTCAATGAGGTAGTCCGCAATAGGGTGTCATAGAATTGGTCTTTTTGTCCTTCCGGTAGCCCTGGTTGAGGGGCATATTCCGAGATGATGGTAGCTGTCCTATGGTGAAGAACTAATCTAATTTTAATTACTCTGTCACTTACTCTGACTACCTCGATTATATATATATGTATGTATGTATGTATGTATATATATATAAATATATGTATGTATATATATATGTATATGTATGTATATATATATGTATATGTATGTATATATATATGTATATGTATGTATATATATATGTATGTATATATATATATATATATATGGAAAGATATGATATTGCTGTGGGCTCGCGCCAGGCAAAAAGTTAAAAGTAAGTGAAATTATGGTAAATATAACTAAATTGAAAACCTTTTTCCCCTGGCCATATCGGCAATTCTGAAAACTTTTGGGTGTGAATTTTACATGAGTAGAAGCTCTTTGAAATAATTTTTATCCTGAAAATCACGGGTGCATAAATTACATGTGTATTTACGGTAGTTTGATGATCAATCGTACAGATTAGACACACTCTGGAAAAGTTGGAAAAAATACTCATTAAAATTCGTTTGAAACCCTCAGAATATTTTGGCATCAACTGCACTTGCAAATATTTCAGTTTCATAATCAATAAGAGTCTCCAATTATCATACATACAAAATTTCATCCAAGTCATTCAATAGATCAAAGTTACACAGGTCATTTGAGAACATGAAAGTAGTAGGTATATCACTGTAATTTTCAAATCCAAAAGCCTTACATATACCATAAAATGCATGGAAGGTTCTTTTATATAGAAATGCAAAGTCAAAGAGTAACTGGGGCTATCATTTTGAAATGAAAAATGTTGAGGAAAGCTTAAATTTAGCAGTGCCATAAGTTTGTTAAATGCATGTTACAGAATTTAAATAAATGAAAGTTTTTTCCTTGTTTCATTAAAGAGTTCCTGACTTCCTTTAAAGCAGATTCAAACAAGGGTGATATTATTTATGCGGTTCTGTGTGGTTCAACACTAGTTGACTGAGGTACCATGTGGATTCATAAAAGATATTAAGAGTTAATAATTAAGATCTATTTTTAGGAATGTTACTGTTCATGTTACTCACTGCTGAAATCAATTGGATTCCATTTTTTCAACTGTGGTTGTAAATTTTCAGGTGCTAAACTGTGGACGCCTTTCAAAGAACTTTATGATGTAGTTGATTCAGTGTTATTAAAGAAACAAGTAGAATCAGTTCACGATTTGGAGGTGATGTTAAGACGACATAAACCTGATTTTATGTCACTTTTGAAGGCACCTGTAAGTAATAATTTTTTTTTCTTCTTTTTGCAATATTTTTAGTGAGTGCATTCTTATATTTCAGTTAAGTCATGTGTTTTACACATTGTAAATTATTTTGTAAGCCATGTCTGTATGAAAAAAAAACAAAACATTTTTATGATTAGATTCTTTTAACTACTTTTTGAAAAATTTAGCCCTTTAACATTCAGATTAATCTGTCAAATGAAATGCTCATACACATTATTTTGAATTAATCAGGTTTAAAAAGGGTCTCCCCAATATTTGTTTGTAACTTTAATTTTTTACATACAGGCTTGAAATTTCGTCAGTGGGTGCTTATATATCAGTGGTTCACAGTTATGTAATTTTAGCTAATCTTTCTGATTCAATTTGACTTTTATGGGCAAATAAATTTAATTAACAGGTGTAAAAACAATTACTTTATGGAATAAGCTCTAAAATTGAAATTCTTAATTTATCTTACCTGTTTGATTTGTTTACTAAAATTATCCTAGATGTCAACTGCCAACAATTTTGCCACTTTTCAAGATGAGGTACATTAATTTATAATCGGTACAAGATTTAATTCTTTCTCTATATTTCATTCAAACATTTTCATTGAAAATAAACTACAAAACTTGACTGTGTATTCTTTAATGAGTACATTTATGTGACAGAATGCACTTAATAAAAAAGCTTATTAACAGGTGAAAGACAAAGGTTAATACAGGTGTGTAACATACTGAAGATTAATATGTATTTCTCACTTTTACATATTATTTGTGATAAAATGAAAAGGAATATATGATAGTATTACTATCAAACAACAAAATATAATTATATCATATTTCTGTACTTTGCAAAAAGAACATATAAATGAAGTTTCAACTTGATACCTTTTGCAGTTTTATTTTTTTTCCAACAAACACAGTCTGCAAACTTTTTTCCTTTCATTTATTTCTTCAATTTTATAGAAGTTAATATTTTCTCTGTTGACATCCACCTCAGTTAATTTTGTTTTTCTCCCAGTTCTGTGCTTTCTAGAAGAAAAGCCCTCATGTAACTGAGATGTGATGTCAGCTTTATAGCTTATCATGGCTTCATCTACACAGATCTTTCCCAGGCAGATACAGTTTGTACTTAACACAAAGTAAATCAATAACAGGATGCACTTTATACAGCGGTTCTTAGTTTGGGTCATTAGCAGATTCAGATAAATGTAAATATTGAGATATTTTTGAATACCTCGTTTTTGACATAATGCTAGAGATAGGGTCACCATACCTTATATTGGGATTCCGGTAGTTCTACAGTCAAGGAAGCTGTTTGATACCAAACAGAATGTTTATGGTAAAAAAAGCTTACATCTCTGCAATGTCAGTTGGTTACCATAGTAGATTGGGTCTTCCACGAATAGAAATCATGCACTGAGCATATTTATTCATTATTGTTTGTATTGATTTTGGTATGGATGTGTTGCAACCATTTTGTTTTGAGCCATTTGGGTTTTTTTTTGCATTACTGGTGTTAAAGAAAAATCAGCAAAACTTGGCAATAACCAGTGTTCAATTTACAAATTTTTCTGTAGCATTATTGGTTTGGTCTACAAATGACTTCATACCAATCAGTCAAGTAGCTTTTCTGTAGAATACAGTCTGATGTGCATGTATGTGGCAGCACCATAGTTGCAGATGTAGAAACAGTAACCCATTGGGAATGTGACTTTAACTTCGTAAAGGGTTACTGTGTTGGGTTGAAGAGGACACAAAGTCTTTGTGAAGCAGTCATCAGTGCTATGTTGAGAATGTACACTGGCCAGAAGAGATCTTCACTGATTGTAAGGACTTGAATTCGAAGTGTCTGTGAGGATTCTAGGTATACTTTGGTGTCCTGGTTTTTTTTTTTTTTTTTTTGGTGTTGAAGGAGACAAGACTAGTATGATCTCATTGAAGATATTTTCAAGGTCTGTTCAATTAGTCAGTGCAATAGTTTCATGGAGGTGTGTAGGTTATATGTGGATGGCATTGGAATAGATCCACTTGTCTTTGTTCAACATTATTTATTTAACAATCTGTCAAAGGCTACCTGGGGGATTCAAACCCCAAACATCCTTCAAAGTTCTCTACCCATTTTAGAAGCTTTGTTCTTTGCTGCAAGAGTTGTATGATGTCTATAAGAACTTAGAAACTTCATGCAATTCTCATTAGTAACAACAGAGGTTCTAAAATGGACAGAGAAATTTCAAAAAATTGCTTTGATCCAATAGTAGAACATATATTATGTTTACAGATTTGTTTTCCCCAGGCTGCCATCAACTTTTTGTATAAAAAGCATTTTTCAACCCAATAGTTACATACTTTTATTTATAGCTTTAGTTATTTCAAAATCAGCATATGATTTAAACGGTTTTTCTTTTATGATTGACAGAGGGAGTTGAGTTTAACCGTAGGCATTAATAGGGAAAGACCATTTCTATGACACCCTACTGCAGACCACCTCATTGACGAACGACAGGGACCTTCTCTTTGTGGCTGGTGACTTCAATGGGCATGTTGGACGACATGCTGGGGGCTTCCATGGCGTACATGGAGGCTACAGTTATGGTTCCCGCAATGAGGAGGGAACCAGGCTGCTGGAGTTCTGCGATGCGAATAGTCTTATGGTTTGCAACACTAACTTAAGAAAACCAACAAGCCACCTGGTCACCTACCGATTGGGCTGGCATACTAGCCAAATCGACTACATCCTTGCCAGAAAAAGGGAAAGATGGCTGCTTATAAATGCCAAAACCTTCCCAGGTGAAGAATGTACCCCACAACACAGACTGGTAGTTAGTGACTTTAGGATCAGGACGACTAGAAGACGACCAACATGGAGAAGAAGGGTCTGGAAGCTTAAAGACCCTGCGAATGGACAGAGATTTAGAGACATGTTACTTGAAGCCTTTGACGAAATAGAAGGGGGTATAGCTACACATGGGGTAGAAGACAACTGGATGCTTTTTAAGGGACAACCTGCTGAAAGCCACTGACCAGATCTGTGGCTGGTGCAAAGTCCCCTCAAGACCCAAAATAACGTGGTGGTGGAACAATATTGTTGACAGGGCTATTAGACAAAAGAAACAGGCTTGGAAGGACTGGAAGAACGGTGGTAGCAGGGAAGTGTATCAGACTGCCAGAAAGGAAGCTAGGAGGCAGGTGTCTTTAGCCAGAGGGGAAGCAGATAAGAAAAAATTTGCCAATGTTCTGCGCCGTGAGGATGAAAGACTTGAGGTATTTCGTGTTGCAAGACAGTGTGTGAGAGAGAATCGTGACGTGGTAGGAGAAAAATGTGTTCGCACGGATGACTGTTCACTTGCGCTAAATGAGGATGCAAAGAGAGAGGTTTGGAGACGCCACTATGAAATGTTGCTGAATGAGGAAAATGAATGGGATAAAGAGAGTCTGCCGAATGTTGACCCAACAGAGGGACCAGCAATCCGAGTTGACAGTTCCTTAGTAGTTAAGGCAATTACAAGCATGAAAACTGGGAAAGCCCCAGGCCCATCAGGAATTACTGCAGAGATGCTCAAAATATCTGGTAGTGTCGGCTGTAGCCTAGTCACCCGGTGATAGTTAACCAGGTGATACACGAAGGAGTCATACCCAATGACTGGTGTAGCAGCATAATAGTCAACTGCTACAAAGGTAAAGGTGACGCCCTAGATACAAATAACTACAGGGGTATCAAGCTGCTGGATCTGGTAATGAAGGTTACGGTGAGGGTTATAGCCCAACTAATTAGAGAGAGAGTTAGTTTAGATGAGATGCAGTTTGGGTTCGTGCCAGGGAAAAGTACTACTGATGCTATATTCCTGGTAAGACAGCTGCAAGAGAAATACCTAGCCAAAGATAAGCCCCTGTACCTGTCTTTTGTTGACATGGAGAAAGCCTTCGACAGGGTACCCTGATCCCTTATCTGGTGGTCAATGAAGAAACTAGGGATAGATTAATGGTTAGTGAGAGCTGTACAAGCCATGTACAGGGACGCTGCTAGTAAGGTGAGGGTTGGCAACGAGTACAATGAAGAATTCCGGGTAGAGGTAGGGGTTCACCAAGGCTCAGTCCTCAGTCCCCTCCTATTTATCATAGTTCTCCAGGCAATAACGGAGGAATTCAAGACAGGATGCCCCTGGGGGCTCCTCTATGCTGATGACCTTGCTCTAATTGCTGAGTCACTATCAGAACTGGAGGAGAAGTTTCAGGTGTGGAAGCAAGGATTAGAATCAAAGGGCCTTAGAATCAACCTAGCCAAAACCAAAGTCCTAATAAGTAGGAAGGTAGACCAATCACAAATGCCTTCAGGTAGATGGCTCTGCTCGATCTGTAATAAAGGTGTAGGTAGAAACTCTATAAGGTGCACCAAGTGTAAGCTATGGACATATAAGAGGTGCAGCAATGTCAAAGGAAGGCTAACTAGGAAAATAGTTTTTGTCTGTGGCAGATGCTCAGGAGCAATAAACACTGAAAATGTGCAGAGACCAACTTTTACCACGTTCCAGGGAGAAAAACTAGAAGTAGTTGATAGCTTCCACTACCTAGGTGAGCAAGTCAGTAGCGGGGGTGGGTGTGCTGAAAGTGTAACTGCTAGAGTAAGAATAGCCTGGGCAAAGTTCAGAGAGCTCTTACCCCTGCTGGTGACAAAAGGCCTCTTGCTCAGAGTAAAAGGCAGACTATGATGCATGTGTACATACAGCCATGCTACATGGTAGTGAAACATGGGCTGTGACTGCTGAGGATATGCGTAAGCTCGCAAGAAATGAAGCCAGTATGCTCCGATGGATGTGTAATGTCAGTGTTCATAATCGACAGTGTAAATACCTTGAGAGAAAAGTTGGACCTAAGAAGCATCAGTTGTGGTGTGCAAGAGAGACGTTTGCGCTGGTATGGTCATGTGATGAGAATGGCTGAAGATAGTTGTGTGCAAAAGTGCCACACCCTAGCAGTTGAGGGAACCTGTGGAAGAGGTAGACCCAGGAAAACCTGGGACGAGGTGGTGAAGCATGATCTTCGAACTTTAGGAAATGACTAGAAATGACTTCACCAAGGAAATGACTAGAGACCGAGACCTGTGCGTGAGAAGACCCGGCAAGACTAGTGAGACCATAACCCGTGGCCTCTACCTGGTATGTAGCCAGTCGACTTATACATACCTTTCCTCCTTGGGACACAAAACTCCACTTGTGAAGACCCGTTGAGGCAAGTGAAAATCAAAATCAAAATCAAACCAAATCAAATCAGATATCAGAAAGCAGAACCAAAATCGAAGTTGATCAACATCAATGGAAATTGCAGCTGTGATACCAGTGCCGGTGACAAGTAAGCGTTCCATCCAATCGTGGCCGTTGCCAGCGCCGCCCCGAATGGCCTCCGTGCCGGTGGCACGTAAAAAGCACCATCCGTCCGTGGCCGTTTGCCAGCTCCGTCTGACACCTGTGCGGGTGGCACGTAAAAAGCACCCACTACACTCACGGAGTGGTTGGCGTTAGGAAGGGCATCCAGCCGTAGAAACACTGCCAGATCAGACTTCTGGCTGCACAGACCCCAGTTGACCCGTCCAACCCATGCTAGCATGGAAAGCGGATGCTAAATGATGATGATATATATATATATAATATATATATATATATATATATATATTATATATATATATTATATATATATATATTGATCTATAAAAGGCAGATTTTCTCTGTGTGTATGTATTGAAAATTCATACATTTACACAATTCCAAATTTTGTTGATGAAAAAATCGGAATTAATATTCTAAATACCATAACTTAGATCATGGGGGCATTTTTACGGTCAAAGTAACTCCCAGTTATGAATAAAATCAATAAAACTACATACATAACCATTTCCCCTTCTAATACAATGTGATTTGCTCTTACTATTACCAATCCTTTAAACTGCTACTTACTCTCATGAACATTTGCAAATGATCAAGAAAAAAGACAGAAAGAAAGGAAGGAGAAACAGTGAGAGTGAAATGAACAGACAGACTACCAATCAATCTTATGCAAATACACACATATATGTACCTATGGTTACCAATGGCCTCATTCTAATTGGCGGGAATTGTAAGTTCACTTCCCATTTCTAATACCGTCTTTCACCAAGATAACAAAAAGAAAATAAATAGCAACACATCTTTTTCAAATACGATCAACAGTCAAACTTTTAACCCCTACAAACTGAGTTTTTTGTAAATCTTTTTTAAAACACATTTACTTAGTACCATAAATATGAACAGAGAATACATACACATACATACAAATACCTGTCAATCTTTTTCAAATACAATCGACAGTCAAACATTTACTCCCTACAAACTGAGTTTTTTCAAAATCTTTTTTAGAACACATTTACTTACTACCATATATATAGAGACAGAATACACACTAATACATACATACAAATACCTCTCAGTTTATTTATTTATTTGCTGTTTCTTATCACCCTTTCCCTGTTTCAATTTTATGCATACTTTCCAAGACAATTTCTCTGCACAAATAATTTTCACATCGACAGTCAAACATTTATTCCCTACAAATTGTGAGTTTTTTCAAAATCTTTCTTAAAACACATTTACTTACTACCATAGGCTTAGGAGTGGCATAGGCTTAGGAGTAAGTAGCTTGCTTACCGACAAAACGGTTCCGGGTTCAGTCCCACAGAGTGGTACCTTTGGTAAGTGTCTTCTACTATAGCCTCAGGCCAACCAAAGCCTTGTGAGTGGATTTGGTAGACGGAAACTGAAAGAAGCCCGTTGTATACATGTATATATATATATATGTATGTATGTGTATATGTTTGTGTGTCTGTGTTTGTCCCCCCAACATCGCTTGACAACTGATGCTGGTGTGTTTACGTCCCCATAACTTAGTGGTTCAGAAAAAGAGACCGATAGAATAAGTACTACGCTTACAAACAATGTCTTGCGGTCGCTATACACAACTAAAGGCCACAGAAACAAGTAACAGAGTAATATATATAGACAGAGAATACACACTCATATATACATACATACATACATACACACTAATACCTGTCAATCTTTTTCAAATACGTTCGACAGTCAAACATTTATTCCCTACAAACTGAATTTTTCGAAATATATCTTTTTAAAACACATTTACTTACTACTGTATATATATATATATACAGGCAATACACACTAATACATACATACATACAAATACACACACATACAAATACCTATCAGTTTATTTATTTGCCATTTCTTATCACCCTTTCCCCTCTTCAATTTTATGCATACTTTCCAAGACAATTTCTCCATACAAGTAACTTTCACCCTTTGCTGCCGTCAGCATGATATTGCCAGGGTTTTCAGGCAGAAGCTGGCTAAGCTAATTGATTTAATCAAAAAAGGGCAGGTTTTTGGGCCTGTTAACTGCCACATGTATACTGTTGAGTGGCAGAAGACAGTGTTGCCACATGCGCACATTTTGCTTTGGTTGGTCACCAAAATAGACCCTACAGTTCTAGATGACATCATCACAGCAGAAATCCTGGACACCACTGTTGACCAGCAGCGGTATGACATTGTGAAGTCACACATGGTGCATGGTCCATGCGGTCCCGGCGACGGATATCCACTGTACAGACAAAGGCGGCCTGAGAATAGGGGATTCACTATGACGTTATGGAGTCATCAACTTGACAATAGAGGGGTGGTTCTATACTGTCCATTTCTGATGAAAATTTTCAATGCTCATATAAATGTGGAGTTCTGTCATTCAGTGAAATCAATTAAGTACATATGTAAATATGTTAACAAAGGTACTCATGCTGCCATGTTCGGCCTTCAAAAGGACAATAGCATGGGCAAAGTGTTGCAGTACTTGCCAGGTTGATATATCAGCAGTGGTGAAGCTTTTCGGTGGATATTCGGGTTTTCGCTTCAGCAGAGGAACCCCGCCATCATACAACTAGCGTTTCATTTGGAAAACGGCCAGTGGGCTGACTTTACTGAACAGACTGATGCATAATTGGTGGCCAATCCAAAAGGAACAACTTTGGTTTCTTTAGGCTTTGTCAACTTGACACATTTGCCAAAACACTTTCATACCCTCAGGTCCCGTCCTACTATGTGTGATCAAAGAACACTTGGGTGTATAGGAAGTCAGGTCAGGATGTTCAAGGACATCCCGGTGCCAAGTTAAACAGTTGTCTAGGAAGAATCTACACTGTACCTCCCAACCAGCATGTGCATTTTCACATGCACCTTCTCCTCCGTGATGTTTTTGGCCCACAAAGCTTTCGAGACATAAGAACTGTTGATGGTGAATTATGCGACACTTTACAGGAAGCCTGCTTCATGCGTGGACTTTTTGAGGGTGATTCACAATAGGGCGCCACTATGGTGGAGGGCATTTTGTTAAAATCCCCTAAAAGACTAAGATTGCTTTTCGCTATTCTACTCTTATGGTGCAACTTGGGTGATCCCGTCTCTTTATGGTTTACCTACAAAGATTGCATGTCTGAAGATTTCCTGCGTCAGGCTCAGTTGCTAAATCCATCAGTGGAGGTTGGGTACACTGACCTCATTTACAACAGGGTGCTGCTTGAAATCAATGATACTGTCCTCAATATGGGCGGTAGTGCGTTGGTGTATGGCCTACCTACAAACCAGGAAGGCACAAACACACTGTCTTCGGATTTGCTGCAAGACACGTTATAATGTTGATGAGCTTTCCCAGTACATAGCGGAGAATGAGCCAAACTCCTTCCACAACAGTAGTTCGCTTACAATTCCATTATTAATTCTGTCTGGGACAAAGCTGGGGGGATTTTTTTCCTTGACGCTCCGACATTTGGTGAGTAGATGCTATTGTTGTATATTTTCAAACTTACCTGTATATACTTACCCATGATTAATCCCCCTCTTTCCTCCATAGGGCATCTATTCTGTTTTCACGTCCGCTGCCGAACGTTTTACACACCCTTCCAGGACTACCTACCAAATTGCTACAATTGTGAGAACGATAACACAGCCATTTCAGGGCCACCTCACATTCTATTGTTACCCACCCCCTGAGAGTGCTGTAATGCTCTTTGCAGGGCTTTCTATCCAGCTGCAAATCAGTTGGTTGGCCATAAACTTATATCAATCTTTGCCTCGATAATCATTATTGAGTAGAATCATTAAGAGTACTTTAAAGCAATTAAGCCCCGAGCAACGCCAGCACTTCTGCTAGTGTATATATATATTATATTATATTATGTATATGTGTGTGTATGTATATATATATATATATATATATATATATATATATATATATATATATACACACATATAAATTCTTGTTTGTGCTAGATCTGAAGTTGGAAAAGACCTAAATGAAACTCAGTCTTGTCCAAAATACCAGTGCATGCTACTTCTGCGAAAACAGATACCATCAACAAACACTTTGTCCTGCTTGTGAAATAGAATGGGATCTCTGCCACCAAGTCAGTCATTTTGAGGTTTGCTTCTCTTAAAAACAGAAAGAAAAAAGAAACTAGGGTTACATTCCCAGTAACAAAGTAGCCACTGAATAAAGAAAGGAATGTTATTGAGTTCATTATGTCATCTATGGTTGACTGTACTAAATCAAGATTATTGCTGGTGCTGTACAAAAGGAAGCACCTCAGCAGCAGAAATTATTAACATTGAGTTATTTGATTATGAGCTACATTAGAGTCTGGAGCAACTTTGTCTTTCAAAAGAGAGAATCATTTATGGCAATATCCAAGTCCCTTTGCTATTAGAGGAATGCACAGTGCAGGTTGTAATTGTATATGGTAAGGCTATTGGGAAAAATGCATACTGATATCAAATTACAAATCTTACCTGAATACATGGAATCTGTTATTCTTGACACTGGGTTTTAATAGCTTGAATTCTGGAACTGTGCAAATAAGTATTTAATACAATTCTTTAAGTTTGACCTTGATGCAACCTGTTTCTTGTTTTGAATTCATTCATCCTGAAGCCAACCCATCCATTTGTTGCATGAAACTGAATTCTCTCTAAATATGGGTGAGAATTATTCATTGGGATGGAACAATTCCCAAAATTATCCAACAAAGTTGTTCCTGGTGGTATTTACATGTGCACATGGCCAAGTAATAGATTACATCTGAACTGTGAATTTTATATTTCACTTGTGTATCCCAAGCCAAGGATTGCTGAAATTGCCAAAAAGCTAGTCTATACTAGACTCAAACAGAAAATCATTTTTGAGAAAACCATTGTAAGACTCTCTTTATTACTTAGATTGGTTCAGCTTCTTTCAAAAAATAATCTCACATGGTCAAACTCTTTTTCTCTAAACAGAGAAGAAATGGATGTTTGTGAATCTCTCAGTATTATACTGTATTAGTGAAAGTAAAATGTTTCTACTGAAATTTATTTCATGGCTGTTATTTTATTAATATTTCTTCAATAATTTTGGGTTGGTTTGAAACTGTCAAGTTCTAAATGTCTGTTAAACTTCTCAATTCATTCTACAATTAAATCATGGCTTTCAGCATTATGAATGGCATAAATGTGAAGATTGAGAATGCCTTCAGAAAATATTTTGCCTGATCTTAAACCCTTCGTTGTTTGTACTCTTGTTCCTGAATTGTCTCATATTTGTATTCCTTTTCTTGAAATATTTTTCTCTTCGTTATTGCAGATATCAGTCAGTAAGTTCCATGTAAAATCTGCATTGGAAACAGTGCTAAAAAGAGCATCATTGTAGATGTTCACCATTTCATTTGAAACAGTTTCTGGCCTATAATAAAATGCATTTGGGGAGTTTCATAACAATAAAATGTGATCTTTCTCAGTAATTTCTCTGATAATTTCAGTTATTGTATTCAGTGAACCAGCAGATTAAACATCATTTATGTAATCGAGCTTTGCAAACTTTGTCATCAGTTATGAATGCAGAGAAAAAACTTAGCATTGTAATTTAGCAGGCAGCTTTTGTTTCAGTTAAATATCCTATTTTGTCATTTCTGTCACTTTTTTAAAGATTTTATACTTTTCCATATTTTGTTACTTATATTGCAACTTTTCTTCTTGTGATTATCTGGTTTCCTCTTTTTAGTTTTATTAACTGATTCGTTATCGTGTTTCATTACCATGCTATTCATCCACTATATTGCATGTTGCCTACTTTTTATGCTGTATGATTTTCAAAACTTGGCATGCTGACATCACAACAAATTATATTTTATATTTCAAAGGAAAAGAACAGTGTACAGAGAGAGCTGGTGAAGAAAGCCACAAAAGAGGGTTTGCCTGTCTATTCAGAGCAAAGAACTCAAATTCTTTCTCAAGATGTCATTGATGAATCATTACTTTTAAGCGATCTCCATAACATCAATGAATTTGCTGCAGTTGAGTTCATTCTCTCAGGTAATGGGCATTTCACATTGATATAACATATATGTTTTTTAGATGTCTCTGATTAATAAACTAATACTTGGAATATATGTGTGGGTGTGTGTGAGCATGCACAAGTGCATTCATTGATCTTTTCGCATTTTTTTTTCTTAAAATTTCTGTTAGAAAGAATAACCTTCCAATGAAGAAATAAGTTTGTTGTTTTTTAATGTTTGGTTTTCCATGTTAACATAGGCTGAACTTGTGTCCAAATATGGCATACCACCAAGTTACTTGATCTTGTCGTTTTTGTATGTGAGAAACTAATCCCCCGGCAGAAGAATATCCTTTGCTATTTGCGAGTGTTTATCTTTTATCTTTTACTTGTTTCAGTCATAGGACTGCTGCCTTGCTGAAACACCACCTTCAAGGGTTTCGTTGAACAAGCCGAGCCTGAATAGTGTTTCTCCAAGTCAGGTACTTATTCTCTTGGTCCATAACTGCTAAGTTATGGGGATTTAAACAGACCAACACGGGTTGTCTAGGTGGGGGGCAAACACACACACACACACACACACAATCACAGCACAACAACTGGCTTTTACAGTTTCCACCTACGAAATTCACTCACAGGGCATGGGTCAGCCTAGGGCTATAATTGAGTATGGTTACCTAGGTTGCCATGCAGTGGCACTGAACCTGAGACCATGCAAAGCAAGCTTCTTAACCATATAACCATGCCTCTCTCTCTCTCTTGACAGCATTCACCCGGGGTGGGTTGAGCTGGCTTCTTTAATCCTCAATGCTACATCTCTCACAAACGCCGACCAGGCCCGCGTGATCTCCAACCACCCCGTATTCCAGCAGTTAATGCCATAGACATGGGGGCCTAGGTTGGGTTCCAGATCAGCCTTGACTGTCATCAGCCAGGTTTTTCGTTGTCCACCACATCACTTTCACTAACCCTGAAGGGGAGCTGGGGCAATTACTTCGTAGATGAATTCTCCTAGTTGACGACGGAGGGCATGACCCAGCCAATGCAGACGTCTCATGTGGATGACTTGTCGGAGGGAGGTGATTCTGCACTGGTGTTGCACCGAATTGTTGGAGACAAAGCGATGCCATCGGACATGAAGGATGCGGCGTAGACAGAGGTGATCGAAGGATTCTAGTCGCTTAATATCTTCCACCCTCATTGGCCATGACTCGCTGCTGTAAAGGAGAATCGTTCGCACTAGTGCTTGGTAGGTCCGTACTTTGGTGGTGCGTCGGATCTCAGATCTTGACCAGAGTCTTGCACTGAGTCGGTTGAAGGCTTGGCGAGCGAGGTTGATTTGTGTTTTAATGTCTGCCTCACCTTGACATTAAAAATATATAACCATACCTGCACCTATATGACTACTTGTGTCTATGTGAGATTATTGTAAATATTTTTTGTAATTTACTCTAATGCTGTAATAGTTTATAATCTGTACTGACCTGACATGTAGAGTTGTGATTAAATTTCATCCCAGTTTTTTTTTTGGAAGGTTAAAAGCTTTTTCATTTTTTCTGTTATTCTTAATCCTTTTTTTACTATATCTCTAACTAAAATGCACCCCTTTTAAGTTTCAATTATATTCTAAAATAATCATGAATTTAAACTGGTTTCATAGACATATTAATGCAATTTTTGGAACATAATTGAAGAAAAGCTTCTTAATCAATTCTGTTGCATAACTGAAAGTGATTCTAATTACAGGTAAATACAGGTAAATTCAACAAAATATAAACATATTTAAATTTTGTTTAAACATCACCATAGAAAATGAGTCATCAGTTAATATTCAGTTGGGTATGCAACAAAATTTTAATATAGAAGAATTGTGCACATCACAGTTGAATTTAATGCACATAAGAACACGAGTACCATAAAGGTAAAATAAAATGAAATACTGGAATTTGTTTTTGAAGAAAACTAGAAAATGAAATACTGTAAAAACCCATCTAATTTACGCACTTTTTTTGCACAAAAATAAAGGATTCATTGATACTAATGTATATTTCTGTTTTTTGCTATGGCAAATTTAATTTTTCTATATTCCCCCGTACATATTTGCCTTGTTTGTTAGTTCTTCATGTAGATACAATTACCATTTTCTTTACAAACTACATACAAGCCCATTTTTTGCTCTTCTTGGGTGCAAATGTTAGATCTTCGGATGTTTTTCCATGCTGTTTAACACATTGGAATGATTTCGGATTAGTTTCCAATATGTTTCATCTTGCCATCAGTTTATTGTGTAGCACCTAGAATTCAACCAATGTTTAGCATATGCGTTAAATTTGACTGGTGACTGCTATTGCTGCTGCTATCTGCGGTTGTTTTCAGCATAAGCGGTGGCAAGAAAGAGGGCTTGCTAAGAAATAGAAGAGGGGGAGAAATTTCCCTCAAGGGAACCACTGAGAGAGTTTATTTTAATTTTATATATACTTATTTTATTAGGTGAGTGGATATAATTAATTTTTTTTTTCTATTTTGGTTGTCCTAGTATCTGCAAGTAGATGCAGATAAATTTATTTCACTCTGATTTGGAACTTGTCAGTGTATTGCAACTTGGGATAAAACTGCATAGTCATTTAAAACATTTAGGAACTATATAAACAATCAACTTTCTTTTCTTTTCTTTTTCATTTTGTGGGTTCTCCTGGCATATATTGTTGGAAACATACTCTACCTTTATACCCCACCATGCCCTCATTGACAGATAGGTACCAGGGTTGTAAAATGTTTTGTATGCATTTTGAACGCAGTTGATGAGGGGTCTTACTTTAAATAAGGGGTCGAAGTTTGGTTCTCCACATACTGGGGTACTGCTAGTGTCTCTCACATGTTAATATTGTTTTAATTTTACAAATCATGTCCTTGTCTTAATATTGGAAATCTATTGGTCTCCAAAAGGTTCATCATTACTCCAGTAATTTGTAATTCTGGGTAACTTCCTTATACTCATGATAATATTTATGGCAAAAATATTTACTGGAAAAATTTTTTTAAAAAATAGTCTAATGGCTTTGATTCATGAAAATGACTGTGAATAGATTCTCTTCTGAGAAATTATTTACAAAAGTTGTTTTTAAATTCTTACTCCATTCTGGTATAGATTTGCTCTCACAGTTGCTATCGGTGTTCTCTTCAGAATAGCTGATTTCAATTTCAGTTTGGGATATCAAAATATCTGATTCATTTTTGTACAGCTCGTGGTTTCCTTGTTCACTTATACATTTGTTCGATTTCTCCATATCTTCCATTGAAAAACTCTTAAATTTAGATTCACTGCTTGATAGCATGAAGTTGTTATCTATTTTGAAAGTTGAAAATAATCACCAAAGAAAACGTGGAAGAAAAATTCTAAAATTTGCAGAGCTCAGATATTATTTCAAATAATGTTGGATATTGTTACTTGACTATTTACAAAGTGAAACTGTATTTTCACAAATGAACTGAAGAGATGTATGCTGAAATTCACATTTAAATATGAATGGGTTCACCTGGCCATCTATTGCCAGGTTGATCTTCTGAACCAAAAATCTGTTCAGCTGTCTACAACCAGGTTGGTATCGAAAAGGTTAAATTGTAAATAAATTCTTATCTTTTTGTCATAATTTCCCTGATGTTATGCAGTATTTTAGTTGACTATATCTTATATTCACTTTAAGAGCTTTGTAAAACATCATTAGTTGGTTAAATAGCATGGTGTAGTCCACAGATACATGGTTCCATTTGTGCTATATTTCCAACAAGTGGAAGACCACTCTATGCACTTCAACCTGCAGTGGTTTACCATATGGAGTGCAGTGTAGCAGTAAGGGTATTTTTTTTTATTATCCAATCTGTCTTTGTATGTCTGTTGGTTTTGGTTTGGCAGGTTCTCAGTACTGGTAGTCAAGGTGGACTTAATTAGAGTGAAACAGCAGTTTCTAGCGAAATGTTTTGGGCGGAATTAAGTTTTTTGATATTGCTACTAGTTTTCTGTGTGTGTATTTTTTTTTTGGTTGCTCAGGATTGAGTGGAGAGATATTGTTGTTAAGAAGGTACTGTAGTAGCTTGTTGTTGGTACAAGTAGTAGCAAGACTATGGAGGTTGGGGCTTGCAAAAAAATGCCTCTTCAGTGTCTAGGTGGAGTTTCATTTTGGGCTTGGTTGGGTACCTCTGTGGTTTTTCAGTGAGTAGAGTTAGTGCTAAATTTCATTTTACTGCCATAAAATTTAACAGTGTAACTGATAATGTGTTCTTGGATTACATTATGCTAGAGAAAAAAGCGGTTTGTGTATATATTCAAAATAAAATTGATTAGGATAAAGTGGGCCTTTTGTATGGCATAGCAGCCTTTACCGTACCAAGTTAATTACATTCAGTCCTTTCTGGTTATGTTGATGAAATTTGGTTGTAGTCAATCTAGTACAAAATAGTAAATCAAGCTGTAAGGTTATCTTTGAAATTTAACTTAATGTTATAAAATTTGTTCAATCTTACTGCATCTATATCTATATATATGCAGATATACTCACATCAGTGTGTATTTTAACTTTATTCTAGATGAAGGTGTACAAGGAATCAAAATCTTAAAAGCTACCTGTATTAGGTTCATCAAAATTTTTTTACAAGTTTTATTTTCCATATGACCTTGGTGATATTTACAAAATGTCATCAAATGCTTCATTTGTTCACGTAATGTTTTTCTATTTCATATTGACTTTTATTGACATCAGATATACTCACTTTGTTGTCTAAAGTAAATATTATCATTCATTATTTTCAGTATCCTAGGAGAAAAACCTTTGTCTTTGCAACTTTTAGCATGTGTTGCTTTTGAAGAGATGTTTAGAGAGTGGGGAAATCACTGAATTTAGCTGTTTTATAACATATATTGTATCCCAAAATTGTTAACATTTGTAAGATAGTGTTTGATTTGTTAATATAAGAAATTTTACATCACAACTAAATATATAAGCCAATAATATAAGTGACATCTTAATTTTCTTGAAATAATTTGCGTCTTCTCAAGTTAAAAGTTGAACTCCTTGGATATTTTGCATATTTTAACAATTTCATTATAAAAATTGAACTTATAGTTTACAAATTTAAATTTGTTGCCTCCATTTTTGGGAGGCTAAATTTCTGCAGTAATCATGTGTAGAAATGTGAATCTATGGCCCAGTTGTCGAATTTTAAAATTAAATATTAGTTTTCCTGAGGACAATCTGTTTTTAATTTATGTTATGTCCACAAAACTACATTTTATATTCTCAGTCACAGTCTCTGCAATTACATATACAATCATTCTAAATACTGAGAGACATCTGCAACATTCCATAACTCTATTACAAAAATGATATCTTTCCCACTCAGCCTTGATAAACAACACAAAAAAACCCATAAAACTAATAGTTTCTCATCATCATCTGTCTGTTTTCCATGCTGGCATGTGTTGGATGGTTTGACTGAAAATTGGCAAGCTGGGGAACTACACTAGGGTTCACTCTGGTTTGGCATGGTTTATACAGCTGGATGCTAATGCCAACCACTCAAAGAGTATAGCTGGTGCTTTTTACTTACCTCTGACATGACACTGGCATTGGCCATGCCACTGGCATGGGTGCCAACTAATTGGCACTGGCATTGGCTACGGCTGTGATTTCACCTGGTTTGACAGGTCTTCTCAAGCACAGCATATTGCCCAATGTTTGAGGGGTGATTTTGCATGCCAGTTACATGACCCTGGCATTGGCCATGACTGCAGTTTCATTTGCCTTGACAGGTCTTCTCAAGCACAGCATATTGCCAAGGGTCTCGGTCACTTGTCATTGCCTCCATGAAGTCCAACATTCAAAGATCATGCTTCACCAACTTGTTCCATGTCTTCCTGGGTCTACCTTTTCCATAGGTTTCCTACACCGTTAGAGTGTGGCACTTCTTCGCACAGCTGTCCTCTCTCGCATCAGTAACAGTAGTTCTGTTTTGTCTTTGATGGTGTGTACTTTGGTACAATGTTTAGCGTTCATTAGCCTTAAACACTATTCAGTTACACATCACTAACAATGAGTACAGAGGAGGAATAATGACTGTGTTCCCATTGAATATGATGCATGTCTCCACTGTGGTCATCGTCAGATCCTACTGAAGAATGAGAAAAAAAAAAAAAGGTTATCTAGAAAGTTGGTTACATTATATCTCATATTGCAGTTTGCAGTATGGTTCACTAGGTAAGAAGCCTGTGGATTCCTAAATCACAGTTAGTCACAGTTTACATGGCTCTTTAGTGCTCAGTTGGGGCTATCTATTGTCTATTTCATCAACTTCTGTACCATAATTACAATTAATTAACTATTAAATTTGAAAGAAATTTATTGGTGTCTCTGTACATTGTTTTAAAGGTCAGAACCAGCAACCAAATTATCCAGGACTTAGTCGAGGCTTAGTGGCTGTTCTTCTCTATTATGATGGACGTAGAGCCCTGTGCAGTTCTTTGCGTGTCCTGCTTCAAGCACGTGAAGGACGGATGTGGACCATGGGGAATGATCAAGAAATCACAGACCTTGTTATGAAATATACAGACAACCTCATAGAAAATGGACTTGTCAACAAAATATTAGGTAGGTTTAATTTTATTTGTTGAAAATTTCTTTTTCCAAACTGTGGTGATTGTTGATTAGTTTTTTACCTTTCTTCAGAGATGTTCAAAAACTTTTGAAATAAACTTTCTGTGAGTATACTTTGGGGAAACAGATTTGTATTCATTGGCAGACACCATTATTTATGTGTAAAACACTGAGAGAGAGGCCTTTTGTTACCAACATCGGTAATAATTCTCTGAATTTTCTTCAACCAGTTCTTATTCTAGCAACTATATTTTCAGAACATCCCCCTCCACTATAATTAGGTCACCTAGATAACAGAAACTACTACTTCTAGGGAACCTCCAGGGCATTCCAAAACATGTTTCCCATGTACTCTTACTATTTATTGCTCCTGCTTCTCTGCCATAAAAAAAATTCTACTTTCTCTGTTAACCTTCCTGTGATTCCACTGTTATGTGTCCATAGTTTGCACTGAGTAGACTGCATGGAATTTCTACCTACACTGTCTACATATAGTACTGGGCCCTTCACTTGAAGGGATTGATGCCCTGTCTGTTTTTCTGATAAGTAGAACTTTGGTTTTGCTAAATTAACTTTGATTCCCGGTTTTGCTTCCACACCTAGAATTTCATTTCTAATTGTACTCTGGTTGCAGCGATAATTACAAGATGATCAGCATAGAGTTCCCATGGGCAACCAGTCTTAAATTGCTCTGTTATGGCTGGGAAGACTATGATAAATTGGAGGGGACTGATAACCGAACCCTGACGAATTCCTACCTGAGTTATGACTTTCATAACCTGATCTGGTAATTTGATACCTCTGTAATTCTCTCTAAGGTAAATCCTTTGATGCTACTGCAATACTTGTTGGTCTGATACCTTCTGTACAACCTGGTTAACTATATGGGTAACTAGGGTGTATCCTATCCCTCCACATCTATAACACTGCTGTCAACAACAATGGCTGGATCCCCGGTTAGGTTCACATTTAGGAAGACACGCTTTTTATCATTCATTCTACACATTTAGTAGCTTTCATAAATGCATCTTGTCTGATACACTGCCTTGCAATCCAGAACACTATGCTTTGTTCCTCACACTGTAGAGCATGGGCAATCCTCTTCTTTTCTGCTTTCCTAAATAGACCTGTCTCCTAGCCTCTCTTCTGGGTATCTGGTAAAGTTCTCTGCTATCCAAATTCTTCCAAACTTTCTAAGCCTGTGTCTTCACTTTCTTGCACAGACTTATCTCATTAACATCATCAGTATTTTATTGTCCACTTTCCCATGGCATTGGATGGACAGAATTTCTTGAAATGGCTTTTCCACAGCCAGATGCACTTCTTGTTGCTAACCCTCACCTATTTCCAAGTTAGGTAAAATTTTCCTCATGACTAGACATGTTGTCAAAGAATATTGGAATTGGAGGACATGGCATGTGCTACGGTGACAAGTTTATAATCCAAGAAGACAGTAAAACACTCTGGCGCAATGTGTTTCTTTCAGCTTCCATCTACCAAATCTATTCACAAGGCTTTAATTGTCCTGGAATTATAGTAGAAGATACTTGCCCAAGGTGCCATGCAGTGGAATTGAACCCAGAACCATATATTGTTGAAAGCAAACTTCTTGCTACAAAGCCCCACCTGCACCTGTGTGTGTGTGTTATGAAGGTTGGTAGGGTAAAATTCCAGTTGTTTCTTCTTGAAACATCTGCTTATTCCATTATTACAATCTAGTGTGTAGTTGTTGTTGTATAGATGCAAAATACATATTTTTTAATATCCTGGTGTTGGATAAATAATTTAACAAAGCAGAGGGAATGAAATATTCACATGATGCACCATGATTACTGTTACACGAGGTTAAACACTCTCACTCACGGCTCACAGTGAACTGCTTACCCAGAATTGCTGACAGTTTTTTTATTTTATAGCAATGTGTCATTCCACTTTTAGTCACTTGGTGGGTTGTTGGAATCCTTCCACAGCATCTCTCCTTTTGAGAGTTAGCCTCCCCTAGCTTCTCCCTTTTTTGAGAATTAAACTCAGTCCAGGGTTTTATATCTCTTATGATTAGTGTTTAATTCCAGTGTTTCTGTTCTTTTCTGTTTTCTGGTGCCGGAATGTGTAGTTTCAAATTGTTTGGATGTTGGTACCTCAAATGTATTGTATAATACTTCCATGGGGATTTCATTTTATGTGACT
>NC_043012.1:27665637-27743762 GCF_006345805.1 Octopus sinensis
GACTGTAATTTACAGATGTATGATGAGTTGAAACATTTGTAGTGGAATGAAAAATCAGTATCAGCTAGTAATTACTGAAAGTTACATATATTACACACATTATTGCATTCATATAACCTAACAATAGCTGTGTATAAGCACATGTTCAAGTGCATGTATACAGAATTTTTTCTCATTTGTATCTCTTTATATATGTGTTATTTGCTCAATGGAATGCTCAAAAGACTATAGTGGTGTGGGTATATAATACAAACTAAAGATGATATTTGAGGGAGTCCATTTTCTGTATGATCCTAATGTTTATTGTACTTGCACATCTACCACACAAAGCCTGCAATCTCTGTTAGTTTCCCAGTGATACTGCTTCACCTCTTATCTGTCTGTATCTTGCACTGAGTATACCTTAACGAGTTTCTACCTACACCTTTTCTATATATTGAGCTGGGCCTTCTCCCTGAAAGGATTTGTGATTTGTCTGTTTTCCTACCTATTAGGATTTTGGCCATCGCAAAATTTACTCTCAGCCCTTTGATTCAAGACCATATTTCCACACCTGAATTGTCTTCTAGTTCTGGTAGTGATTCAGCTATAAGAACAAGGTCATCAGCAGAGGGGACAATGATAAGCAAGAAGTTGCTGAGATGTGATCCTTGGTAAACACCTACTTGTACATTAAATTCCTTGCTATAATTATTAGCAACTTTCACCTTATTGATGGTATAGCTTGTATAGCTCTCACCAAGCACTCGTCTATCACTAATTTCTGCATTAACCTCAAGATAAGTGAGTGTGGAACTATATCAGGTTTTTTCCATGTCAACAAAAGCTAAATACTGAGGTTATTTTTGGCTAAATACTTCTACTGCATTAGCCTTACCAGGAAGATAGAATCAGTAGTGCTTCACCCTGGCACAAAACCAAACTGCTTCACAGATACGGTGTTCTGAATGCTACAACCACTATATTGGTTGCATGGGCCAACCACTCCATTTTTCTTCCCCAAACACTTCGCCAATGTGATATACACCTCCATACTGGTGATAGAGGGGAACACAGGAAATCTCTGTGTCAAAGCAGCTTTGCTGATCTACCACCTTAACTTCAAAATCAATAGTTGATCAGAGGTGGTCTGATGACTCCTGTGAAGATTCCACCGAACACTCCCTATGTCACTGTGATCATAACCAATATCCTAACATATGTTATCAACACCATCACCCACTATTACCACGGCACCACCGCCACTAGCCTACAGCCAGTCCTCACCACCACCCCTACATGATGGAGCAGCTGCTGCTGCTAACTCAAACACTGGGCTATCCAAAATGGCAAATGGATGTGTGTAAAGGTATGTTTCTTTGATTGTATTTCTTCTGTTGAGATAGGCTTTTGCTCCTCTAAATATAAAAGCTTTTAAAACTTTCCGCATTGTTATTTTGTCTTATTTTACCTCTCATTCATTCTTTTAATTCATTTGTATTCAAGCAAATGTTTAACTTTACAGAACAGTAGGCGCAGAAGTGGCTATGTGGTAAGTAGCTTGCTTACCAACTACATAGTTTTGGGCAAGTGTCTTCTACTATACCTTGGGCCAACCAAAGGCTTATGAGTGGATTTGGTAGACAGAAACTGAAAGAAGTCTGTCGTGTGTATATATATATATGCTTGTGTGTGTTTGTCCCCCCACCATAGCTTGACAACCGATGTTGGTGTCTTGGTTCGGCAAAAGAGACTGATATAATAAGTACTAGGCTTACAAAGAATTTGACCAGGGGTTGATTTGTTCGACTAAAGGCTTTGCTTCAGCATGGCTGCAGTCAAATGACTGAAACAAATAAAAGAATTGTTGTAATTCGTTAAAAATGCAGAATAAGAATTAACATTGACTGGCTGTTATTAAATTTTGTGCATCATTTAATTTTTTCCTTGATTTAATTGAATTATATGAAATAGATGATATCCTTGTTAATAATGTTAGTATCTCTATTCTGTAAGTTTTGTTAATATTGACTTATTTTGTAGACTTAATTCAGAAAATGGACCTTGATTCGGAAATTGAAAAACTGGAAAGAGATAGAGCTTTAGGTCCACCAAAACACAGGAAACAGGTTAGTGTATATTTTTAAAAATATTTTCAGTTTACCACCTTAAGTATAATAGATGGCATATAACAATATACCTTTCATGCTGAAGAGTAGCTTTCAGAAATTTTGCATTATGCTAAAAAAATTTTTAAATATCTAAAAATATGTACTGATTGAGTCAAATAGATGCTATTGTTATAAAACTACATTATTTTAGATAAGATTATATTCTTAAGCCAAAGGCAGTAAAGTTTGACTTTTAATTATAGATAGTAATTGTTACAAAAATTGTACACAAGCTCTCAGTGTATTCTTTTAAAGTATTGGTTGTGAGATAAACTTGCTAAAATGTATCACTTTTTTCAATAAAAACAATAATTGGGAATGTAATCAAGTTCAGTAATACTTTAAAATTCAAATTACCACTTGCTGTCAATATTGACACTTCAAAAATTGTTTCTACAGACAGGAGCATTTAAAGATGGAAAACGTAGACAGAACTTTCTTGCTTCTCAAGCAGAGGTGAAGAGATTCCTAAAGAAAGCAAGGTTGTTGGCAAACATGTAAAGCCATAGCATTGATCTACATGCTGAATAATGGTGACAGCAATGCTTGCATCTATCTTTCTCACCACTACATAGTTTTCTCACCACTACATAGTTTTCTCACCACTACATAGTTTTCCAAAATTAACTGTTTCAAATTTTGGCACAAATTCAGGAATTTGGTGTTGGATGGGGAAGAGTTAAATTCATTGACCCCAATATTCGACTGGTTCTCTATTTTATTAGTCCTTAAAGGACGAAAGGTACAGTTGACTTCAGCAGGACTTGAGCTCAAAATGTAAAGAACTGGAAGAAATTTGGTGAAATAGACTAACAGTTCTGCCAGCTCATCATCTTATAACCTTCTCTGTCAAAAAGAATATTTGAGTGCTGTAATTTAAAAGAGATGAAAGAGGCAGTGGTATACGAAGTGAGAAAGGAGGAAGAAGAAAGGCGAAATGTACATTTGGTGCAATGCAGTCAACAGGGACAGTGCCTGAGATGGGAGGAATATGTGATCAGCCGCAGAATATCATGGAAGGAACTTTGGGCTTGGGAACAAGCAAGAACATCCTTCCTGATCAAGTCTACCTTTGATGTTCTACCCTCACCGGCAAACTTAGTCTGGTGGAACATAAAAACAATTGATGAATGTAGATGCAGAGAGAAAGCGACGATTAGACATGTTCTGTCAAGTTGCAGACTAGCACTTGAAAGATATACTTGGCGGCATAATCAAGTCCTCGGCATCATAAGCGCAGCACTCAAGGAGAAGATCGAGAGGTACAATAGGGGAGAGTACCCAGAAGTAGAAAAGCGCAGGAAAGTATACTTCCACAAGGAGGGAAATGGTTATAAAACCAGGCCTACATGTAAAGTACATGAGATAGACGAAAGATGGAAGGGATACTGGGAGGTGATCACGGACTTGGAAAGACAAGTAATATTTCCACTAATAAAAACAACAAAAAGACCAGATTTAGTTCTATGGAACAGAGACCGGAGAATGGGAATTTTACTAGAACTGACGGTACCTTGGGAAGAGAACATCGGCAACGCAGAGGAACAAAAAGAGAAGAGGTATGAAAAGCTAATCGAAGAATGCAGAGAACAGGGATGGAATGTCACATATTATCACCTGGCAGTGGGGGCTAGAGGCTTCATTGAAAAGAAAATGACAATGCTTTTCAAAAGAAGATTTGTTTTTTCTAGCCCCGAGCTGCGTAAACTAATAAGGAGAGTACAGGTGGCGGTTGAAAAAGCCAGCTTCTATATATGGCTGAAGTGGAAAGACTGAAAATGGCTTGAAAGTCATAACATGCCGGCGGGAAATAACATCACTAGGTGAGACAAGCTGTCACTGAATCAGCTTCGCTGACTGACAGGTGACGGTCGTTTAGAGAATGCGCGGGCTAAAACTACGCGCCTTCACTAGTCAGTTATGGTGGGACAGTGTCACGTGACAACTTACTGGGGCTGCCTGCTGGAGCCTAGCGGCAGGTATTTAATCCTTTCGTTACTATATTTCTGACCAAAATACACCCCTCATGAGTTTCAATTAAATTCTAAAATAATCATGAATTTAAGCTTGTTTCATGAAATAACTGTAACTTTTTTACTTATCAACATATTATTATGATATTTGGAACATAATTAAAGAAAGGGTTCTTAATCAATTCTATTGCATAACTTTTGTCTCAAAGTGACTTTAATTACAGGTAAATCCAGGTAAATTGAGCAAAAGGTAAAAATATTAAAATTTTGTTTAAACATCACCATAGAAAATGAATCATCAGCTAATATTCAAATGGCTATGCAACAAAATTTTGATAAAGAAGAATTATGCACATCACTAGATCATCAGTTGAATTTAATGCACAACAGGTGTACCATAAAGGTGGAATAAACTGAAATACTGGAATCCACCGCAAGTTTGACCGAACTAAATAAATCGGTCAAAAAATAATATACGGCCCTGGTATGGAAGTGATAAATTCCAGACCACATCGTTTCCTTGGCCATGCTGACTAACATTAATTTCTCTGTATAAAAACTAAATCCACGCAGTACCCAGTATTTGCTTCACAAATTTTCCAAAATTTGATCCCCCATTTTGTGTTTGCCTACAATCTGCGTAAATTTGTTTCCGCATTGATCGCTTCAAACAATAACTTCCAGACCACATCGTGCCCTAAGCCATGCTGACTAATACTATTTTCCCTGTATAAAAACTAAATCCACAGCAGTACCCAGTATTTAGCATCACAAATTTTCCAAACTTTGATCCCCCATTTTGTGTTTGTTTACAATCTGCGAAACAGTTTGCTTCCACAGTGATCGCTCCAAACTAGCATACTGAAAAAAATAAAAGTCTAATGGTTTCACTTCCTAAGAAAGGCTATAGATAAACTTTATCTCCTAAGAAAAATTGCTAATAAAAACATTTTAAAAGTTTTTTTACTGCATTCCGATGTAAAATCGTCTTTGCTGTTGCCATCGCTGCTTTGTTTCTTCAGAATCGCTGCTTTCATTTTTGGATAAAAAATTATCCTATTCATTATTTTGTACACCACATGCTTTAGTACCTATTTCATTCTTTTTCTCGATATCTCCCTATTTTCCGTTGAAAAAGCTTTAAATTCTGAATCAATGCTTGATAAAATGAAACTCCTATCCATTTTTGAAGTTGAAGAAAAATCGATGCCGAAAAAAATGTGGATAAAAATCTCCCAAAATTCACTGAGTTGAGATATCACTTCAAGCAATGTCGGATACTATAAGCCAACTACTTACAAAGTGAAATCACATGTTTTAACGAATGTACCAACGAGATTTGGGTTCAAATTTACACTTAAATAACAATAGGTTCTCTCGGCCGGGTACGGCCGGGTTTGTATTATAAAACAAAAACTTTTTCAGCCAGGTACGGCCAGGTTAGTAACGAAAGGGTTAAAGGGAAAAATTGACAAGACAGCCAGTCACTGGCTGACACTCGCTGACGATCTATCGAAGAGGCCAGGGAACAGAAGAAAGAAGACATGCACCCAACACCAGAGCTGAAGACACCTCCAAAAGGGTGGGCCCTGCCACGTCAAAACGGTAGAGGAGTAGGGGCCGAAACCGGACGTGGTTCCTCCTGATGATGTCTTGAGCTAACTGGATCCTATGAAGGAGCTGTTGTGGTAGCAGACCACGAAACACGGTTGTAATTCCTTCCTATCAGCATCGATTGATTGTTATTGGCTACTGCAAGGGACGTTCAGTTACAACTACTAATTTATTTTAGTGGTGTGTGTGTGTGTGTGTTTGGTATTGTTGATTGGAATAGCAGTGAAAGTGCTCATTGATTATACATTGCCAGGATGAGCTGTCCCTAATACTGTATTAATCATCAGTAGTTGAATGGATTATTAATGCCTTGGCTATCAGTGAGCTGCTAATCTCTTTAAAATGGTCATCCTCAACTCCCATAACAGGAATTTCTTATTTTCACACGAGGGAAAAGCTTACTTGATTGGATTTTACTTATTGCTTTATTTTTTCTCATTTTATCAAATAGATAGGATGAGACACTAAGTTAACCAGGAACAACATAGTATAATTAACGAAAGTATAATGTGTAGTACTTTGCACAGAGCAAAACTGAGATAGTGAATTATGTACACAACACAGTATTGGTGATAAAACATAAACTATCAAATCTCTGGCTAGTTAACTGTCTTCTTCACTATTTATCATTTTATATTCAACTTTAAAAATATATTTTACATTGTGCTATACAGGATGGCCCAAAAGTCACTAGACCATTTCAAAGTATAACTCTTTTATTTATTAAATATCAACATTCTTCCTCAAACTTCCATTTTCTATGCTGGATGGTTTGACAGGAGCTGCCAAGCTGGAGGATGCCCTTCCTAATGCCAACTATTTTACAGTGTACTGGGCACTTTTTGCATGGAACCAGCATAGATGCTTTTTATGTGGTTCTGGCACAGTTGCTTTTTTGGTAGCACCACACTTCTCAGAAAACATTTTAAATTAGTCTTGAAAATTATGTTCCTCAAATGACTGCCAAGTTGTTCTTGATAATGGTGGGCCCTTTCTAAAGAGTGTTCTATCACCATTTGTAATGTTCCTTGGCTTATTCTTTCAGTTTCTTCACTAATTTCAGCCTCAAATTGCTGGATGGTCTGAGGTTTGTTAGAGTATACTCTGTCTTTCAGATATCCCCTCAAGTCATTAAATCAGATGAGTGTGAAGGCCAATTGAATTTAGAGTTTCTTGAAATTATTCTCTTCTCAAAAATTTGCTTTAAGTGCTCCATCGTTGGCTGAGCTGTATGGACTGTAGCCCCATCTTTCTACCATCATACCTCTGGATGAAATGCTTATGCATGTCCTAATACCTTACACCTATGATAGTTAGTCTGTTTTCTGCCTTATCTTCAAATAATTAAGGACGAAGCATTCTTTCCTCACTTAACCTGCACCAAAGCATTACTCACATTGATGGGCTCTTTTTCATTTTCTGTCTCCCAAAATCAAATATTTTGCTTATTGACAAAGTTGTTGTGATGAAAGTGGGCCTTGTCACCCATAATGAAGTTGTGAATGAAATCATCTTCTTGCCATACCAATTCTCGGATCTAAGCAGCATACACTAATTGTACCTGATAATCAGCTGGCTTCAGTTCTTACACTAGTTGCACTTTATACAGGTATAAATTAAGCATCTTTGAATCCCCTGTTATGAGCTTCAGGGTATGCCCAAGCTGCTGGGATCACCTTTGGGTTGATGTTGAAGGCTCTTCTTCAGTGATCCACCATACACACTAAATGTTGACCTGTGACCTTCCTCCACCTGGTAAATCAATTAGATCCCACTGTTGTTCAAACTACTGAATATTACGTGTCTAGATGGCAGTTGTCCGACTCCAAAATGATGAAGGTAAGCTCTTTGAGCTAGCACAATTGATCATTAATTTTGCAGATAAAATTTGATTATTTTTAGTCATTGCTCTGTCAGGACTTTCTTCATGATTATTTTCTGTGAATTACATGTCAGTAATGTCCAACACAAAAAAAAATAATGGTAAAAGAGTTATATTTTAAGAGGTTTATTCACTTTTGGGCAACTGTGTTTTTAACTTGTATGTTCTTTTTTGTCCTTGAATTAATGAATTCTGTTTTTCAGGTTATAGACTTGTTCAAAGAAATTCGGCTCTGCCTAGCTGAATGCTTGTTTTATCTGGCAGCCCAGCAGCCTCTCCAAGAACATGATACCTTACAGCTTATAGCTTTTTTAAAAGAGCACTGTCGATGGAGTCCAGATGGGTCTTTGGATCCAGTGTCTTTATTTCTTCTTATAGCTCTCTTGTACTGCTTTGATAATAGCATATTAGAGCTTGAAGATAATGAAGGTTTGTTGCTATAAATTTATTGTTTTGTTTCTCATATTTAATAATACGACAATTTCCACTGGAGTTGTTGGACAATTTATCAATTTCCCAGATCAAAACTCATTATGCTTTTTGTAATTTTATGCACAGAAAATGAATTAGCTAATATTCAACTGGGTATACAGCAAAATTTTGGATTATTTACCAGATGAACTTAATGCACATAAGACAGGTGTACTATAAATGTGAAACAGAATGAAATAATGGAATTTGCTTATGAAGAAAACTAGGAAATGATATACACACCATCAACTAAAATAATCTCTAATGTATACATAAATATAGAGAAGCATATAATAATGATTCACAATGCAAATTAATCAAACTTTGACTTGCATCTTACAAGTATATTAAAATTACAGGTAAATAAAAATAAGGTCAATTTGAAAAATATTCCTCCCTACTTGCTCTCACAAAAAATATTTAAAAAAATGCTTGGATTTTTAACTTTCTTCCAAGTTTGTGGTTTTTATGTTTCCTATATATATATATATCATCATCATCATTGTTTAACGTCTGCTTTTCATGCTAGCATGGATTGGACAATTTGACTGAGGTCTGGTGAACCAGATGGCTGCACCAGACTCCAATCTGATCTGGTAGAGTTTCTACAGCTGGATGCCCTTCCTAACGCCAATCACTCCGAGAGTGTAGTGGGTGCTTTTACGTGCCACAGGCATGAGGGCCAGTCAGGTGGTACTGGCAATGGCTATATATATATATATATATATATATATATATATATATATATATATACACACATACATAAATACATACATACACTAGCAGCTAAACCCGTTTTCACCCGGTTGGTTTGGATGATGTGGCTGTAAAATCTGCTCTGTGTAAGCATTCGACTTGTTTGGGCACGTTTACTTTAAAATTTTAGAATGACTTTTTCTTTCAAAATGCTAAAAATAACTGACCAACAACAAAAAAACAAAAACAGTCAAGATTAAACTAAATCCAAAAAAAATTGCTTTTTATAAGTCAGATATATCTAAAACTTATTTGAACTGATCTCAAGGTTTGCTTCATCCTCAACACTGCTTTTGCAGGGCTACTGCTGCTGCTGCCGCCGCCGTTGCGATCCTTGATACTTGTGAGCATACCGTGGCACTTCACCATCTCTCTCCTGCTCTTACTCTCTATCACTTTCCCTCACTTTTCCCTCTGGCTGGGTAGCCGCATATCACCTCTTCAGCAACACACCTATTCCTGCCCTCGTTCTTGGTGTATCTGATATATATATATATATATATAAATGGCTGAATGAATTATCCTTTGTTTACCGTTAACATGGAAAATTCAACAAACAGTTACCAGGGTAGCAAAATTCACGGATGGAGCGACCTATTCAAAGGTAGAAACTCCGGGTTAATGTGCAGTAATTTGTGTAGTATAAGTAAATAAATGGAGTTGGACAAAGATGTTATTAAAATTCTTTTACTTTCGACATATGTTTCGAAGACAACATTGGTTTTATTCCAAAGTAAACGGTGTAAAATGCAATCTTCTCATCAGGAAGATTGCATTTTATGGTCCATCGTGAAGAATATAAAATTTCACCGGTCACCTCTCAGGAATTAACATCTTAGATATCTTCATAATGTCTCTAGAGAAATCAATAACTTAGATTACATCCTTGTTCAATCTGATAAAACCGGAAACCTCTATATTCTTACCAAGAGCCACTATTTGGAACTGCTCGAAAAGGAGATCCATAAAAACTACAAGATCACCGGTATGAATACTCTCAGGCAGGCCAACTTGGAAGCTAAAGGAGTTATGGAATTGTATGGATTACAGATGAAGACAGAACCGTTGAACCCCAGGCAACCTCGGTTTATTTTAAAAGACCACAAACAGAACTTTTATATTAACCCATCACTAAGGCTTATATGTCCTTCCAGCTCCGACATCGGTACTCTTAGTAAATACATATTAGATAAGTATATCCCTACATTAATCAATAAATTAAAACCTAGCTTATGGTTGAATTCTTTTCAAGTTGCAGATTGGTTTACTTCTATTACTAATAAGGTTAACACTAAATTTATTCAGTTTGATATATCTAGCTTCTATTCATCAATCAACCCTATTATACTTAATAAGGCCCTATGGCACGCACATAATAAAGCAGGTCTCTCTAGAAAAGAAATTAATGTGGTACTGGCTGCTAGAAAATCATTCATCAAGTTTGATAACAAGTTGTGGGTCCAGAAGGATACTCCCAATGCGTTTGATGTCCTAATGGGAAGTACAGATTCCGCTCAAATTTCTGATTTGGTTGGAATATATATATTTTATGAAATGGCCAACCAGTTCCCGGACATCTGTGGAGATATTTATTGCGATGATTGTCTACTTTAACTCCAAAACATTTCAAATCAAAAAATACAGAAGGTTAAGAATAGATTAGTTAGGTTTTTTAGTAGAATGGGCTTTCACATCGTTTTTGACGATGAGTTAACTAAAGCTAACTTCTTAGACATTACTCTCAATTTTTCAAAATAACTCGTACTTCCTATACCATAAACCTTCCACAAATCTCAAATATATTAATCTTTACAGTAATCACGCTAGGGCAATTACTAAGAATTTAGTTAAAAACATTTCACTTAGATTATCTAAATTATCCGCCAATGTTGACATTTTTAACGACAAGGCAGAATTCTATAACTCTGCCTTGGTTAAAGCTGGCTATAAAGAGAAAGTGACATACATTGATTCTGCTCAATCTCGTCCTTTATCTACTTTTCAAGACAAAAAATCTAGTTGTAATAAGGGTGATTTTAATTCTAATATTGTAAACAACACAATACATAATATAAATCCTTTACAGAGTAAGGGAGGTAAGCGTTATTTAAGCTCAAATTTTCACTCTGGAGGTTTTTCACCTTCCTTTACAGATAATACCACTTACAATTTGAATGTTACTAGGAAAACTATCTAGTTTGTAATTCCGTTTGGAAAACAGATTAAATCGAATCTTCCTTTGCAATTCCTGAAGTGGTTGCTGAGAACTTTCCAAAAAATTCTAGATATTATTCAATTATTAACTCTCATATAGGGGCACTTGCCTTTAATGTTGGTGAAAAGAAAGAGGCTTGGAGAAGCCATTATGAAAGACTGCTGAATGTGGAGAATGAATGGGAGGAGGAGAGCCTGCCAAATGTTGACCCAGTAGAGGGACCAGCTATCCGAATAGACGGCTCCCTAGTAGATAAAGCAATTAAGGATATGAAACTGGGTAAAGCCCCCGGCCCATCAGGAATCACTGCTGAGATGCTTAAAACAGCTGGTTATGCGGGCTATGGCCTAGTCACCCGTATTGTTAACCAGGTAGTTCATAATGGAGTCATACCCAATGACTGGCGTAGCAGCACCATAGTCAACTGCTACAAGGGTAAGGGTGATGCTCTAGATAGAAATAACTACAGGGGTATTAAACTGTTGGATCAGGTGATGAAGACCACAGAGAGAGTCATAACCCATCTCATTAGGGAGAGAATTCGCTTAGATGAGATGCAGTTTGGTTTTGTGCCAGGTAGAAGCACCACTGATGCTATATTCCTGGTCCGACAACTGCAGGAGAAGTACCTAGCTAAAGACAAATCCCTCTACATAGCTTTTGTGGACTTGGAGAAAGCCTTTGACAGGGTTCCCCGATCCCTTATCTGGTGGTCGATGCGGAAACTGTTGATTGACGAATGGCTAATAAGGGCTGTACAGGCTCTATACAGAGAGGCTGTCAGCAAGGTTAGGATTGGCAACGAATATAGTGAAGAATTCCGGGTAGAAGTAGGTGTACACCAGGGCTCAGCTCTCGGTCCCCTTTTATTCATCATAGTCCTCCAGGCAATAACAGAGGAATTTAAAACAGGTTGCCCCTGGGAGCTCCTCTATGCTGATGACCTGGCCCTCATAGCAGAATCACTACCGGAACTAAAAAAAGAAATTTCGGGTGTGGAAACAAGGGTTAGAATCTAAGGGCCTTAGAGTAAATGTAGTGAAGACCAAAGTTATAGTATGCAGAAAGGTGAACTCAGCACACACCCCATCGGGCAAGTGGCCCTGCTCGAGCTGTAGGAAAGGTGTAGGTAGAAACTCCATAAGATGCACCTAGTGTAAGCTATGGACGCATAAGAGGTGCAGCAACATCAAAGGGAAATTAACTGATAAGATAGCTTTCATGTGTGGCAGATGCACAGGGACAATAGACACCACAGACACTCAAAAAACAGATTCCATCACACTCCAGGGGAAGAAACTAGAAGTAGTTGATAGTTTCCGCTACCTGGGTGACCAAGTTAGTAGTGGGGGTGGATGCTCAGAGAGTGTCACCACTAGAATACGAATAGCCTGGGCAAAGTTTAGAAAGCTCCTACCCCTACTGGCGACAAAGGGTCTCTCACTCAGAGTGAAAGGTAGATTGTATGATGCATGTGTGCGAACTGCCATGCTTCACGGCAGTGAAACATGGGCCATGACTGCAGAGGACATGCGTAGACTTGAAAGAAATGAAGCTAGCATGATCCGCTGGATGTGTAATGTCAGTGTGAATGCACGACAGAGTGTAAGCACCCTGAGAGAAATGCTAGGCATAAGAAGCATCAGATGCGGTGTGCAAGGGCGACGCTTGCGATGGTATGGTCATGTACAGCGGATGGATGAGGAGAGATGTGTGAAGAAGTGCCACTCCCGAACAGTTGAAGGAATCAGGGGGAGAGGTAGAGCCAGGAAGACATGGGATGAGGTAGTCAAGCATGACCTCAGAGCGTTGGGCCTCACTGAGGCAATGGCGAAGGACCGAGATCTCTGGAGATGTGCTGTGACTACTAAGACCCGGGATGCTTCCGGCACCAGTTCCGCATAACCCCTGCCCATCCAAAGTACTTTGGATCCCGGAACATCTCGCTGTGCTTGAGGAGACCTGTCGAGTCAAGTGCATATACATGAACATCGAACCAAATATCAATGGAAACAGTAGCTGTGATACCTGTGCCGGTGACACATAAAAAGCACCATCCGAACGTGGCCGATGCCAGCATCGCCTCGACTGGCTTCTGTGCCGGTGGCACATAAAAAGCACCAACCGATCGTAGGATCCCGGAACATCTCGCTGTGCTTGAGGAGACCTGTCGAGTCAAGTGCATATACATGAACATCGAACCAAATATCAATGGAAACAGTAGTTGTGATACCTGTGCCGGTGGCACATAAAAAGCACCATCCGAACGTGGCCGATGTCAGCACCGCCTTGACTGGCTTCTGTGCCGGTGGCACATAAAAAGCACCATCCAAACGTGACCGGTGCCAACCCTGCCTCGAATGGCTTCTGTGCCGGTGGCACATGAACATCGAACCAAATATCAATGGAATCAGTAGTTGTGATACCTGTGCCGGTGACACATAAAGAGCACCATCCGAATGTGGCCGTTGCCAGTGCAGCCTCCACTGGCTTCTGTGCCGGTGGCACATAAAAAGCACCATCCGAACGTGACCGATGCCAACCCTGCCTCGAATGGCTCCTGTGCCGGTGGCACATAAAAAGCACCATCCGAACGTGGCTGATGCCAGCACCGCCTGACTGGCTTCTGTATGGCACATAAAAAGCACCATCCGAGCGTGGCAGACGCCAGCACCGCCCCGACTGGCTTCTGTGCCGGTGGCACATAAAAAGTACCAACCGATCGTGGGATCCCGGAACATCTCGCTGTGCTTGAGGAGACCTGTTGGGTCAAGTGCATGTACATGAACATCGAACCAAATATCAATGGAAACAGTAGTTGTGATACCTGTGCCGGTGATACATAAAAAGCACCATCTGAACGAGTGCAGCCTCCACTGGCTTCTGTGCCGATGGCACATGAACATCGAACCAAATATCAATGGAAACAGTAGTTGTGATACCTGTGCCGGTGACACATAAAAAGCACCATCTGAACGAGTGCAGCCTCCACTGGCTTCTGTGCCGATGGCACATGAACATCGAACCAAATATCAATGGAATCAGTAGTGTGATACCTGTGCCGGTGACACATAAAAAGCACCATCTGAACGAGTGCAGCCTCCACTGGCTTCTGTGCCGATGGCACATGAACATCGAACCAATATCAATGGAAACAGTAGTTGTGATACCTGTGCCGGTGACACATAAAAAGCACCATCTGAATGAGTGCAGCCTCCACTGGCTTCTGTGCCGATGGCACATGAACATCGAACCAAATATCAATGGAAACAGTAGTTGTGATACCTGTGCCGGTGACA
Organism: Octopus sinensis; assembly: GCF_006345805.1. Taxonomy (NCBI): domain Eukaryota; kingdom Metazoa; phylum Mollusca; class Cephalopoda; order Octopoda; family Octopodidae; genus Octopus; species Octopus sinensis. The sequence goes on from NC_043012.1 coordinate 27,679,998, forward strand.
CATAAAAAGCACCATCTGAACGAGTGCAGCCTCCACTGGCTTCTGTGCCGATGGCACATGAACATCGAACCAAATATCAATGGAAACAGTAGTTGTGATACCTGTGCCGGTGACACATAAAAAGCACCATCTGAACGAGTGCAGCCTCCACTGGCTTCTGTGCCGATGGCACATGAACATCGAACCAAATATCAATGGAAACAGTAGTTGTGATACCTGTGCCGGTGACACATAAAAAGCACCATCTGAACGAGTGCAGCCTCCACTGGCTTCTGTGCCGATGGCACATGAACATCGAACCAAATATCAATGGAAACAGTAGTTGTGATACCTGTGCCTGTGACACATAAAAAGCACCATCCGAACGTGGCCGTTGCCAGTGCAGCTTCCACTGGCTTCTGTGCCGGTGGCACATAAAAAGCACCATCCGAACGTGGCCGATGCCAGCACCGCCTTGACTGGCTTCTGTGCCGGTGGCACATAAAAAAGCACCAACCAATCGTGGCCAATGCCAGACCCCTCTGGCTCCTGTGCAGGTGGCACGTAAAAAGCACCCACTACACTCGCGGAGTGGTTGGCGTTAGGAAGGGCATCCAGCTGTAGAAACACTGCCAGATCAGACTGGAGCCTGGGGCAGCCCCTGGCTCCCCAGACCCCGGTTGAACCGTCCAACCCGTGCTAGCGCGGAAAACGGACGTTAAACGATGATGATATAGTTAGAGTTGCCTTCTCCAACATAAAGAATCTTTCACAAATTATATCTTCTCACAGTACCAATCTCTATATTATAAATCTGAAATGCGAAAAGTTTGTTTGTTTGTTTGGTTTTGGCATTGAGAACGGGTTAAAGGCCAAAATTTACAGGGACATGTAAAATGAGGTGAGGATGCCAGTGGGCTAGGTTAGAAATCGCTATCTTAAAAGGTGTCGTTGCTAGGGCCAAAAACGCACTTTGACAAGTCTACTCTCATTCTTTTATGTATCTGTCTTCCTCTGTCACTCACTCTTTCCTCCCTTCCCATTACTTTCTATATATAATGTCGTTTCATGGCGTCTAACTCCCTTACCTTCACTTTCTCTTTATAACGTCGTGTCACGGCGTTCTATATCTCCCCCCTCCCCGCCTTCGGCAGCGCTTTCACACTCTCTCTCTCTTTGTCTGTCTGCATTCATAGACAGAATTTTCATCGCCACCACCACCACCACGCAATCATGAGAACAAATATTATGAATCAGATATTTATTGGGTTAATTTATATATATGTGTGTGTGTGTTCTATATATAAATATGTATATCAAAATTTTTAATACTTTTTGATAGTTATATATATTTTTAAAAAAAATTATAAATATAAATTAATAATTTAAATTTTAAATTTAAATAATTTCAATTTTTAAATTTTATATTTTATATATTTTGTATATTATATTTTTATTTTTATGTTTTCGTTTATGTTTTTCACTGTTTGATTTGCCTAATAGTGGTTTTATCTCTAATTTAATTTATATATATATATATATATATACATATATAATTTGTATACATTTGTATATATAATGCGTACACACACACACACACACACACACACACATATATATAATGCGTATATATATATATATATATATATATAGGCGCAGGAGTGGCTGTGTGGTAAGTAGGTTGCTAACCAACCACATGGTTCCGGGTTCAGTCTCACTGCGTGGCATCTTGGGCAAGTGTCTTCTGCTATAGCCCCAGGCCGACCAATGCCTTGTGAGTGGATTCGGTAGACGGAAACTGAAAGAAGCCTGTCGTATATATGTATATATATGTATGTGTGTGTTTGTGTGTCTGTGTTTGTCCCCCTAGCATTGCTTGACAACCGATGCTGGTGTGTTTGTGTCCCCGTCACTTAGCGGTTCGGCAAAAGAGACCGATAGAATAAGTACTGGGCTTACAAAGAATAAGTCCCGGGGTCGATTTGCTCGACTAAAGGGGGTGCTCCAGCATGGCTGCAGTCAAATGACTGAAACAAGTAAAAGAGTAAAGAGAGATATATATATATAATGTGTGCATTATGTGGTCGGTTGTGCTGAAAATATGCACACCTATGTTAAAAGTGCTGGCGAGTTTGCATGGCAACTATTTTTTTCCTCAAATGAAAGGCATGACCTCTAGGACAAAATTCCTCATCTTATAAAATGTGATCCGAGTAGACCCGAATGAAATCAGGTTGTATTAACCAAAATGTGAAAAGAGGTCTAAATGGGGCTTGAAGGGGATTAAAATTTACAGGAGTGGGTGTTTAGGAATTCTCTGTTACATGAAGCTAAAAAATTTGCGCCAGCCTTTAAATCGTCAATGTGTTGCCGTCCATGATGAAGAAGTTTTGAAAGCTTGCCATGGTGAGTCTACTGTCGTGAGAAAGAATCACTTCAAAGCTTGGTGTTTAGGAATTTTCTTTTAAATCAAGTTCAAAATTTTACGCCAGCCGTTAAACTGCCACTACATTACTGTCCGTCGTTAAGAAATGCCAGCCATGGTGACTCTACTATCCTCAGATTCTATCCTTTCAAACTTTGGTTTCCAATATTTTTTTATTTTCCAGCAGACATATCCCTTTTTTTTTTCTATGGCATTAGTCATGTTTTTAAGGCATATTCTAGTTGAGAAAAAAAAATCAAGAGTTATGAGTTGTTGATGCATATTTAACAATAACAAGTTGTCATTTTTCAAATGTTCTGTTTCAAAGGAAGTTGTTTGTCTAGATTAGGAATTTGTCAAGAAAATATTTACATGTCTCTCAATTCTTAATAAAAAAAATATTGGAATCCATTTTAGGATTGGTAAATTTTTATGTTTGGTACTTGCCAAAATATTCTAAAATGATTTTCATTGAAACCTTGAATTTGTACCTAAAGACAATTGATAATTTAAAAAGTGCCTTTGTGGAAAATTCAGTTGTGAAGATATTTGATTCTAGCTAAGATGTGATATTGACAATTGGTACTTAGAGATAGTCTATGTGAGAAATTTTGTGGCTGGATAAGGCTGCTATATTCATCAAGGAAGTTAACTACTGATGAATTTAATATTGACATGGAAGCTTTTAGTAATTGTGTGTGTGTGTCTTACTTGTCATTTTATAATTGGTAGAAAATTCCTGCTTAGATCTGACTGCAAGCAATTTGATTTCATCTCCCTATGAGAAGAAAATGTAAAGATACTCCACATTTGAATTTGATATCATTTATGTCTAAAAGACTGCAACTGCAAGATACTTGTTCAGTTAGATAATTTTAGTCTGTAACAAAGCAGGAGTTTGGATAATGTGGATGTGCTGGAGAACTAATTTTGATAACCTAATTGCAAAAACACTTAGCAAACTCACTTCCAGAATAAAAAGAATGTCAGGGGTGAATGCACCAATTCTTAAAAACTCGATGAACATATTAAACATAGATTAACTCTGGAAAACAACATTCTACTTGTTTCACCAAAAGTATGCAGGAAGATATGTGCCCGTCTTTTTTATGCTATTAGTTGTGTGTCTTGATCTGATATACAGTATAATAAATTTTTTTTGCTTTTTAATAATTGGAAATTCTTTGATTCCTTATTTACAATATGGTCCCTCATTGACTGCATTCAAAACACTTACAAAACATTCTAGAAACCTGGGAGACATCCATTTATGAAGGTCTGGTGGGTTAGAAAGGTCAGATATATTTCTGACTGTATATTTCTGGAAAACCTGCAAAATGGGGAATCAGAGTTTGGAAGATTTGTGAACTGAATGCTGGGTAATGCTTTGGATTAAATTTTTATACTAGAAAAAGAAATAGTAATGTAAGTTAGCATGGCCTACTGTATGATAAAGTTTGTGAATTATCAATACCATACCCTAACCATATATATTATTTTTTGACTAATTTTTCACTTCAGTCAAACGTGAAGATTTAGATGCTGTGGTGACATATACATGTGCTATAGCAAGTGGGAAAGAGATACTGTTAGTTGTAAAAAGAGCAGTATTTAAAAAAAGTGATAAAATAATCCAGTGGCAGAAATGAAATTTGCTAGAAATTGCATGCAGAGATGAGGCAAATCAATTTTCTGTCTACCTGGTATCCCATTTGTGATCCTCCAATGTAATTGGCATATTGGTGGTGTAGATTGTTGTATAGTGAAACTGTACACCCCTCCCAGTAAGAAATGGTAGTAGCCAGCCATTATAAATAGACCAATAGCCGGTTGACAGGAAGAAGGTCAGAAGATCAAGAGTATGTGTAGTCGTGTCTGTGCTGATATAGTAATTATACTGTGATACTTAGTGGACATTATAATGATCTGGCATTTTGAGTATAAAAACAGTGTACAATTGGGGTGGGGGTGGGTCGTACAATGCCAAATAAAACCATTCTGTTTGAGGACTTTGAAGTATAACAATATCTGTCAGAGTAACAATTGTCATCAAAAGACAGATACAACAGTGGCAATGAGGAAAAACCAATTAATGCTGTTAGCATATTCCATGGGTTGAGATTATTCTGTGCAATGAACTTGGTATGACAGAGGTTTCTGAATGCTGGGTACTACATCTTTTGACACCTGAACAAAAGTGCAAGAAGCTGATCCCATGCTGGCAAAATCCGACATTGAGGCAGATCCAACTGGATTCCTTGAACATTTCCTGGTTCAAAGTGATGAACCCAACACTCATTCTGGTCTAGGAAATGTTCAAGGAATCCAGCTGGATCTGCCTCAAACAGTGTCAGATTTTCCTGGGACGTGACCAGCTTCGTGTACTTTTGCTCAGGTGTCAAAAGGCATGGAACCCACCGTTCAGCACAAATGTTGGATTCATCACTTTGAACCAGAGACAAAGTGATAATCCATGCAGTGAAAATACTCCCCTTTACCTGATCCAAAGAAGGCCGAAGTTTTTTAATCTGCAAGGAAGGTAATGGTTTTAGCTTTTTGGGATGCAAAAGGCATTGTGTTTATTGACTATCTTCAGAAGGGCCACGCCACCAACGGAGAGTACCATGCCAACATTTTGAGGTAGTTAAGAAAGGCTATGAAGACCAAATGCTCAGGAAATCTTACAAAAAAAGCTCTTGTTTCATCAGGACAGTACTCCGGTATATCAAGTCCTTGCTTTCAATGGCTTCTGTGACTTTGAACTGGTTGATCACTCTACCTCTTCTCTTTATTTGGCTCCATCTGACTATCATCTCTTCTCCAACGTGAAAACATACTTGGCTGGGAAACAGCATTGCAGTAATGATATCAGCTGTTGATAACTTTTTACACCAAGAGTATGAAGGCTTCTTGACCAGTGGGATCCAAGCACTGCAACACTGATGGAAGAAGAGTGTGGACTATGCTGAAAAATAAATGTCATTTGGTCACATTCTATGAGAGTATCTTGGTCAGCCTATGAACTTTTCAGTCAACCCTCATATTTACAGTTCATTTTCTAGTTTCCTTCAGAGATAAATTTCAGTATTACATTTTATTTTACCTCACGGGAAATCTATCTTGTCTACAATTAAGTTCAACTGGTAATACAGTTATCTGTGTCATACTTCTATATTAAAATTTTGTGATATATTCAATTGAATATTAGATAAGGACTCACTTTCTATGTTGATTTTTAAACAAAATTTGCATAATGTTGTTGAATTTACCTGTATTTGAGATAAAAATTATGCTATAGATTTGGTTAAGAACCTTTTATTAAACTGCATTCTAAATGTCACATATGCAGATAGATAAAGGGTTAGAATTGTTGTATGAAACCAGTCTAAATTCACAATTATTTTAGATTTTATTTGAAACACATTGGCTAGAAATATAGTAGTGAAAAAGTTAAGTACACCAAATGAAAATTAAAAATTTTCTTTTCTTTTTTAGAAATGATTCATAATTTTCCAATATTGTCAGATGATCAATACATTCGCAGCATCCACCAAGTTCTTGTATCAGATGAGCTATGGACCCATCCAGAAGTCAGAGCAGTTATTAGATTTGCGTGGGCCATGAGCCTTCGCCAGCTGTATATTTCACAGCACTCTTGTGCTCCAGGTACAGTTTCTAGTGTTTTCTCCTTTGTTGAATATGATCATGTCAAGTATTTCTAATTTCAGATTTAAATATAGAATGTGATATTTTCTTATAATGATAAACTTTATCTGTTATATAAAAATTTTTGCTCTATTTATTGTTATATTTTTGTGAAGATATAGCATAGAAACTGACAGACATGAAAACTAAGGAAAGCAAATTAAATTGTTATTGAAATCAGGAAGTGCAAGGGACTTATTTTCCAGACAGTTTGAAATAGTTAAGTAATTCACTGAATGTAGATAGTTGTGATGCTTTATTGCTGAAAAAAGATCAAATTACAGCAGCATGATATGAGCATAATGGTTAAAGGGACAGGGTACACAGAACACATTGTATCCAGTATTGTATTTTGAAAACCCAACTTCATTGCAGAGTCTCATTTAATGACGTTTCTTTTTATCATTTTGGACAAGATATTTGGTACTTGAATACTTTTCTTTTTCTTGTTTCAATCATTATACTACTGCCTTGAATGTTTTGATCAAACAAATTGACCCTTGTATTTATTTCCTCTTTCAAGTCTGGTACATATTCTATCAGCCACTTTTTGCTGACCTGTTAAGTTACAGGGATGTAGACTAACTAATACCGGCTGCCAAGCAGTGGTGGTGGACGGGTGGACACCACACACACACACACACACAGACAGATAGACAGACAGACTTGTTAGAATTTCTATATCCCAATAGTATTCACAAGGTTTTGGTTGACCTGAGGCTATTATTTTAGTAGAAATGTAGAAAATTTTAAAATATTTAAATTTTTTTGTCTTTTTCACTTGCATGGGCCTATGAGCACACTCACACACTGAAATAGAATGAAAATCAATAGATGACCATAAATATTTTTCAGTTTCAGCCAGCAGAAGTTAGAAAGTGATTTAAGAGTCACAGTTTGGTAGGAATCTATGAAAAGTACCTTGCCATTAGCTCTCAGCCTGTTAGGCATTTGTAAATTCTATTGATGAAAGCTAAAATAATAATGATAATTAATGTCTATTTTCCATGTTGGACTGTTTGACAGGATCTGGCAAGCCACAGCATTCTCCTGAGCGCTGATGTCAGGTTTGGTAGGATTTCTACAGTTGGATGCCATTCCTATCCCTAATCACTTTACAGTGTGTAGTGGGTGCTGTTTTTGTGCTACTGACACTAATGAGGTTTCCAAGTAATTTGCATCACAGGGAAAGAAAAGGAAAGCCTTTTTGATTAAGTGGTAGGAGTACTTGAGAGGCAGTGGTAGCTTTCTGCTAGAAGTAGGGAGGCCAATGTCTAATAGAAGGACATGTTAGCTGTCTTGCTATAGGAAAAAGATACATGTGTAGTGTTTAATGCTAATGAGGTGAACAAAGGCGATAGGAATGTGGATGCCTTTGAAGTAAACAAATGAATAAATCGATTCATAGTTAAAATAATTTATTCACTGGACTTAATTTGTCGTTGGCACACATAATTCTTCACTGCATACAAAATGTTGACAACTGCTACGAGTTGCTCGAAATAGAAACAGAGTACATGGCACTGTCATGCCTTTGGGTGTCAGAAGTGAAAGTAGAGAAATCTGACGTCAGACGTCAACTTCGTGTATTTACGTCGTCTTTCGTTTATTTACGCCGTTTATTTACGTACCACTGAAATGCAAGTAAAAGCTTGTATGTATGTATATATATATACATACATACACACATATATATAATATACATGTATATATACATATATATATATTTAATACATACATATATATAATATATACATGTATTTTTACCGCCTTTAGTCGCACAAATCGACCCCAGAACTTATTCTATCGGTCTTTTTTCTTAACCACTATACATTATATACATACATACAGATAGATAGATAGATACACACACACACATATAATAGATATAAAATGTGTACGTGTGTACATTTTTCAGAAAAAAATTCATACATTTTAAATATCAATAGCATTTCTCTTATTTTTTACATGAAGTTTTCGAAAAATGAATTTAGAATGTAAAAATCAAATATATCAAATTAATAAACGCAAATTATTTTCAAATATCATTTTCAACGGTGAGATTATCAAAATATAAACTTGAAGTTAAGTTTAAAAATAAATGCGATACTCATTCTGTCTTGATACTTATGCTCAAATACATGGATATAGCTGTCGAATTTGTTCTATCAACTTCCCGAATATATCATCCTTAAATTCATAGCGCCACATGAATTCGATGAGATGGGTCTGAAGTAAATTTCTGGCTGTTCCACATTCTCTCCTATTTCGAGTCTTTACGTGTTTCCATAAACATTCTATGTGGTTGGTTGTGGCAAATGTTACCGGATCAACAAAATTTATGGCAGTTGAAAATCGAACAGCGGACACTCTATTACAGATTATACGCGAGCGTATATTGCCTGGTACAACAATAATATCCGACCTTTGGCGTTCGTATAATACACTCAGTCAGCTAGGATACAGACATTTGACCGTGAATCATTCTATAAATTTTGTTGATCCGGTAACATTTGCCACAACCAACCACATAGAATGTTTATGGAAACACGTAAAGACTCGAAATAGGAGAGAATGTGGAACAGCCAGAAATTTACTTCAGACCCATCTCATCGAATTCATGTGGCGCTATGAATTTAAGGATGATATATTCGGAAGTTGATAGAACAAATTCGACAGCTATATCCATGTATTTGAGCATAAGTATCAAGACAGAATGAGTATCGCATTTATTTTTAAACTTAACTTCAAGTTTATATTTTGATAATCTCACCGTTGAAAATGATATTTGAAAATAATTTGCGTTTATTAATTTGATATATTTGATTTTTACATTCTAAATTCATTTTTCGAAAACTTCATGTAAAAAATAAGAGAAATGCTATTGATATTTAAAATGTATGAATTTTTTTCTGAAAAATGTACACACGTACACATTTTATATCTATTATATGTGTGTGTGTGTATCTATCTATCTATCTGTATGTATGTATATATGTATAGTGGTTAAGAAAAAAGACCGATAGAATAAGTTCTGGGGTCGATTTGTGCGACTAAAGGCGGTAAAAATACATGTATATATTATATATATGTATGTATTAAATATATATATATGTATATATACATGTATATTATATATATGTGTGTATGTATGTATAATATATACATACATACAAGCTTTTACTTGCATTTCAGTGGTACGTAAATAAACGGCGTAAATAAACGAAAGACGACGTAAATACACGAAGTTGACGTCTGACGTCAGATTTCTCTACTTTCACTTCTGACACCCAAAGGCATGACAGTGCCGAGTACATCTGTGGAGTTGATATGTCAGAAACGAATATTTTTCTGTGTGTGTGTGTGTGCATAGTTCATCTGAGACAATAGTCTATCGTTTGAAAATTTCTATCGGTCTCTGCAATCTGCAAAAACCTACTTGTCTGTGTCATAGACCTTTCTCGTCTGTCTCCTAGGCCTTTCTTATCTGTCCCTCTGCTGACCACTGTATTTATAACAATTGTGGCAGCCAGAAGGATAGGCATACTGCAGCAGAGATTGTGCCTAAATAGGTCAGCTCTACCTGACATGGCTGAAGTTGTAGGTCAAAGGGAAATGTTCAATCACTTTTTGACAGGACAAAGAAAACCTTTTTTCGCGCCTGTTGATCATGGTGGTATGGACGACTGAGAGTTCTTAGATTCGGTTTTGAATCTAGGCTTGGAGAAGGAAGTGTTAATTTTTACACATGGCTTCCCTGGATTGGTGAAATAGAAGAGTCAAGTGGTGAAGACATTATTTCGGCCTAGCTAAGGCAGTCTAGCAAATGTAAAACTGCTGTCACAGAAAAGCCATTGTTCCACCGTGCAAAAAGTTCTGTTGAAGTGTTAATTTAAATTTGGCTATGGTGGATCGAATCCACTTCATGCCTGCAAGATGCACTACATCACTCCACTCACCAGTGATGTTCCAGGAAAGGAAACGAACGATCGAAGGAGACAAAAGAAATATATAGTAAATGTCTTGGAATGTTTTTCAGCATTGAAATGTGTCTGGTGCTGTTGTCGTGGTTCCTTGCTGAGGTTACCAAGGATGATAGTATAGCATGCTGGAGTGATGCGCAAGACAGAAAATTTTCTATCTTAATTACGTAACCAAACAAGGGTCTAACAGGGGGAAATTATGTCTAAACATGAATGCAAAGCATATGAATGTTCGACATGCTTTGAGTTGGGAAAATAGTTGAGCAAAATAAGACAGTAGAGGTGCATGTGTGCAATAGGGCTTGCAAGGCTGAGGCAGTAATGCTAGTGCATTGATTCAGGTACAGTGTACAGTGTTGAATATGCCAGCTGGTGCATGAGGCATTATATGCCTCGATCGTACAGGAGCAAAAGTGTGGCATGCTGGCACATTGTAAGGGACAAACAACTTTCTCTGTATGTGTGACTGACCTAGGGCTTTACAGAGACTAGTTGTGTCTATAAGAGCGCAGGGAGCAGAGTGAACATGTATGTGTGTATGAACCATGTGCAGATGCGTGTGCAAGACCAGACATTGAGGAAAGGTGCATGCGTGAAAAGAAATTGCAGACATCCAAAAGGAGAACATATAGCAGAAAACATGTTATAAAAACAGGTGATCGATGTGTGTGCAGTGCAAACAATGAATGAATGAAGCAAAAATGACAAACTTGGTTAGAAAGTCTTTTGGTCCTGGTAAGCTAAATAGTAGCATTTGAAATGCAAAAATAGGTGCATGCAAAGAAAGTTCAAGTCTATGGCTGTGGAAAACATTGTGCATGTGTGCTCCCATAGTTTTATCCAGCTAGTTTCTGTGCATGTAGCTGTCGAAATGATGCATTTATTGGCTTCCATGGTCTGCAAATTCCTTGTGTGTCGGCTGTGTTGCATTTTCTTGAAGTGCATCATGGATTGCATCACAGTATAGAGCTTTCTGTAGCAGGTCAAAGGAGGGTGCATCTTAGTGGTGATGAAGGTTGTAATTATTTTTCCTTTGGTTTAGCGACTATTGATATGAAGACTGTAGTTCTTTAATTTGAAGTCAGAAAAAATGCAGTGGTATGTAGTATCAGACAGTAGCAATTCTCTTTACACAGAGTCACTAGTTTGTTGGTAATGTAGCTTCAGAAGACAGCAATTCTTTTTCATGGCGTCACCAGTTGTAATAATGAAAGATTATTTTGTATCGGTTAAAATTAAATTTTAACAGCATGTTGTAGGATGTGAAAGTTGAACAATGCATGAAGTTTTAAGGAAATATTTATCTTTACCCGTTACATTATACAATATCTTGCCTCGATGGGCAGGTGATAAAATCATAAAGCATGCAAAGTAAAGATAGTTGTAGGTTTTTCTTGCGTAATTTGTGTTTGTGTCATTGTTTAGTAGTAATTACAGAGAAAGATAAAATGTTGTAAAAGAACAGAATTAGAGCTAGTGAGATTGAGAGAGTGTGGGACGTTGTCTCTCTCTCAATTCAGGAGTTGTCACCAAGGTGACTATCTGTCTTTTGCTTGCAGGTTCTTGTTATTATAACTATCCAGAAGGATAGACATATCGTTAAGAACAATAGATTTAGTTGGTGGTCTTGTTATCTTAATTCTAGCTTTTGGTGAAATAGGTTAGAAGGGTCAAGTGGTGAAGACATTATTTCGGCCTAGCTAAGGCAGTCTGGCAAATGTAAAACTGCTGTCACAGAAAAACCATTGTTTCACCGTGAGAAAAGTTCTGTTGAAATGTTAATTTAAATTTGGCTATGGTGGATCGAATCTACTTCATGCCTGCAACATGCACTACAGGTATGTTTGAATGAAGCTAAAATTTTTTTTTTTTTCAATTTCAACATGAGCTGCAATATTTTTTAGTTTCATGTCCTGTACTTTTCCAGATGCAATTAACTGAGAATGTTATCGCTCCTCTAGCCACATTACTTGCTAGTTTAAATTTTAGTATACAATTTTCTTTAAATTACCATTTATCATGATAATATAATTATTGTATTCCATTCTTGCCAGGTGTCAATGAGTATTGTGAGGAAGATGAAACTATTGTAATGGCTGCTATCAAAGAAAAAGTATTTCTGTTTCTCAGAACTCAAGTTGTAGCTTCCCCAAGTTTCTTTCAAGAGGTGAGAATAATTTAGTTATCTTTTATCTTCTACTTGTTTCAGTCATTGAAACTGGCCAAGAATTTTTGGTCATGAATTGATCCCAGTTCTTTTATTTTTATATATTTAGTTTTTAACTACTAGTGATGGGGAAAACTGTCATGTTTTACAGCCTTTCATGAAAGATGTGATTAGTACCTGTTGTGAAATGTGTGTTACATTTTTTCACATGATTCTTCACCTCAAAAGCTCTAAACCCAGCAGTTTACCGTACCTAATTTTAAAACAATCAAGTATTTAAAGGATTCATTGAGATCCTCGGTCCTCTGATCGTGTGACATCTTGTGATATCATTGCGGTGTGATAGTGAGCCAATTCATGAAAAAATATTTACTGACAACCAATCATATTTCTGTGATTATATATTTTCTAAACTTTATTTCATTAGTTTTCCTATTCATCAAAGTCCTTCAGACCATAACAGAAAGATCTAAAACTAGAAAATCAGACATGCATTCATTCCTTGCAGAATTGAGGTTTTCTGCTAAAATAAGATGAGACTTAGTGTAGAAAACATCACAAATTGAGAAGTGGTTAGTGGAGTGATTGGACTATTGCTTTGAGAACTATTTTGGCATTGTTCCAGACATTGAGATGATGTTCAGAGAACTGGTTGATCAAACAAGACCCTGTCATGCTTACAGTGTATTGCAGAGATTTTATGTCATATAGTATATTAAGTTGGGGTGGGTGGATGGTACAGTGAAAGTGGTCATTTAATTTTACCATAGACTGAGAAACTTTAGGTCTGTTCTTTGTGAGATGAAGGACCCAGTTTGGTATTGGAGGGGAGGAAGTAAATGGAAGCACCAGGTTGGGTGTGGCTAGTGACAAAAAAACATCCGAACTGATTTACATGTGCATTTTTGCCCCTTATGTGACAGAGGAATGGAGAATCATAGAAGAATGTGATGGTTACAAATATAAACACTCTGTTCAGTAAACTTTGTATGTTGATATTTGTAGCAGGGTAGATATGTCTTCTTTATGTCATAATGAAAAACACAGATTTATGTAAATACAGAATTTAATAGAGTGATATTTCATTCATTTTTACATGTTTGTCTATGGCAGTGGTTCCCAAATGGTGCAGCATGCTTCATAGGTGAGGCAGAATGATTGAAAGACAATCAAAGATTTAGAAACAGTTTCAAAAAATTCATATGCCAAAAAAAACATGATTTCATGAGTCCCAGTAAATAATTATAGTCTGATTTTATCATCGTGATACTTTTGCATGTTATCAATTATTAAGAATAGAGAGAGTTATCAATGATAATGTTCTGACTTCAAATCTGTGGTTATCTTCCTTTAACCCTCTCTCTTTGGATATTCTTTGCCATAGAGCTACTTGCACCTTTTCATCAGGATCTGGTGTCTCCATATCCAACATTATGGCCATTAGAAATAAATGGCTAAACACAGGCTCATATATCTTATCCCTTTCAGATCATGAATAGATATTTAAAAAAAAAACCCGAAAACATCAAGTCTGATTTGGCAATCAAGAATCATTGGAAAAAGAGGGTATTGAAGAAGACTTGTCAATTGCTGCAACAGAAGCAGGCTCAAGCAAACCTTGAAAAAAGAAAGTTTACTGACGGTCTGTGGATAGCTATTTGAGTCTTGGTTTCTCACGGATTGGAGATAAAAATGCACCTCAAGCTATGTGTTTGAATTGCGGCACAAAGCTTTTCAATTCCAATATAATCCCAAACAAGATGAAAAGACATCTGTTGTCAAAACATGAAAATTTGGCAGGCAAGGATGTTCAATACTTTGAACGGTTTTTGGAACAGCAGAAATACCAGAGTTCATATTTTGAATCATGTGTGACAATTTCAGACAAAATGCAGATTGTATTGTACAGAGTTGATTGCTCAATAGACAAAACCTCATTTAATAGCTAAAAAATTAATTCAGCCTGCTAGGTGCTTGATTCTGAAAACTGTTAGATGATGATGCTGAGCAAGAAGTTAGGAAAATTCCTATGTCTGATAATACAATTTACAGAAGTATAGTTTCTGAAAGTATTAAGAATTCTAAATTTGCCAATTCAAGTTGATGAATCTATCAACCTTAGTGGAAAGGCACAGTTACTTGCTTATATCAGATCCATTCACAATACTGAAATAAGAATACACTTTTTATTTTGCAAGGAACTTGCTCGAATGTATGAAGGGAGAAGATATTTTTCAAGCCCTGTGTGAGTATTTTGAAAAGGTTGAGGTTTCATGGAATTCTTGTATTGGAATTTGCATGGATAGAGCCCCAAGTATGATAGGGAATGTGAGAGGCAATCATTGGAAAGATAAATCCAGATGTAATATCAACTCACTGTTTGTGGTGTAGTTTCTGTATTACAGTGGATGCATAACAGTAGGCGTAAACTTTGAGAGTAAACTCAACGTACCACGTCTCTGTACAGACAGACCCACAAAACAAATTTGTAAGGTAGGTGAGTGCTGCCTTTTGTTAGTTTAAAAGATGTGAGTGTGGGGTTACAATATGAGACAGTCATGGCTAGCCAACGTAAAGGATGACGCAAAGAAGTGTTAGATGAGCAGCCAAAATAAATGCTACAAAGATTTTTAGTGGTGTGCTGGAGGTTACAGTAATGTTTTTTTTTCATTGCATCCGTAAAGGTAACAAAGCCCAAAGTGCCGGGACCTTATTTTTATATTTATTATTTTATTTTCAAATTTTTGGTTGTCAAAATTAGGGTTTGTCCTCGAGGACAAAGCATCTTCAATGCTGGGAAATACAGTAATTAATTTTATTAGTGTTTAAGGTGTAAAAAAAAAAAAAAAGAGTTGTAATAAATAAAAAACACTGCAATATACAAATTAGCACCCTTATCTACTTCAAAATTTGAATCCCAGATTTCCTACCAAATTTCAGAATAATATAGAAAATGTATTCTTTAAAAAAATTATATTAGTTTACTTTTGTCATCTCTCTATATATAAACGGCAGTTTGTCTGTCTGTGTGTCTGTCAGGTTGTACCCTCACCCTGACCACGGCTTTCAACCGATTCTGATGAAACTTGACACACACATAGCCCAATGTCATAATTCAAAACTAACGCAGCGAAAATTTTGAAAAGTTCCCCCAGTTCTGAAACAAAATCGATAAATTCCACATGGGTCGAGAATTTAAGCTTTTTATATGCAACACGTTTTCTACAGACTGTCTAGGGGACGCAACTCGACCTTTTTAACTCTCGGAACACGTGGGGTAAGTATCCCAAAATGTATAAAAATGTATAAAAACGGCAAAAAAGCGGGTAGCAATGTGAGTGACAACAACGAAAAAGTCAAAAGTGACCAAACTGAACAAACGAATGGAAAAGGTTTTTTGGTGCACACGACAAAAGCGGTTTATAATAAACCAAAAGTTTGCAAGTAGCGTCCGAGGACCCTTAGGGTGCGTCAAAAATTTAAGGTAAAACGTTTGGGGTGGTAGTTATAAAGAAAGTGTAAACAAAAAAAAGTATTTGAATAACTTGCGGCTGCAGCAGCTATTAGCAGAAGTGGGGGTAAAGTCGCGAATGTAATTTCTTCCTGGTAGGAATTGGTTGGGTTGAATTATCGATAGCTGTTTGATAGTTATTTGGGAGTGAAGAGAAGACATTGCAACCTACACATGCGCCTTCGTTCCCTAGAGGGAAAGGAGTAGATTGGGATTAGTTGTTGCCTACTAGGGGCAACATACCCGGGCAACGCCGGGCTATGCTGCTAGTAAATATATATATATATGTATATGAACTGCATTATTACATGTGTCAATAGGCTGAACCTAGTTGAAATTTGGAGATGTGATGAATTGATTTCATTAATTTTGTCCACTTTTCAGTAAAAATTAAAAAATTTTGTCTTTATGTCTGTGTGATAAAGTTTCACTTCACCCTGGCTGCAAGATAAGGTTAAATAAAATGCTTTTGTTTTATTGCAGGAGTTTTTTGTCTCTCGTATTCATGGTCTGCTGACTGATTTTATTGTTCACATGCCACTCAAGGTAAACATTCATATTTCACATCTTACTTTTATTTTGTGTGCTTTTTATATGATAGTTGTGTCCTGGATGTCAGACTTAAAAGAAAGGAAGACCTTAGTTAAGAAGCAGATTGTGTGTGTATTTGTGTGTAATGTTTAATTCAAAGCCTGTGGTTTTCAGCAATTGTAGTGTAAACAATACCTTGGGAATGTAAAATGTTTTGATAAGAGTACTTTTAAAAACTTCCCCTTTTGCTTAAAATAAGTTATATATTTCTGAGTTTTGGAATACTTGAGCAGAAAAATTTTGTATTTCATTATATGTGAAAAATATTTTTGAAAATTTATGAATTTTTTTCAACCACTCTCCTTTCCCACACAGTTCTGATTTGGGCCAATGTGTTTTGCACTATGAATTTAAAATTAGGGGAGAAGGCTTGAAGGTTTATATATATATATAAGAAAGAATGGGCAATTACAATCCCCACTGCTTTTATTTTCAAACAGAGAATGAAATGTAATTTAAGAACTATAGTGGAATCTTCAAAAATGTTTTCATTAAGCTGGAGCCTAACCCCAAAATTCAAAAATTTTGCCTTTTTTTGAAATTCTTTTTTTAATCAAAGTTTTAAAATATGGACTGTGGATCTGTAATTTGTTTCTGTTATTTCAAAATAATTTTCAGATGAAAAGGTAATTTAAGGGAGATTTAGCAGTTATTTCTAGCACATTCCTCGACCACCTGGCACCTTTCTGGTTCTTTTTTGTTACTCTGATGGTGTAAAAACTCCCCTCCTCCATAAACAATTTTATGGAATGATGATACAGTGGTCCATGGCTGGAATTTAAGAAACAACAACGCAACAACAAAATTTGTTATTTAAATCTTTAACCCACCCACATCAAGCAAACCTTTGTGTATCAAAAAATAACATAATTTACTAACAGAAAAGTATCTTATTAAATGAAATTTCACTTGGCTTGACAAGTCTTTTCAAGCGTGGCATATTGCCAAGGGTCTGGGTCACTTGTCATTGCCTCCATGATGTCCAACGTTCAAAGATCATGCTTCACCATCTCATCCTATGTCTTCTTGGGTTTACCTCTTCCACAGGTTCCCTCTAATGTTAGAGTTTAGCACTTCTTCACCCAGCTGTCCTTGTCCATACACATCACATGACCATACCAGCATGATTGTCTCTCTTGCACACCACATCTGATGACTCTTATGCCCAACTTTTTTCTCAAGATGCTTTCACTCTGTTGTGCATGCAGACTGACATTATACATTCAGCGAAGCATACTCACTTTATTTTTTTCAAGCCTACGCAAGTCCTCGCTGCTCACAGCCCATGTTTCACTGCTGTATAGCATGGCTGTTCATATTCAGGCATCATACAATTGTTTCCAATCTCTATGGGAGGTCTCTGAACTTTGCCCAGCCTCCTGTCTGATTTGGCATGGTTTCTACAGCTGGATGCCCTTTCTAACACCAACCACTTCACAGTGTGTGCTGGGTGCTGTTATGTGGCCCTGCACTCTCTTATGTATCTTTGTAGGAGCTGTAACAATTTTTTCATAGTTTAGTGATATCTTCCAATTATTTTAGATACTTCTAATGCCAATTGACTTTTTGCATGTCCAGATGTAATAATAGATTTCTCTGAAGAAGTTATGTCACATTTACGACCCATATTTACACGATTATCAGATAACCATTAATAATTTGGAATATTGAAAGCTTGTGGAAATGGTGTGGTTTGTTTACACTTGCACAAAGCCTCATGTTTTTTTACATACCACATATAACTGTTGCCATCATTCTGTGGAAATTTTGTTGAATTCCAGTGAGTATTTTTAAAATAAAATTTTAACATACTACATTGTTAATAATTTGAAACACAATGTATATGAAAGGAAAAAATGGTGAAATGAAAGTGCTATGTTAAATAGGTTATTCTGGTGGCCATACTTGTTATTTTGTTTAGAAAAAAATCCGTTTAGAGTGATAAAGGTTACAATCATTTAAATAAGTTACATATGTCCATGCTAAAACATGAATGTTCTCAAAGACATAAACTCATTCATAGATCTAGAAATATTTGGGAGTGTTCCGATAGACTTGCAATTGGATGCGTTAAAAAAACAGAGCATACAATTACATAATAAAGCTAGATGAAATAGATTCATTCTGCAGCGATTGATGCAGTTATTTCTCTCAGTCACCAGGAATTATCATTTCAGAGTTATCTTGAATCTAAGGAATCCAGTAATCTCAGAAATTATAAAAAACTCTTATTTAACCCTTTCGTTACTAACCCAGCCGTAGTCTGCCGAAAAATTTTTTGGTTCATAAGACCAACCCGGCAGTAGCCAGCCGAGAGTGCCCTTTGTTATTTAAACATGAATTTAAGCACAAATCTCGTTAGTATATTTGTGAAAATGCATGATTTCATTTTGTAAATAGTTGAGTTATAGTATCCGATATTGCTTGATGTGATATCTGAACTCAGTGAATTTTAAGAGATTTTTTTGGCATCGATTTTTTTTTAACTTTGAAAATGGATAGGAGTTTCATGTTATCAAGCAGTGATTCCAAATTTAAAGCTTTTTCAATGGAAAATATGGAGATATTGAGAAAAAGAACGAATGAGGTACAAAAGCATGTGGTGTACTAAGATGAATCGGATATTTCTGTATCTGAAACCGAAAGCAGCGATTCTGAAAAAACTGAAAGCAGCGATAGCGAAGCAAAGACGATTTTACATCGGAATGAAGTAAAAACTTTAAAATGTTTTGTTTAGCAATTTTTCTGAGGAGATGGCGTCTATGCAAAGTCTTCCCTAGGAAGTGAAACCATTAGATTTTTATTTTTTTCAGTATGCTTGTTTGAGGCGATCACTGCGGAAACAAACTGTTACACAGAATGTAAACAAACAGTATATGCCAGGAAAGGCCACGAAATGGGGGATCAAAGTTTGGAAAATTTGTGAAGCAAATACTGGGTACTGCTGTGGAGTTAGTTTTTATACAGGGAAAATAATGTTAGTCAGCATGGCCTAGGGAACGATGTGGTCTGGAATTTATCACTTCCATACCATAACCAGGGCCGTATATTATTTTTTGACCAATTTCTTTAGTTCGGTCAAACTTGCGGTGGATTTAGGTGGATTCCAATTTATTTCACCTTTATGATACACCTGTTCTGTTGTGCATTAAATTCAACTGATAATCTAGTGATGTGCTCAATTCTTCTATATCAAAACTTAGTTGCATACCCATTTGAATATTAGCTGCTGATTCATTTTCTATGGTGATCATCATCATCATTTAGCGTCCGTTTTCCATGCTAGCATGGGTTGGACGGTTCTACTGGGGTCTGTGAAGCCAGAAGGCTTCATCAGGCCCAGTCAAATCTGGCAGTGTTTCTACGGCTGGATGCCCTTCCTAACGCCAACCACTCCGTGAGTGTAGTGGGTGCTTTTTACGTGCCACCCGCACAGGTGCCAGACAGAGCTGGCAAACGGCTACGAACGGATGGTGCTTTTTATGTGTCACCGGCACAAGGGCCAGGCGAGGCTGGCAACGGACACGAAACGGGGCGGTGCTGGCAACGGTCGCGAAACGGAAGGTTCTCTTACATGCCACCGGCACTGGTAACACATCTGCAATTTCCATTGATCGATTTCCATTCTGATCCTCACTTGCCTCAACGGGTCTTCACAAGTAGAGTTTCGACATGCCACCGGCACTGGTAACACATCTGCAATTTCCATTGATCGATTTCCATTCTGATCCTCACTTGCCTCAACGGGTCTTCACAAGTAGAGTATCGACATGCCACCGGCACTGGTAACACATCTGCAATTTCCATTGATCGATTTCGATTCTGATCCTCACTTGCCTCAACAGGTCTTCACAAGTAGAGTTTTGTGTCCCAAGAAGGGAAGGTATGCATACGTAGGCTGGCTCCATCCCAAGTAGAAGGCCACGGGTTATGGACTCACTTGTCCTGCCGGGTCTTCTCGCGCACAGCACACTTCCAGAGGACTCGGTCTCTAGTCATTTCCTCAGTGAGACCTAAAGTTCGAAGGTCGTGCTTCACCACCTCGTCCCAGGTTTTCCTGGGTCTGCCTCTTCCACAGGTTCCCTCAACCGCTAGGGTGTGGCACTTTTTCACACAACTATCTTCATCCATTCTCGCCACATGACCATACCAGCGCAATCGTCTCTCTTGCACACCACAACTGATGCTTCTTAGGTCCAGCTTTTCTCTCAAGGTACTTACACTCTGTTGATTATGAACACTGACATTACACATCCATCGGAGCATACTGGCTTCATTTCTTGTGAGCTTACGCATATCCTCAGCAGTCACGGCCCATGTTTCACTGCCATGTAGCATGGCTGTTCGTACACACGCATCATACAGTCTGCCTTTCACTCTGTGCGAGAGGCCTTTTGTCACCAGCAGGGGTAAGAGCTCTCTGAACTTTGCCCAAGCTATTCTTACTCTAGCAGTTACACTTTCAGCACACCCGCCCCCGCTGCTGATTTGGTCACCTAGGTAACGGAAACTATCAACTATTTCTAGTTTTTCTCCCTGGAAAGTGACGGAAGTTGGTCTCAGAGCATTTTCAGTGTTTATTGTTCCTGAGCATCTGCCACATACAAAAACCATCTTCCTAGTTAGCCTTCCTTTGACATTGCTGCACCTCTTATGTGTCCATAGCTTACACTTGGTGCATCTTATAGAGTTTCTACCTACACCTTTTCTACAGATTGAGCAGGGCCATCTACCTGAAGGCGTTTGTGATTTGTCTACCTTCCTACTGATTACGACTTTGGTTTTAGCTAGATTGACTCTGAGGCCCTTCGATTCTAATCCTTGTTTCCACACCTGAAACTTCTCCTCCAGTTCTGATAGCGACTCAGCAATTAGAGCAAGGTCATCAGCATAGAGCAGCTCCCAAGGGCATCCTGTCTTGAATTCCTCCGTTATTGCCTGGAGGACTATGATAAATAGGAGGGGGCTGAGTACTGAGCCTTGGTGGACCCCTACCTCTACCCGGAATTCTTCACTGTACTCGTTTCCAACCCTCACCCTACTAGCAGCGTCCCTATACATGGCCCGCACAGCTCTCACTAGCCATTCATCTATCCCTAGTTTCCTCATTGCCCACCAGATAAGGGATCGGGGGACCCTGTCGAAGGCTTTCTCCATGTCAACAAAAGCCAGGTACAGGGGCTTATCTTTGGCTAGGTATTTCTCCTGCAGCTGCCTTACCAGGAATATAGCATCAGTAGTACTTTTCCCTGGCACAAACCCAAACTGCATCTCATCTAAACTAACTCTCTCTCTAATTAGTTGGGCTATGACCCTCTCCGTAACCTTCATCACCTGATCCAACAGCTTGATACCTCTGTAATTATTTGTATCTAGGGCGTCACCTTTACCTTTGTAGCAGTTGACTATTATGCTGCTACACCAGTCATTGGGTATGACTCCTTTGTGTATCACCTGATTAACTATATGGGTGACTAGGCTATAGCCGACACTACCAGACATTTTGAGCATCTCTGCAGTGATTCCTGATGGGCCTGGGGCTTTCCTGTCTTCATGCTTCTAATTGCCTTAGCTACCACGGAACTATCAACTCGGATAGCTGGTCCCTCTGTTGGGTCAACATTCGGCAGATTCTCTTTATCCCATTCATTTTCTTTATTCAGCAAACTTTCATAGTGGCATCTCCAAGCCTCTCTCTTTGCATCCTCATTTAGCGCAAGTGAACCATCTTCCATGCGAACACACTTCTCTCCTACCACATCACGATTCTCTCTCACACACTGTCTTGCAACGCGAAACACCTCCAGTGTTTGGTCCTCACAGCGCAGAACATTGGCAAATTTTTTCTTATCTGCTTCCCCTCTGGCTAAATAAACCTGTCTCTTAGCTTCTCTTTTGGCAGTCTGATACAATTCCCTGCTACCCCCATTTTTCCAGACCTTCCAAGCCTGTCCTTTTCTCTAATAGCCCTGTCTACAATATTGTTCCACCACCACGTTATTAGGTCGAGAGGGGACTTTGCACCAGCCACAGATCTGGTCAGTGGCTCTCAGCAGGTTGTCCCTTAGAAACGTCCAGCTGTCTTCTACCCCCTGTGATGCTCTATCCCCTTCTACTTCGTCAGAGGCTTCAAGTAATATGTCTCTAAATCTCTGTCCATTTGCAGGATCTTTAAGCTTCCAGATCCTTCTTCTCCATATTGGTCGTCTTCTGGTTGTCCTCCTAGTCCTGATCCTAAAGTCACTAACTACCAGTCTATGTTGTGGGGTACATTCTTCACCTGGGAAGGTTTTGGCATTTATAAGCAGCCATCTCTCCCTTTGCCTTGCAAGGATGTAGTCAATTTGGCTGGTATGTTGGCCCGATCGGTAAGTGACTAGATGGCTGGTAGGTTTCCTGAAGTTAGTGTTGCAAATCATAAGATTATTTGCATCGCAGAACTCCAGCAGCCTGGTTCCCTCCTCGTTTCGGGAGCCATAGCCATAGCCTCCATGTACGCCATGGAAGCCCCCAGCATGTCGTCCAACGTGACCATTGAAGTCACCAGCCACAAAGATAAGGTCTCTGTCGTTCGTCAACGAGGTAGTCTGCAGTAGAGTGTCATAGAATCGGTCTTTCTGTCCATTGGGTAGCCCCGACTGAGGAGCATAGGCTGATATAATGGTTGCTAAACTATGATGAAGCACTAATCTAATCTTAAGTATTCTGTCACATACTCTGATTACCTCAATTACTTTATCTACCCATTTCTCAGCGATAAGTATAACCACGCCACCAACCCCGTCAGTGTTCCCTGCCCAGAAAATCTTGTACCTGCGTTCCTTGCCTGTGAGGAACCTAGCTGATCCTCCTCTCCACCTTATTTCTTGCATGCAACATATATCCACACATCTCCATTCAAGCATCTCGACTATCTCACCAGACCTACCTTTCAGAGTGCCAACGTTGAGGGTGCCAACCCTGAGGGTGTGGGAGGCATGGGCTCTAGAGACCCTGGGACGGTGGACAG
Source organism: Octopus sinensis (assembly GCF_006345805.1). Lineage (NCBI taxonomy): Eukaryota > Metazoa > Mollusca > Cephalopoda > Octopoda > Octopodidae > Octopus > Octopus sinensis. The sequence goes on from NC_043012.1 coordinate 27,703,368, forward strand.
TAGCTTCGTATACCTGAAAAGAAAGCTCGCATTTGGCAGAATTCATGTGCAAGAAATGAAGTAGTAAAGTAGCCTTCAGTACAACCTGCATAACGCTAGCCTTTCATATTTTGCACTGTATGAACATTACCTTACATAGGTCGAGACTAGGGGTAGGGAGGGGTAGGGATGGTGAGAGCATTTGCAGTCTTCATGGGAAGCAACCCCGGAATGGCAAAGAATAGGAACTTCCGGCATGTGTGGTGGGGGTGGGAGGGCGGGTGCACCGTAGGTTAGTAAGGTTCTGTAAAATCGGAGCTAGCAAATGGGTTTGAAAAATCAGAGTGGCAAGACTAAACGAAAAAAAAATTTGAGCTAGACAGGGTAATGAGGGAATACTGAAAGAATGAGGAACAATACAATGAGATGGAAATTGAAGAATAGTGAAAGAATAAAAATAAGTGCAAGATAGAAGGTAGTCGTAGCTAGGTTGAACAATTCACTTAGCTTTAGCCAATCATGATCTGTGCGTATTTCGTCTTTAGATATTTTGAAGCGAGTGGGGTTAACGATAATGCGATCGCTCTTTTATATATGGCGATGATGGTTATGGAAGGGGGGGGGCATAGAGAGACCTAGGGAGAGAGATATGGCGATGATGGTTATGGGAAGAGGGGGACATAGAGAAACAGGGAGAGAGATAGGGTTAGTTAGAGAGAGAGGTCAAGGAACACGTAGTGATAAAGCGGTGTGAGGAAATTTGACTAGGGACGGCATTGTCGATAATAAACATTTGATAAATAGGTTTGAAAATCAACATTATCGATAAATAGGTTTGAAAATCAGAAAAATCAGAGGGAATAATAATCATTATTGATAACTACTATAACATCGTGGCTTAGTAAGGTTAGTAAGGTTCTGTAAAATCGGAGCTAGCAAATGGGTTTGAAAAATCAGAGTGGCAAGACTAAACGAAAAAAAAAAGTTTGAGCTAGACAGGGTAATGAGGGAATACTGAAAGAATGAGGAACAATACAATGAGATGGAAATTGAAGAATAGTGATGTTTAAACAAAATTTTAATATTTTTACCTTTTGCTCAATTTACCTGGATTTTCTTGTAATTAGAGTCACTTTGAGACAAAAGTTATGCAATAGAATTGATTAAGAACCCTTTCTTTAATTATGTTCCAAATATCACATTAATATGCTGATAAGTAAAAAAGTTACAGTTGTTTAATGAAGCTAGTCTCTAAATTCATGATTATTTCAGAATTTAATTGAAACTCACGAGGAGTGTATTTGTCAGAAATATAGTAATGAAAGGGTTAATAAGTAAAGATGATGAAAAATATTCAAGCCATCTTCATGCAGCTTTTGCTTTCTCAAGTCACTGAAACAGAATTCAAAATGATTTAACTGATGCAGTTGAAAAGGTTATGGTTGATGAAACAGAATATGAACTGAAGTAGGCTAAATTTGTAGCTATTTTTGAAGTGAAATGTCTGATGTATTGAGATATTCAAAACTATCAGCTGCTTGTTTTATGTTATTAAAGATAACTTTATCGGTTTTAATGATGTCAATGCAGGTCGTTCAGCTAAATCTTTATCTGAACCTATTTCCCTCCATCAAGGAAGTAGGTTATGTTTTTATTAGCGTTGGTTTGTCCGTCTGTGTGCAAAATAACTCAAAAAGTTGTGAACGGTATTTGATGAAAGTTCCAGGAAAAGTTGTTAATGACACAAGAAACAAATGATGAAATTTTGGTAGTGATCCAGGAATTTTTATGGATTCTTGTAGGATTTTTCATTTGTTATATTTACTTTACATGAAGTATTACAATGTCACGTTCCTTGATTATCTTCCCTGAAACCACGTTCATCGTTTGCATGTAACCTATGGTGGCGTTGCTATTTCCAAAGTTTATTTTCGTTTCTCTATTAGTAATTTTACTTGCGTATCTATCTTAAAATTAGCTGCTTGGTGGAGGTCTGCAGTGGATGACATGACAAGCCTTGACTATTGGGATTGACTCAAAAAGGTCAGGCTTTGCTCCCTCTACCACCGCTGTGAGCTCTATATCATCTGTATGATGTGGAAAATATTCCATCAACATTGCCCATCTTTAAAATTCATCCAAGGCTTGGCCCCCTGCCGTCCATCCACTACAGAAGTGGTCGTGTCATATCACAACACTATGACAGAACTATTTCACCTCAATTGGCCCTGCTCTCATCAACATCGTGCCAGACACACATAAAGGAGGTAATATCAGATAAACCACCCATGCCCAGATATGTCTTTGAAAACAATAACCCTCTGCTTGAATGGGCTACGGTTTTCCGGTGCTGACTGTGTATCTAATCCAGGTGGTGCTATTAAATGGGATATGGCTGGAACTATTAAATGGGATATTGGCCGAAACTTCTCTAAGTAATCTAATCAAAGCATGACGTGGGCAGAGGCTGATAATCTTAACATCTCTGATGGTCTTCAGTATAAAAAAATTATTAAAGATCTATATAGAATTACATTCGGAGTATGTCTATAAGCTATTGTGTTTAGACACAATTTGTTTTAATTAAGCGCTTCAAAATTAGAAAAATCAGGAATCTGCAACAATGTCGGTCCCATGAGTATCGGATAATGGATTTTCAATTGTGTAAAGAAACTGATTGTGGTGATTGTGGTGAAAGCAGAGACAGTGTTGATGATGACGATGGTTGAGATAAGAATGGGAGGAGGATAAAATAGTGTCAGTGGATATAATGGCGATGGGAGCGGTGTGATGTGCGATGCTGAATGATAGTGATAAGAGTGGTGTTGATGATAGTGTTAGTTGTGTGATGGTGGTATTGTAGTGGTTATACTGGTTGTGGTGGTGAAAGTGACTGTCAAGGTAACTGTCATCATAACGTTGATGGTTGAAGTTGAAGCAATGACAATTCTGCTGATGATGTTGGTGGGTGTGGTTGTGATATGGTTTGTAGTGGTGGTAGTGGTCGTCGTCATGGTAGTGTTGCTCCTGTTGGTTTGGCAGAGGTCTGCGCTCTCCAGATGCTTTTCTAGTTTTAAATGCATTGAAATGTGGAAGTGTGGAAACAAATTAATTGCACAAACCTATGGTGTGGCCACTACAATGGCAGGACAGTTAAGTGGATTGCAGTCAAATGTAAGGGAGAAATAGGAATGTGAGATTTTTGTTCATTATCGTACAATGAACAAATTGTACAAATTTAGTTCTTTTGCAAGAATGCTTTTCTATAAATGAATGGAAGATATTTTGTCTATCACAAATGTACTGGGTACATTTATTACAAATAAAACTGTTTTACGTTTGCAGGTAACAGAACTACGAAACATTGATGATGAAACAGCTAGAATTATCCTGGTTCATATTCAAAAAGGATTGGATCCACCATCAAATTTAAGCAGAGATTTTGAAGAACTTCTAAAACTCGTGAGTTCATTGTTTAGATTTACTATCACTATTATTTTATGAGTGTATGCGCATGTGTGTTTTTTCTTACTTGTGTGATTTTAGTGGGACTGCTGGAAGTCCATCCGTGCCAGCATCTGACTTTGTGTCCACTTCATCTATGGCTGTTATTACATCTTCTCCAATGTTTATGTACTTAATTTTTTTTTTACTTTGGTTTTAGGTAATGTTGCAAAGAATTCTGCTTGTTTGTTCACTTACCTGTGTCCCAGCAGCGTAGTGAACACACTTTGGAACTATTTGTTCAGTATTTCATTTACTCTCAGGGAGTTTCCTGCAAGGGAGCCATCTTTTTGGAAGAGGGGTCCTATCTTGTGTATTAAGGCTGTTTCTTTAGCAAACTTAAAGCTTTAGGATTCAACTTGATATTTCCTATAATCCAAGCTTCATTATTTGCTCTCTCTCCTTTTCATGAGACTGATGCAGATGTTTCTCAGTCTCCGATAGCGGTCTCTCCACGTGAGACACCTCACTGCTTTTGGGATACTTGCTCAGGTGGTTCATAATCTGTATCTGTCGTCTCATGTGAATCTTCCTTTCTCTAGGGATCCTGTTTTGTGTATGTTGGCCTTGCACAATGGGACAGAGAGATATTTAAACCAATTCAGTTTGAAGATCTCTTTCTTAATCAGCTTCCAATTTGCTTTATGAAAGATTAGTCTGGAGAGATTTTGGGTACTTCGTATAGGCTGTGTGTCTGCAGGAGCTTTTGGTTCATACATAGAGAGATCTATTATATTATGATCCAAGATCAGCGTCGGTGTCACTTTCACATTATGTTTAGCAGAGATCCAGTATATTATTTGTCCTGGTTGGTTGCAGCACGATTTGCTCCATAAATGTGTGTGTGCACACACGCGCACACACATATGTATCTATATTTACATCTTATATATGTATCTATGTATATTTATATTGATATATATATATAAATACATATATATTAGAAATATTGAATTTCTAAATGTCTCAGAGAGACATGAGCAGTGGTGGAGCGGTATAGTGGTCGTGTACTGTCAACTCAATGTGACAGTCCCATAAGGGAATTACACCACCACCATTTAGCCCTAGGAAACATCGACGTCTCCTTTCGGCTTTGACACATTTTCTGTGTCCTTATATTTGCAAAGGGGAGGCAATCACCCCCGCCAGCTGGGACAGGCACCTGAAGATATATGTTTCTGAGTCTATTGCTTGTCGTCAGTTCAGGGTAGCCAGTCTCGGTCGCTGAGATGACCGTAACCTCTTCGCAAATATATCCTATTTTCAGTAAAATATATTTACTGATCACCGAAATTAGAAATATTGAATTTCTAAATGTCTCAGAGAGACATGAGTGGTGGTGGAGTGGTATAGTGGTTGTATACTGTCAACTCAATGTGACAGGGAATTACACCACCGCCATTTAGCCCTAGGAAATATGAGACTGGCTCAGATTCGCTGCTTTTGGTTTTGGATACAGAAATATCCGATTCATTTTCATTCACCATGTGCTTGTGTACCTCATTCATTCTTTTTCTCGATATCTCCATATCTTCCGTTGAAAAGCCTTCAAATTCGGAATCATTGCTTGATATCATGAAACTCCTCTCCATTTTCAAGTTGAAAAAAATTAATGCTGAAAAAACGTGGAAAAAAATCTTCCAAAATTCACCAATTTCAAATATCATGCCAAAGTGGGATACAATAAATCAACTGTTTACAAAGTGAAATCATGTGTTTTAACGAATGTACCAACGAGATTTGGGTTCAAATTTACATTTAAATAATAATGGGTACTCTCGGCTGGTTACAGCTGGGTTGGTCTTATGAATCAAAAAATTTTTCAGCCTGCTGTGGCCGGGAAAGTAATTAAAGGGTTGATGGTTGTACTGGATAAATTTTGAAAATAAAATACTAAGAAATAAGCATACTCAATTTGATTTATACCAAATGATTTAGGAAAATGAATGGATTATTTCCCCCTCGCTGTTAAAATGTGAGCGAATGGGTTATTTCCCTTTGGTGTTAAAATGAAATATATTAGGTTAATATAAGGATCCCTTCCAGAGGCCCTATTATTGTTTTCAACAACTTGAGTATGCCATGAGGTTTCCAGACACGAGTTCTACTCCTGTGTCAAGTTTCATCAAAATCGATAAAACGATGTATGAGTAGTTAGCTAAGAACTTAAATACAACCACAGACAGAATTTCTCACATATGTAGTATATATGTGTGTGTGTGTGTGTATACCTTTTATTTAAATTACTTCAAAAATGCTTCAGCTTCAAAGCTGCAGTCATTTTGGGGCACCATTATTTGTAACCTCTGATATGTGACATTTGGTTAATGAGGGAGTTTGATGCTGCTGCCCTCATCTGTCTGTCTTGCCATGAGGTAGGCTTGTTTGGAACCCCTGACAGGAAGAGATCCACTTTTGTTTTAAAGGCACTTACATTCACACCATGCAGGTCTTTCAGGCATTTTGAAGGATATTAACGAGCTGTATGCCTTTGAAGCCCAAGCTGTTGCAGTATCTGGTGCTGTATTTTGATGGCGATGCTGAGATCTTTGGCACCATATAGTGGCGCCCCGTTCTGCAGTGTGAGTAATTTTCAATGCCACCTTTGTTCTAGGGAGAAGAGTTCTAATTCTTTCAGTCATTCCCAGTAGCTGATACATTGCATTGAGGCAATATTTTTAGTGTTGCTTTGTTGCATGGCTTTCACTTACGCCATGAAATTTATATTGTGTAATGACCATAGTTGGGATCAGTAGTCCAAGCAGCTGCTGACATATGTCATCCAAAGGACCATCACTGTCACTTTTTCTTCTGTTTTGAAAGTTTGGAAGATCTATCCAGCTAGCCGTCTGCATTTTATTACCAAATTGGTAATATGTACTTGGAAAGATGCAGCGTTGCTCATGTCAATGCCCAGGTCACGCACTGGTTTTGATTCAGTTCCTCCTGGGCCAGTGTATCCTGTCTGCCTGTCATTTAACTTTGTGTGCTGGTAGCGTAGGGCTCGGAAATTTCCTGCACTAACCCTTTAGTGTTCAAACCGGCCGTAACCGGCCAAAGTAATTCCCCTCTATTTGTTCAAGCTGGCTGTATCTGATTTCTCTACGAAATCGCTAAAACAATAAACAAATCACATTATTGAATTCTCGTAGCTTTGAGATAATGCGAGATGAAGCCTTTCCTGTCTCTATTCAAGTATAACTACTGTGAAATTGTTTAGACCACATGGTTTTTTCAACATTTCAAGAGAAGTGTTTACCTTGGTAGGGAAAGAAATCGTGTCAGTAAGCAGTGATTCCAACTTGGAAGGATTTACAATTGATGATATAGAAGATATAAACGAAAAGAAAAGTATTTTGTCTTTGGATGAATCTGATATCGATATCAGTGATTATTTGTCAGTCGATGAAGATTTTGATAACGAAAGTGATGAAAATGATATTGTAAACAAGGCAACATGGTCAAAAATTACAACACCAAACACTATGTCTGATTTTACAGAAAACACTGGTCCACAACACAATTTACCTCCTGATGCTCAACCATTAGACTATCTGTTTTTATTTTTACCTGAAAGTTCTTTGAAGATGTTGTGGAGGAAACAAACAAATATGCGCAACGTTTAATTTCTATTCGTGGAAGAAGCGAAACACTATGGCAGCCAACTAATACTGCGGAAATGAGAGCGTTTTTTACAATTAATATTATGTTGTTAAACAGATTCCCCGACTGTGGAACTATTGGAGTCCTGATGTAAGGTATGGCAATCCATATATTTCAAGAATAATGTGGAAGACGAAGTATTCAAAAATATTTCAGTATTTGCATTTAACTGATTCTGCTAATGCCCCCAACAAAAGAGAAGGAAAGAAGAAGGCGAGAAAGAAGAAAAATTTGTTGATATTTTTGCAGCTGGTCAGTCTTGCAATAGTAAGTGATACTTGGCTTTAGCAATGGCAAACCCAGCTGGTCACTCCAAGGGGGGCAAAATGTCACTTTTCAAAAAATTGTCTGGATTTCCTTTCTATCATTATCTTGTGAGAGAGTGTGTGTGTGCGCATGTGTGTGTATCTGAAGGGGTGTCAAATGGGAAAGGGGAATGAAAGGAAGGAGGAAGTACCCCTTCCTATATCTATAAATAGAAAAAATTCTTTGTCTCCATCCAACCAAAAATAAAAACCTCCTCCCCACTGACAGATCTAAATAACAAAGTGAACTCAATGATAAAATCTACAGTCAGAGAGTGAATATACTACTATCATGTTCTTAAGAATGAAATCAACCTCTCTGTCTATATATCTACCCTCTTTATAATGTTGGCAAATGAAATAGGGATGAGAATGTGCATTGTCCATTTGATTGGAAAATTCTATAAGTGGCTGAAGAGTGCTCGACATTTTAAAACTGATGTAATACATACAGTGTTTAATAAAATGAAGTAGCATGAAACGATTGTACTACTCTACCTTGGATATACTTGTTGCTTATTTTGATTATAATTATCCCATTTGATTTATATGGATAATACTATAGAAAATTCTGGTGCTTTTGACTTAAGTACCATATTCATCTGAATCTAAATTTTGCTGAACTTATATATATATATATATATATAAAAGTGATATTGTTTGCAAAAATTAGAAATAGGACACACAAAAATCAATATTCAACGTAATCGAACATAACCAATGAAATGGGTTATTTCTCTTGAGTGTTTAAAAAAGATATTGTACAGGGGCTATGGGTTATTTCCCTTGGGTGTTTAAAAAATTAGTTATATGAGGTAGATATAATGGTCCCTTCCAGGGGCCATATTATCGATTGTTTTAACAATCTAAGTATGTCATGAGGTTTCCAGACATGAGTTCTTCTCACGTATCAAGTTTCATCAAAATCAATAAAACGACGTAGGAGGAGTTAGCTAACAATGCCACAAACAAACACACACGGATTTTCCACATATGTAGTAGATAGATGCCTTATATATACATACACATATACATATACTTTTATATATATATATATATATATATATATATATATATTAGGTAGAAATAAGATAATTTATTTTAAAATGCAGATGCACTAGAAATATTGGGTGAATTACCTTTACAAAGCAGAAACTGTTTTGTCCACATGGGACTCGAACCCACATCCCTTGAATACCCCAGCCAAATGTTTTACAATTAACCATTTTGCATTTAAACTGGTCATAGTCTACCTGCATTGTTTCCAGATTGGCCAAATCCAACCTCTCACACTTAGCCTACAATATTATTCTAATAAACAATTACATCATGGAAATGTGAAAGCTAATACATGATTAATTCAAAACTATGTGAATAAATAAGCATTACATTTGACAGAGTAATCTGAATGCTAAAGGGTGAAACTAAACTGCCAGCTGACAAATCAATCTGCTTTTTTAGACGCTACAAAGCTAACTCTACAACTATATTGCATATAAATATCAACAAATCAACGAAATGTGTATTGTAAGATATAAATAAGATGGTAATTTATTTACGAATGTAGGAGTGCCATTAGAACAGCAGAATTATTGGGTAAATTACCCTTAGAAAGCAGAAAAATTTGGGACTCAAACTCACATCCTTAGAAGACTCTGGCCAAGTGCTTTACCATTAAGCTAAACTACCAGCTGACAAATTAATCTACCTGTTTAGACACTATAAAGATAAATCTACAACTATGTGTATATAAGTATAAGCAAATTAATTTGTTTTTTCTTTATAAGATCAGATATATGTATTGTAAGATACAAGTAAGATGATAATTTATTTTTGAATGCAGAGATGCCATTAGAACAGCAGAAATATTGGGTGATTGACTCTTACAAGTGCTTGAAATTGTACAGTGTGAAAGTAAATGTGTGTTTGTGTGTAATGATATAAAAAGGCAACTGAAAAATATGACTGCTGGAGGATGGTGAGAGCAAGTACAGATATAATTTTGATAAAACTGCATTTTTCTGAAAGCTTATGCTTGCTTGAAGTTTTATTTCTGTTCATGTGTGATCAATTTGATCCATTGCCTAGTTACTATCACTTCCTGGCTTCAACCAGATTTCACTTTGTTGCAAACATTGAGACCAACTCCCTGGTCCGAGAATACGTAACGAGTTATAGTTTCTTCCCCCTTCTCTGGTTTGTGCATTTATACTTATGTGTCTATATGTGTTTATGTATAATAATGTTACCATGATGCATAAAATTATTTGTGTACTTTTCTTTATAGCTTGCATATCTATATGGAGATGATAGACTTGGTTTGGAATATGCATTAGAATATTGGTACCCTGCTGAATCTATTCAAACTGAAAGTCATTTTGGACCTGGGACCTTACGTCATCGTCCTACTCAGCGTCAGGTAATATTTTCTATATCTTCTTGTAGTATAACTTATAAAAACCTGATTTTAAGCATCATATTTAACATGTTTAACAATACTACTAAAGCATCATTTAGTGATTGGGTACATGGTGAAAAAGGCAAAGTTTACATAATATCAGATAGTTTAGTAACCCGATTTAGTATATCCTTACGCACATTACCTAGACTAACAAGATTTGTTGATAATTATAATAAGGTACACCATTAATCCTTTTACTGGTATTAACAAGTTAAATTCCTCAAAATGTAATTGGAGTCTGTGGATATACTGTATAGTCTCAATAAAATTTCCACAGGAGTTATAAGTATCGGAAACTAATTTAAGGGTAATGTTTAACAAATGAACTCTACAAACATTAGTACTTAAAGTGTTTTTAAGGTCACAGCTTTTGGAAGAAGGTTTAACCAAGTCTTTCTTGAGGTTGTTGAGTTGGTAGCCATTTCTATTACTGGATAAAATTAATTTGATATCTCTGTATCAACCTGATTCAATAGAATGGCGTTTAATTATATTATCTCCGGCAAGACTAGTCAGGCCATAACCCGTGGCCCCTACCTGGGATGTAGTCAGTCCACCTGTGCATACCTTCCTTCTTGTGACACTTGTGAAGACCTGTTGAGGCAAGTGAAAATCAAAATCAAATCAAATCAAATCAAATCAAAACAAATCAAAATAGATGAACATCAATGGAATTTGTATCTTTGTGGTACCAGTGCCGGTGGCATACAAGAAAACCATCCGAACGTGGCTGTAGCCAGTACCGCATCGACTGGCCTCCGTGCTGTGGGCACGTAACAAACACCATCCGATCGTGGCCGTGCCAGCCTCGCCTGGCCTCTGTGTCGGTGGCACATAAAAACACCATCCGAGCGTGGCCGTCTGCCAGCCTCGTCTGGCACCTGTGTCGGTGGCACATGAAAAAAAAACACCATCCGAGCGTGGCCGTTCGCCAGCCTCGTCTGGCACCTGTGTCGGTGGCATATAAAATCACCCACTACACTCTCGGAGTGGTTGGCGTTAGGAAGGGCATCCAACTGTAGAAACACTGCCAGATCTGACTGGCCTGGTGCAGCCTTCGGGCTCTCCAGACCCCAGTTGAACCGTCCAACCCATGCTAGCATGGAAAGCGGACGTTAAATGATGATGATGATGATGATGATGAAACCAGTTAGGTTTCAGACATTAGCTCTTCTAAACAAAAACTCATGGGAACATCAAAAAGTTCTGTTATCCTTAGAATGCAGTATGAGTCATGCAAGAACTTTCTTGAATGTATAATTATATCAATCTCTTAGTAATGAAAGTGTGTGACACTAATTTTTCAGCAAGTACTACTGTAAGTGACAGTTAATTTTAGGGTGCTCTTTATGAATATGTCTATTTGTTGATAGAGAAAATGTGCTACATATACTACATTTACAAAAGTGTTTAATCTTGTGATTGCATGTAATTTATTGTTGAAATAACAATATGCACTTAGAAAAAATTTACCTGAAAAAAGGTACACTATTAATTTCACTGTCATGAACAGTAGCATGGAATTCAGAAAAAGTGAAACCAGCAAAAGTCTTCCATCATGCGGGGTCAGCTCATACTTGATATTTTGTTTCAATACTTGTGATCACTTGATGAAATCTTTCGCCATGTTCCTCACTGATTTTGCCCAAGTTCAAAGGAAAGAAATCCAAATGACTCTAACCCTTTTGATATTAACCCGGCTGTAGCTGGCCAAAAAATTTTTTGGTTCATAAGACCAACCTGGCCGAGAGTACCAATTGTTATTTAAATGTGAATTTAAGCACAAATCTCGTTAGTACATTTGTGAAAATGCGTGATTTCATTTTGTAAATAGTTGAGTTATAGTATCCGATATTGCTTGACGTGATATCTGAACTCAGTGAATTTTGGGAGATTTTTTTCCACTTTATTTTGGCATCGATTTTTTTTAACTTTGAAAATGGATAGGAGTTTCATGTTATCAAGCAGTGATTCCAAATTTAAAGCTTTTTCAATGGAAAATATGGAGATATTGAGAAAAAGAACGAATGAGGTACAAAAGCATGTGGTGTACTAGGATGAATCGGATATTTCTGTATCTGAAACCGAAAGCAGCGATTCTGAAAAAACTGAAAGCAGCGATAGCGACAGCAAAGACGATTTTACATCGGAATGAAGTAAAAACTTTAAAAATGTTTTTATTAGCAATTTTTCTGAGGAGATGGCGTCTATCCAAAGTCTTCCTTAGGAAGTGAAACCATTAGACTTTTATTTTTTTCAGTATGCTTGTTTGAGGCGATCACTGCGGAAACAAACTGTTACACAGAATGTAAACAAACAGTATATGCCAGGAAAGGCCACGAAATGGGGGATCAAAGTTTGGAAAATTTGTGAAGCAAATACTGGGTACTGCTGTGGATTTAGTTTTTATACAGGGAAAATAATGTTAGTCAGCATGGCCTAGGGAACGATGTGGTCTGGAATTTATCACTTCCATACCATAACCAGGGCCGTATATTATTTTTTTGACCAATTTCTTTAGTTCGGTCAAACTTGCGGTGGATTTAGGTGGATTCCAATTTATTTCACCTTTATGATACACCTGTGCATTAAATTCAACTGATAATCTAGTGATGTGCTCAATTCTTCTATATCAAAACTTTGTTGCATACCCATTTGAATATTAGCTGCTGATTCATTTTCTATGGTGATGTTTAAACAAAATTTTAATATTTTTACCTTTTGCTCAATTTACCTGGATTTACTTGTAATTAGAGTCACTTTGAGACAAAAGTTATGCAATAGAATTGATTAAGAACCCTTTCTTTAATTATGTTCCAAATATCACATTAATATGCTGATAAGTAAAAAAAGTTACAGTTGTTTAATGAAGCTAGTCTAAATTCATGATTATTTTAGAATTTAATTGAAACTCATGAGGGGTGTATTTTGGTCAGAAATATAATAACGAAAGGGTTAAAAAGCAAATCTTCAAGGACATTTTGACACCATGTGCATCAAATGAATTCAGAAGGTCAGCTATGATTGCCTTGTAATTCCGGCTCTGGTTCTTTCTTAGAAATATTTCAACTGTCCTTAACATAGTTTCATAAGCTTGTCATTCAACTTCATTCAGTGAATCTCTGAACATCTGATTCTTCATCAGTTTGTGAGTGTCTGCTTCAACGAACTTGCCTTCTTTAATCTTTGCTTCACTTAATGAAGGAAAGATATCTTTCCTCCACTCAATTGGTTGCCCCTCAGGGTCCAGTGATTTCACAAAATTTTTGATGATTCAAAGTCTGATATGTAGTAGTAATAAAGCAATTAGCTCAGGTGAAACTAGTGGTACATATTGAGTGCTTTTATTCCCAGTCCTGCTGTTTGTAAAGCCTGGATGTCTCACAGGCACAAAAAGAAGAAAACGTTTTTGTAGCCCTTTTGCATTCCAGTTTAAAAAATGCCTCTGATCTTCCAATGTCCACCAGCTTTCCACTTGAAATCATACCTGATGAAGGAAAGTAACATCTTGATGGTGTTATGTGTCTCTCTTGCCCTCCTCAAATTACCTATTGGAATCCCCGTGTACTCATAACTAACATGCTAAAAGACTGCCTTTAAAACTGGAAATATTGTTATTAATGAATTACTACCAATCAGTCTCTTTGACAACCAAAAGTGTATTGCTCTTCATGACTGGAATAGATTATTGTTCTGCCTTCTTTTCACATGTTCCTGCTTCTTATATGTCCAGTTGGCAGCTGTCAAAGTCTTTTGGCATTTTCCCCATCTTTCTGTTTTATTACAATGTTCATACATTCCAGGTTCTAATCTTAATTAGTTTTCATGTTCAGAATTTGGCACAATGAGGGCCCCCATTTTAGTATTGGGTTTCATTGCAGCCCTCATAGGTGAATGAACTCCGTTGCTTTCTTCATCATGTGGAATTTCTTGTGAAGACTCACTAGCTATTTCTTTAGTAGTTGTAGACTTTTTTACAGGACCAGTTTGCCAGCCTTAACATCAAACCTCCCTCCTTTATCAGGTTGGCTGAAAATCAGTAAGATATCTGGTTATATAAATTGATTGAAGTGTAATATTTGTGTAATTACCTGCACTTGAAGCAGTGCAAGTGATTTGGTACAGTTTGTATGCTACAGAAATTGCAAATACTGTTTACAATTCTCCACCTGTTTTCTATCAGGAGAGATTTGTATGTGCGTGGATTTACAACCCATGAAGATTGATCAAGAAGCAAAAATTGGAAGACAAGCAAAAATTTGATTTTATAGCGTAAAGCTTATTTTCTTCCCATTTTTTATGTTTGCATTGAATCTTAAAGCCATGGAAGGTCTTATGTCAGAAAACTGTAGACATAAAGTTCTTGGTTATGTAGTTGTTATGTATGGCATATAGCTTGACTGTTGAGGTATCACTGCATTTGAAATACATTAACCATCTCTGCACTGCTGTTGCAATTTGTCAGCCTCGAGTTTTCTCCTCTGTAGCTGCAGGTGCATTTTGTTGCCTTGAGAAGGGTGCTTAAAATAAACATATCTCTCATTTTATTTTTGTTACTTTAAGCTGTAAACCAGCTACTTTTGATTCAGAATGAGGCTAAACTTCTGTTTTCTTACTACTTTTTCGTTGTTTATATACTAACCACGAGGTAATCAAGCTTTGAAATTGAACTTAGGTTTTTTTAAAAAAAAATTTTTATTGACTGATAAAGGCTACTCCTGCATTTGAAGCTTTTCTGGCAGAAATCTTATTTGATTCTGACTCAGGTGACAATTCTGAAGTATTTACTCAGGCATATATAGATGGTGAAATTATTTGAGGAGATGACGAGGATGTAGACTTTGCTTACAGTTATGTTGAAAAGAATGTACTAGGTGGATACTAAAATCCATGGTTAGCTGATTTAAAGAAAGCATTGGTACTTGTGCACTGAAATATTGGTGAATGGAAAACGGATGTTAAGTGATAATAACAACAATAATAATAATAGTGGTGGTGGTTGTTGTTGTTTGCAATTATATGATGACAATTTCACTTCTCAGTCATGTAGTTTTAGGTTCAGTCCCACTGTGTGGCACCTTAGACAAGTGTCTTTTACTGTAGCTCTTGGTCACGTTAATGCCTTATGAGTGGATTTAGCAGAAAGAAACTGAAAGTACCATGCGCATGTTTGTTGATATTGCATGATCATTGTAAATGAGCATCACTCTCATACAAATGGTATTATTCATTTCCAGTCTTGCAGCCATGAGTAAATATTACATTTTTGAAAATGATACAGTTGTTGGAAAAGGGGGTAAAGGATAGGCATAGTGCATGAGGATAGGGAGTCACTGTAATTAGTGGAGAACCTAGAATACAGCACTTCCAGAGCTGTTTTACTGAGTAGGGCAAATCTCTTTGAGAGCCTTATATCACCAGAGATGTCAATCTTTTGGAACCTCACCTGTTGGGTTGATGGTCCTGAGGTCAACTTTCACTACTTCATAGCATGTTTTCCTGGGTCTTCTCATTACAGGTTTCAGCCACATTAAGCAAGCAGTACTTCTTTGTACACCTGTTCTCATTCACATTACCAAACCATCTCAATCTTCTTTCTGGAACACAACATCTGATTCCTCTTAGACCCAGTTTTTCACTCAGCACCTTTTTACTTATTGTTCCATGCCCACTCACATTGTACACCCAACAGAGCATGCTCACTTAATTTCTTTCTCGTCTCCTCAAGTCCTCTCTGTCCAAGTATCTCACTGTCATGCAGCATTGCAATTTTAAAACAAGCTTCATACTATGTGCTCTTCACTCTTAAAGAAAAGATCTTTCTTGTCAGCAGTAGTAGTAGCTCCAACTATATTTTTGTAGCAGCCACCCTTGCTAATCACATTTCCTTGATAACAAAAAGCTAACAGCTACTTCAAAGGAGCCATCTGGGCATTTAAGAGATTCAGTTTCTTGTGTACTTGTACCTCCTGCTCCAGTGCATCTACTGCATATGAAGCTTACATTCTCAGTCTGTCAGTGATTCCACTACATCTTGTGTGTCTATAGCTTATATCAAGTACAGTGAATAGAGGTTATACCTACACCTTTTCTACATATTTGGCAATTCTTTCTGAAGGTACTGGGGTCCTGTAGTCTTTTCTACTTACTACAGCCTTAAGTCTTTGACAGATTAAGCTTAAGGCCCCTTAATTTCAAGTTTAGCTTCTATGTCTGGAATTACTTCTAATTCAGGTATGAGAGCTAGACTAGTTTTCATGGATGGCTAGTCTTTAACTCTTTAGTAATGTGTTGGATGACAATGATGAGTAGGAGAGGACAAACAGGTTATGTAAAAATCCCCAGTTTTTGTTTATGCTACAGCAAGTTAAATCAACTTCCCTATGTACATGTGCATCCATTAGAACTTTTGTAAGCCTATACCCTATTGCTGGATCTTTTTGTTTCCAGACCTTCGTTCTCCATGTTGGTTTTCTCTTCTGTGTCTGTCCTAAATCTGACACATAAATCACTAACCACTAATCTCATGCATTCTTCACTAGGAAAGATTTTGGTATTCACAGTGACCCTTCTGTCCTATTTCTTGTTGAGAATGTAATGAATCTGACTTCTGTGTTCTCCAGATCAGTGGATGCTGATGTAGTTGGCTGGTATCTTAAAGAGTGTGTGGCACTTTGATAGGTCAGTTGCATCAAAATAATCTTGGAGCCTTACACCTGCTTCATTTTTTGTACTGTAACCAAAGCCTCCATGTACACTGTGAAAGCCATCAATGTGATCAACATATCTATTGAAGTCACTGACTACAATAATGAGATCACCATCATGTGTCAAAGTAGTCTACAGAAAGATTCTCATAGAAACATTCCTCCTGTTCTTCTAGTAGACTTACTATTGAATCATATATCGATATAAATTTTACTGTTCAGAAGCTAACTAATTAAATTATGAAAATTACTCATTTCTTGGCCTGTTTAATTTCCAATTCCTTGTTTCTCTAGTTTAATTTATCATCTGCCATGAACACTATGAATGTATTCTATACTAAACACTCCTACTTTCATTCATTCCTCATACCATCTCCCCAAATTAAATTCACTTGTACGCGGTGCACCCACCCTGTCCCACCACCAATACCAGATATCTCGATCTTTACCCCGATCTTTAACTCTATCTTCTCACCATCTACACCAGATATCTCTCTCCTCCCACCACCATTACCTGATTCTCTTCTCTCCACTGCTCCTCCTCACTGGGCTGTTCTTTATACTATCTGCACCCCCACTCTCTCCGAAAAACGCAACTAGGTTAGCTGCCCACCTACTTAACTGACTATCCTTCATTTCGTTTCATCCCAACTAGAAATATTCCAACAACTACCCAGTAATTTTCCATGCACATATCAAGTGAAGGAGACAGCTAACAGGCTGTATGTGTGTGCTTGTTCCCCTGTATCTGTGTGCATGCGTGCTTGTGTGTATGTATGGATGAACTTGCTTCCTCTCTCTCTGTCTGAAATCACCACCCCTCTTACGATGACTATAATGCTTACACTCGCAATGCCACTAACACCTAATCCTACCCCCAGTAGGGGCAACAATCTTAATCCTAACACGAATGTTTGAATGATGTCAGTTTGGAAGTGGGAACAGATGAAGCATGCCTAAAAAAATTAACATGACAACCTCCCTCTTCTTTTCAGGCACTGAATAACATCTCTCTTCCCCAAGCCTCATCCCACATTCCTTTCCCAGTTTTCAGAGTTGGCATAGTCAATGTAGGCACACTGAAAGGTAGGTCTAGTGAGATTGTAGAGATGCTTGAAAGGAGACGTGTCAGTGTATGCTGCATACAAGAGGTAAGATGGAGAGAAGCTTCACCTAGGGTCCTCACAGGCAAGGCACATAAGTATAAAATCTTCTGGCAAGGTAACATGGATGGAGTGAGGGGTGTAGCCAAACGGTTGTAGAAAACAAAAACAAAAATTCAATTTGTTCTATCTAGGGGCAACAACAATGACCCAACCAGTCCATGTTAGTTTGAAAAATAAATATAAAATAATGATATATTTATATCAGCCATCAGCCTGATGCCCTCTCTATTTTCAGAAGTTGGTTGTCAAAACTCCAATTCCTTTAGTATTGTGCTGTATGCCATACATTCACATTCTTAGATGTCATCTGTTCACAAATGTCTTTGATTGCCCCTTCCTCTTTTCCCTCGACAATTTCTGTCAGGATGGTCTTGAGCAATGACTTGCTGCACATTTTCTGTCCAAAATATGATACCTTTGTGGACTTGATTCTTGACAATAGGTGTCTTTGAACTTTCAGCTATTCTAGCTCGGCAGTGTTTGCTACTGTCTTTCCAATTCCGTCTGCTCAACCTGCAAACAACCGACATCTCCAAGTTATCTATTTCTTTCCCCATTGCTCTGTACATTGTCCAAGTTTCTGTACCATAGAACATACCAGTTTACTAGCCCTAATGTTAGGTGTAGTATTACGTCTTTTGAAGTGAAAAATTTTTTTCATTCTTATATATGTTGTTTTAGCCTTATTCTTTGAGTAATTTTTTCTACACAGTGACCTTTCTGATTTATTATTTGCTTCCTTTTGTTCTATCACACAAAGAACCATTTTGTTTTTTACATTCTTATATAGGCCTTTCTTGTCACTTTGCTCTTTTACAACATCAGCTATTTCTTGTAGCTTCTCAATAAGTCTGCATAATTGGCATATCTTATATTGTCTATATTTATGCCATGGACTGTGAATCCTTTGATTTCAGTTGACTCTCTGAATATACACTCTGTGTAGATATCAAAAAAGGATGATGATAATACACATTTTTGTCTTACTCTTTTCATCTCTACTGGTTCTGAAAATTCTTGATTTATTATGATAGTTACCAGTTGGTTCCAGTATAACACAGATGATTCTTCCCTTCTAAGCCAACTTTTTTTCTCTGTGGTCTATGTGGTTAAATGCCTTGCTATAAGTTATGAAACGAGCCTTTTTTTCTTTGTTTTTAACACCCACTTTTGAACATTTTTGTTTCACTATTCGTAATTTTTTGATAATTTTGTACATTTTGCTCTTTCTGCTTGTGTGGAGATTCTTGCTTTCAGCATGCTTTACATTCAGCCGGTTTTGTTTCTGTTTATATTTCTTTATATTTCTTGGGGTCAGTCTTGTTTGTCTTTTTGCAAACTAACATCAATTGGAGAAATACTTTAGCCCGTCACAGTTGATCTTTCCTTTCTCTTGTTATGTGCTTGCTCCATTCTTCACACCGTCTCTGATGCTTTTCCATTTGGCATCAAGTTCTCCATTGGTTGTTTCTTAGTAGTAATGTTCTGTATTTGATTTATGAGCCTTTCATATTTGTTTTCCACTTCAATGGAGTATCTCTGTCTTACATCTACTTATCTTAGGCAGTCCATATCATAAGCCTCTGCATTTTTTAAGCTTTACTCTAATGTTTGCAGTGATATTTGTTTGCCAATAATATTTGTATTAAGGGCATCGGCTTCCTGAATTAAGTTGTCTAGTTTATTTCTTTTCTTATAGCCAAGATGGAAAATACAAGACTGAAAAATGCCTAATTATTGAAATATCAATGGAAATATAGGGTAACTCAAGTTGAGCTTTGTTGTGTATGGCATTTTTCTTTTTCAGTGTGCATTGTCTCCTTCTATAGAGCTTTCTGAACATTTTACTTGAGCTCTGTTTGCTAAGTACTCTTGTGTATCTGTTATCAACAAATTTTTTATTTAGTCATCCCATCTTTGATTCTACTATATCTCTTGTGCACCAGTAGACCACATTGAGTACCTGTATATTTATTATTAGATAAAATTAGCATTTCTAGTCCTCTCCTAACCTTTTCATTACAAACCTGGCCATAGCCCCCCGTTAAATTTACCAAACTGCTTGTACCTACCTGAAATGATCTGTTCATATTTTAATGTTAATTTCATTTGTACATTTGTGGAAATATGTGATTTGACTATGTAAACAATTGAGTTACACTGTCCAACACTATTTTATATGATATTTGAGAACTGCAAACTTTTGGAGAATTTTTCCTATTTTTTTCTCCACTTACACTTCATGAAATGCTCCACAGTGAATACAAACAGGATAGTATTTTCAAAAGAAGACTTTAAAAAATCTACCAAAATATACAACAGACATAAAAACCACATGTGTGATTATGAATGAGGTACTTATTTCTATTTCCAAAAGTGAAATGATTCTGACAATAGTTCCACTTGCAATAGACAAATGAATTGGTACCTCAATGTTGAAAGAATTTGAAAACTGTTTTTCTTAGTTATTTTTAACCCTTTCGTTACTATATTTCTGACCAAAATACACATCCCTTATGTGTTTCAATTAATTTCTAACATAATCATAAATTTAGTCTGGTTTCATTAAACAACTATAACTTTTTTATTTATCTGATTTCTGGAAGATAATTTAACGAAAGGTTCTCAACCAATTCTATACCATAATTTTTGTCCCAAAGTGACTCTAATTACAGGTAAATACAGGTAAATTCAACAAAATATAAAATTATTAAAATTTTTGTTCAAACATTGCTATAGAAAATGGGTTATTAGCTAATATTCAATTAGGTATACAACAAAATTTTATTATAGAAGAGTTGTGCACATTACTGGATTCATCAGGTGAATTTAAACACACAAAAGACAGGTGTACCATAAAGGTATAAGTAAAATGAATGACTGGAATTTGCCTGTGAAGAGAACTAGAAAACAAAATACACACACACCATCAACTAGATTAAATAAGCTCTCCCACATACACAGATACGATAATGTATAGATACATAAATAGATACAATAATGATTTACAAAAGAAATTAATCAAAATTCGTCACTCACCTTACAAGTAAATTAAAATTACACATAAAGAAAAATAAAAAGTAAATTTGAAAATATTTATAAAATCAAATCACACATATATACAAATCAAACAATATTCCTATCGTGAAAACTTGTGAAGCACCCTGTTCTACATAATGCAACCTTGCAGAAAGCACATTGGAAATTTGTTTCAACAGCCCTTCCACTAGGAGCTCACCTTTTTTGATGAAGGCATTCATGACACTGCTTTTTGCGACCCTCGATTTTTTTCTAATTTATGGAGATTGGCTGAATTCAGAGGGATATCCATTTGGCAGGCTTTGTTTTTTCTCCTTACAGTTATTTTTCTTGAGGAATAACCAGCTCTTAGTTGTGTTGCTGTATCTGCTTGGAACTGCAGATGGTCGCATTGCTTTTGAGCCGGTCCAGATTTGGTATATAGTATAAATGCATTGGTAATATTCATGTTTACTATATACCAAACCAGGTATCACCATCATTTATTGCCCGGTCTGCCAACTGGATAATAAGACATCGATTCAGCTGATCTACACCACCCATGTACCTGTTATAATCGAAGCTCACAAATGGCATGCCATTTTCATCCACATGTGGCCTTGCACAGGTAGACAGAAAATTGATCTGCCTCTTATGAGGTCCATAGCAAATTTCCTTTCTGCCGTTGAATTATTTCACCCTTTATTTTCTAATTTTGCTTTTTTTTATATCCAACGGCAATCCTTTTCTACTAGCGATCACTGTAGCACATGTATGTGTTGTCACAGTATCTAAATTCTCCACAAGTTTGACCGAACTGAAAAATCAGTCAAAAAATAATATATGGCCCTGGTTATGGTATGGAAGTGATAAATTCCAGACCACATCATACCCTAGGCCATGCTGACTTACATGATTGTCCCTTTTTCTGGTATAAAATTCAAATCCCGAGCAGTACCCAGTATTTGATTCACAAATCTTCCAAACTTTGATCCCCCATTTTGTAGGTTTTCCTGGCATATATTGTCGAAAACGCACTCGGCCTTTATAGCCCATCATATCCTCATCAATAGATAAATATCTCCCTGGTTTATAAACTGTTTTATATGTGTTTTGAACACAGTCAATGAGAGGTCTTATTTTAAATAAGGGATCAAAGTCTGGTTCTCCACATACTGGTGTAATGCTCATGTCTCTTACATGCAAATACTGAGTCAATTTCAAAAATCGTGTCCTCATCATTATACTTGAGACATATTCGTCTCCAAAAGGCTCATCGCTACTCCAGTAATTTGTTCTTTTGGGTAACTTTCTGATGCCCATAATAATATTTATGGGTAACTTTCTAATGCCTATAATAATATTTATGGCAAAATATGCCTTAATTTCATTTAAGCTTGTGGGAAACCACAAACTGTCCTTTTTTTCACTTTGTTTACGTAACGGTTTGTTTCCACCGTAATTATTTCAAATAAACTCATCAGAAAAAGTAAAGAGAAATAGTCTAAAGCTTTACTCTCCTGGGAAAGACTGACTTGGTCTAGTTTCTTCAGAAAAATCACTGAAAGAAACAGTTTTCAAATTTTTACTCCATTCAGGTGCCAATTCATTTTCTTTATCGGTGTCATCGGAGCTCTTGGATTCACTGCTTTCACTTTCGGAAAATGAAACATCAGATTCATTATCAAATACCACATGCTTTATTTTTTCAGTTATAGAGTTAGATTTATCAAGGTCTTCAGTGGAAAATCCTTTGAATTCTGACTTGCTGCTTGACAGAATGAAATTCGTATCCATTTTTTTTGTCAGAATTACAAATTTTCGAAACACAACAGAAACAAATTTGGAAAAAAATCTCCCAAAATCCAAAGAATCAAAATAACACATCGATCATTGTACAAAACTGTAGCTGAACTGTTTTCGAAGTATAATCATGTATTTTCATGAATGTACTAACAAGATTTGCTCTGATATTCTCATTTAAATATGAATATGTGATTATGGGTGGTTTTGGGCGGCTTGGTCACATGAACCAAAATTCTTTTTGGGCAGTTTTGGGCGGTTTGGTAATGAAAGGATTAAGAAGAGACTTAGACTTAGCCTTTCAATAGAAACGAAACTGTTAGATTATTATTCTTTTCTTTAGATTTTTCTTTTGTGTTGTTGAAGGAATCAAACCACCCCCAAGTGACTAAAAGCAGTTCACTGTGGCCCATTGGCAGAGAGTGTTTAACCTCATGTAACAGTAATGCTGGTGCATCATGTAAATGTTTCTTTTCATCCTGCTTCATTAACCCTTTCGTTACTATATTTCTGACCAAAATACACCCCTCATGAGTTTCAATTAAATTCTAAAATAATCATGAATTTAAGCTTGTTTCATTAAATAACTGTAACTTTTTTACTTATCAACATATTAATGTAATATTTGGAACATAATTAAAGAAAGGGTTCTTAATCAATTCTATTGCATAACTTTTGTCTCCAAAGTGACTTTAATTACAGGTAAATCCAGGTAAATTGAGCAAAAGGTAAAGATATTAAAATTTTAAATTGAGCAAAAGGTAAAAATATTAAAATTTTGTTTAAACATCACCATAGAAAATGAATCATCAGCTAATATTCAAATGGGTATGCAACAAAATTTTGATAAAGAAGAATTGTGCACATCACTATATCATCAGTTGAATTTAATGCACAACAGGTGTACCATAAAGGTGGAATAAACTGAAATACTAGAATCCACCGCAAGTTTGACCGAACTAAAGAAATCGGTCAAAAAATAATATACGGCCCTGGTTATGGTATGGAAGTGATAAATTCCAGACCACATCGTTCCCTAGGCCATGCTGACTAACATTATTTTCCCTGTATAAAAACTTAATCCACGCAGTACCCAGTATTTGATTCACAAATTTTCCAAACTTTGATCTCCCATTTTGTGTTTGTTTACAATCTGCGAAACAGTTTGCTTCCACAGTGATCGCTCCAAACAAGCATACTGAAAAAAATAAAAGTCTAATGGTTTCACTTCCTAAGAAAGACTATAGATAAACTCTATCTCCTCAGAAAAATTGCTAATAAAAACATTATTAAAGTTTTTTACTACATTCCGATGTAAAATCGTCTTTGCTGTCGCCATCGCTGCTTTGTTTCTTCGGAATCCCTGCTTTCAGTTAACGGATAAAAAAATATCCTATTCATTATTGTACACCACGTGCTTTTGGACCTCATTCATTCTTTTTCTCGATATCTCCCTATTTTCTGTTGAAAAAGCTTTAAATTCGGAATCAATGCTTGATAACATGAAACTCCTATCCATTTTCAAAGTTGAAGAAAAATCGATGCCGAAAAAAATGTGGAAAAAAACCTCCCAAAATTCACTGAGTTGAGATATCATGTCAAGCAATGTCGGATACTATAAGCCAACTATTTACAAAGTGAAATCACATGTTTTAACGAATGTACCAACAAGATTTGGGTTCAAATTTACATTTAAATAACAATAGGTTCTCTCAGCCGGGTACGGCCAGGTTGGTATTATGAACCAAAAATTTTTTCGGCCGGGTTAGTAACGAGAGGGTTAAATTATTTATCCAACACCAGGATATAGAAGTGGCGATGAGTTGTTTGAAGCTTGCATTGGACATTTTGAATTTTATTGTTTTGGTACAAAACCAAAAAAAAAAAATGTTTAACATGGAGAACTTATTGGTCCCCATGGTGCAGTTGCAACAGCAGCAGCTGCTGCAACAACAAGAAAAAGGCCAACAGTTGCTGGAATTAATGTTGAAGAAGTCGGAAAATAATGCAGCTCCTCCCTCACCACACAGCATAGCAAATTCAATTGAAGAATTCAGCTATAAACCAGAAGAACAGATTATCTTCTCTGCATATTTTTGAAGATTCGAAGAAATCTTCAAAGAAGAATGTAAAAATTGGATGGACAGAAAAAAAGTATACTACAGCCAAATCGTAAAAGAGGTTCTAGTGATTATTTTTGCTATAAAAAAATTTCACAGATTTTTACTTGGTAAAAATTTTCAACTGCAGACTGATCATCGTCTGTTATTGTTAATGTGTGGCAGAAAGAAATCCTTACCCATACTGTTTATAGTTTGCAATGCTAGAGTACTATATTATTAAACTATGGTATTAATATGGAGTATATGCCACCCAGGAAATTAGGACATGTTGATTATTTATCAAGACTGATTTCAGAAAATGCTGAACCATTTGAAGATACTGTGATTGCTGAAACAGAAAATGAGATTTAAAATGTTCTGTGAGATCGTTAATGAGAAGTTATGTATATTGACCAACAATGGACTGTGACATTGCAGAATTGATGAATGACTGCAGAGGGTATGCTTTAGCTGCAAAAGCACCTGCCACTAAATGGCAACTGTGACCAAAAACAGATATTCCATGGTCCAGATTGCATGTTGATTATGCAGGTCCACTTAAGGTTTCATATTACCTTATTGTGGACAGTTTTTCAAAGTGGCTAGAAATGTATAAATGTAAAAAGCCAACATCAGTGGTTACAGCAAGCTTTTTACATGAATTTTTTACCAGATATGGTATTCCAGACATCATTGTGTTTGATACTGGAACTCAATTTATGTCGGACAAGTTCACAAAATTTTGTAAAATGTTTGTCACGGAACATGTCACCACTCTGCTGTATCATCCAAGGTCGAATGGACAAACAGAGCAATTTTTTGAAACTTTCAAGAGGGCATTGAAAAAGGCAAACAAGTGATGGATGATTTTGCACTTCAATAATTTCTAAGAGTATACTGAGTAACACCTATTTCAAATACACGATGGGGAATGTCACCTGTGGAATTGATGTTAGCGAGAAAGATCAGATCTGTTTTTGATAAGCTGATAAGTTTGAAAATTGGTAAGTGAAAATATCAAAAAGCAAATTACAAAAATATTTCAGAATTCTTCATCTGGAATGTCACCCACAAATTGATGTTTGCTAGAAAGATCAGATCTGTTTTCGATAAGCTGATACTGAGTGAAAAAGCAGAAAAAAGCAAACAACAAAAATACTTCAAAATTCTTCAAGTTAGGTGACAAATTTTTTCAAGACCTATAGATATGGTAAAGATAGCTCTGAGGACAGTGTTATAATTAAACAAATTGGAAGAGTGTTATTCCTGGTAAAAGTAAAAAATGTCGAACATAAAAGACATATTAACTTTCTTACGAAAAAATTCAAGGAAAAACAGTCACAAGAAATGAAATCCCCATGGAAGTATTGTTTGACACACTTGAGGTACCAACACCCAAACAATTTGGAACTACATGTTCTAGCACCAGAAAACAGAAAAGAATGGAAACAGTGGAATTGAACCCTAAAAGTAAGAAACTCTGGGTGGAATTTAATTCTCAAAAGGGGAGAAGTTAAGAGAGACTAAAAAGATGTTATGCGAGCATAAACAGAGGAAAAAAGACTGTTGAGTTTTCCCATAGAAGAGTTAAGTCAAAACTGAATTTGGTCAATAAGATGTTTCTGAATGTGCATATGTAAGTTTGACTGAGGAATTCTAGAGAAACAAAGTACGGAACACCAATTATGTCATAATCAAAAGAAACAAAATTGACTATTTTACGCTCATTCACCTAATCTTCTATATAGGAATGTGGAAAGGTATAAGTAATGATAAAAAAATGGTAACTCTGAATACGACTTCAATTTATCATTAAACTTTTACATATTTTGCAGAAAGATAGTTTTAAAAATTTTGTTGTCTATGGAAAGTCATTATGCCAATATAAGGTTTTTAAATATTTTTTTTTTTTGTTTTTGTTTGATTATTGTCTGTTTCAAGTTTACAGTACATATTTTTCATTACTGTATTGTTATCTGGATAAAATGCTTTTGTAAAATTACTCTGTTTTACATCCAAGTGTTCATTTTCTTCCCAATAGGTTGCTCTTCACAAATTTGTACGATTAGCTGGAGATCTGTTGCCTTCTTCTCTGTATGTGCCTTATATCAAAATGTTAACAGGTCTGGCAAATAGCCCTCAGTGTGCTTGGCACTGCTATAATCTTTTGAAAATGAACAGCATGAACTCTGGTAAGCATCATCATTCTCATTTAATGTCTGTTTTCTATGTTGGTATAAGTTGGATGGTTTAACAGGATCTGGTGAGCTGTAAGGGCATGTCAAGCTCCAGTATCAGTTTTGGCATGGTGTCTGTGGTTAGATACCTTTCTTAACATCAATCACTTTACAGAGTGTACTGGGTACTTTATTTGTATCACTGGTACTAATGAAGTTGCTGTGTGAACTTGCAAGATAGAAAAAGAACTTTACTTTGATTCCACGACACCTTGTGTGTCCATAGTTTGCGCTAGGCACACCTTATGGAATTCCTGCTTACACCTTTCCTTCATATCAAACAGGACCATTTACTAGAAGGGTGTAGGTCATATCTGTTTCATGATTAGAAGAACTTTGATCTTTGGGAAGTTAACTTTGAGGCTCTTTGATTCCTGGTTTTGTTTCTTCCTATTAATAGAAATTATTTTCTCATTCTGTTACAGATTCTGCTATATGAGCAGAATCATCAGCATATGGTAGTTCCCAGGGACAATCAGTCTTCAGTTTTCCTGTTATAGCCTGGAGAGGATTGAGGACCTAGCTGTAGTGAACACCTTCCTGTACACTAAATTTGTCACTGTACTCATAGCTAACTCTCTCTCTACTGACAACACTCTTGTACATGGCTTGTACAGCTTTCACGAGTCATTTGTTTACCTCCAGTTTCCTCAGAGATCAGCATATCACAGAGTGAAGGACTCTGTTGAAGGCTTTCTTCAGGTCAGTGCATGTCAAATACAATGTTTTACTCTTAGTTAAATATTTCTGCAGTTGTCTCAGAAGATAGTATCAGTAGTACTTTAACCTGGTTCAAAATCAAATTACATCTCATCTAGTCTAATTCTGTATTTAGTTAATTGAGCTTTGGTTCTTTCCCTAACCTTCTTGATCTGCTTCAGCAATGTGTGATACCTCTGTGATTCTATTTAAGACTTTGATACTTCTGTGATTCTATCTAAGGCTTCCCCTTTACCTTTGTAATAGCTGACTATAATCCTGCTACACCAGTCATTAGGTATGGCACCTTCCTGAATAACCTGATAACCTATACAGGTGACAAGACCATACACTGCACCACCAAATATTTTAAGCATCTCAGCACTTTATCTATCATATTGATGTCAACTAGGTTTGCTGGTCTCTCTGTTGGGTTTACATTAGGAAGTCTTTTCTCTCATACATTCCCGCATTTAATAACCTTTCATAGTCGTACTTCCACATGGCTTTTCTTTTCAGAGTCTCTAGGTGCAAACTGCCACTCTCTATATTTACACACTTCTCACTCACATGTTTCTCTTTAGTCCACTCTCTTGCACACTAAAACATTTCTTATGAGGGGCGTTCAATAAGTAATGCCCCTGACCCACTTCCCATAGCAGTAGAGCAACGAAACTTGGCACAGTTATTAGTCTTTTTCTACATAGGAACCACCCAGAGTTACGCATTTCTCCCATCGTTTGATGCAGCTCTGGAGACCGTTTTTGTAGAAGAACCCAGCTTGGTCCTCCAACCTCAACGTGACTTCAGAAATCAAGGCTGCATCATCTGGGAAACGTTTTCCTTTCAAAAACAACTTCATGATTGGGAAGAGGTGAAAATCAGAGGGTGCAAGGTCAGGAAAGTAGGGGGATGGGGAGGAGTTCATAGCCATACGCCTGTGCTTCTGATCTGGCGACAAGCGAGTTGTGAACCGGAGCGTTGTCCTGCAGGAGGAGGATGCCATTGCTGATCTTGCCCCGCCTCTTGATTTTGATAACTTCTCTTAATTTCCTCAAAAGTGAAGCATAATAGGCTCCTGCAATTGTGGTACCCTTTGCCAGGAAATCTGTCATCACTACTCCGTCCTGGTCCCAGAAGACTGTGAGCATGACCTTGCCAGCGGAGGGCTGCACCCTTGCCTTCTTTGGAGGGGGTGAGTCACGGTGCTTCCACTGCATTGACTGGGCTTTGGTCTCTGGATCATCGTGATGGACCCAGGTTTCATCCTGTGTAATCAGTCTTTTGAAAAATTTTGACTCATCTTGGCACATCTCCAAATTCACCCTCGAGCACTCGACGCGTTCTTGCTTCTGGAAAGGTGTGAGCAACCTGGGAATCCATCTGGCAGACACCTTTTGCATATGCAAATGGTCATGAATGATAGTTTCCACAGACCTGGTACTAATCTTGACCTCATGGGCTATTTGGCGAATAGTTATGCGTCGCTCTTCCAAAATGGCAGCCTCAACTTGACGGACAGATGCCTCATCAATGGCAGAAGGGGGCGACCAGATCTGGGAGCTGTTTTCACAGAGTTCCAACCATATTTGAATTCACGATGCCAGCGTTTTACAAGGGGCATCATCACCATAAGTTACTTTCATTTCATCAAAAGTCTCCCGTGGTGTGCGTCCTTTCAAATACAAAAACCGGATCACTGCTCGACACTCAACAGGCTCCATTTCACACTTGACTCGGTTCAAACACCTGTAAATCAGAAACCACAATTAATTCAGAGCTGTAATTTGCTACTTACTCTATAGAGATATAAATGATTGCACATGCAAAATTTCAGCTAGATCAAACAACTGCAAGTGAGTCAGAGGCATTACTTATTGAACGTCCCTCGTATGCGTACTTCTTTTTTTCTGCTTCTGCTCTTGCTAGATAAAGCTGTCACGCCTAGCTTCCTTTTTATCTGCTTGATGTCGTTCTCTGCTACCTCCCTTCTTCCACTCTTTCCAAAACTGTCTTGTCTATTTTATGGCCCTGCCTGCCTCACTGTCCCACGACCATACTACCCTGGTCTAGTTGGAGTTTTGCACCAGTCACAAATTTAGTCTGTTGTACTCAAGAGGTTATCATGTAAGAACTCCCAGTTGTCTTCTGTGTCATATGTCTATTTTAGTGCCATAAGATTTTAGTGTCTTAGTGCTTGAATGACTCACAGACATAAACTGACATGGAAAAGGAGGATACAGAAGCTTAAGGATACTTCAAACAGCCAGAAATTTAGAGATGGTCGAATTGAAGCACTAATCTATGTTGAATTATATATTCTTCACCTGGGAAGGACTTTGCATTCACAAGCATCTGCCTATCACTGTTTCTGGTCAGAATGTAGTCAATCTGGCAGGTGTGTCTACCTCACTGATAGATAATCAGATCGCTGACAAGTTCGTTGAAGTTAGTATTGCAGAGACCAGTGAGTCATTTGCATCACAAAACTCTATCACCCTTGTTTCCTCATCATTTCTTATACCAAAGCTGTAACTTCCATGCATGCCATAAGATTAAATTTGGAGTGCTGCCCAATACAACTATTGAAGCCATCAGCCATGATCATGTTATTCTCTTTCATTGTTGAGGTAGTCTGCAAAAGAAGCTCATAGAAATGGTCCTTTTTGTCCATCTGCTAGTTCACTGTGTTGTTAAATAAAAATAGCAATGAGTTACTTTGTTTTGAGAATATTTTTAATCCCTGGGTTATTCATCATGTTAAACACCTTCCATCTTAAAAAATATAGAAAATCAAATATTTGTCACTCCCTCTCCTGTTATTGGTCTATAATTGAATTAATCTGCTGTCCTTTTTAATTTCTTTTTTATTATGTGTTGCTACTATCAGGAGTAACTTGTACACTAGTGATATGCTATAATAACAGTAGTGGGTTATGTATTCAAGAATCTGAAGTTTGTTTTACTCTAACAGAGTTATCCATTTCTATTTATATTTAAAATTACTGATGAAACCTTTAGTTGTAATATTATTATCAGTCCAAATATGTTTGAGGCACATTTGAACTGGAGAACAAGCTACTCACTGCATTTTCTCAGGGAAAACATATTCTGTTTGTTGATAAATGTTGTGTATACACACATATCAGCTTGCAGCATCATCTACCCAAACCGTAAGATACAAGCATTTCTGAGTAGTTATCTCTTCTTTGGTCATGGACACCAGACAGGCGGCACTATGTTCCGATTGAAGAGACTGACTCTCTTATGCCTTTCCAGTTGCCATATGGTGATTGGCAGCACTGTGTAGCAGCACTGTGTAGCAGCTCAGAGGTGGAGCAGTCAGCAGTGATGAGTAAAATTGCAATGTTATTATCAGTCCAAATAGGCTTGAGGTACACTTGAATCAATGAACAAGCTACTCACTACATTTTGTCATGGAAAATATATCCCATTTGTTGACAAATGGTGTGTATACAGCACTGTCAGTCACCGTATAGCAACTGGAAAAGCATGAGTCAGTCTCTTCAATCAGCATGTAGCACTGCTTGCCTGGTGTCTGTGACTGAAGAGGAGATACTTACTCCACAATACTTGCATCTCATGGTCTGGGTAGGTGGCACTACGAGTTGATATAGGTGTATACACACCATTTCTCAATAAAAGGGATATATTTTCCGTGACAAAATGCAGGAAATAGCTTGTTCACCAGTTTGAATCTACCTCAACCATATTCGAACTGATAATAACATTACAATTTTATTTATCACTGCTTAGCACTCCCCCTCTGTAAGTAACCTTTATCGAAATCAAAATAGAAGAAAAATTATCAAATTTAGTTAGAGATAAAACAAGTGGTTATTTGATAGTGAACCATCAAACATAGAATGAACAAAATTATACAATAGAACAAATGTAGCTTTTCACACAGGAGATGTAAATATGCAGCCATAAAATAAACATAGTGTAATGAATCTGTCACAAACACAGAAGTATTACTGAGTCATATTACTATTAATTTGTTTCCAACTGTTGATATAAATTTGTCAATTTAACGAGTGTATTTCATTATCTGTTTATAGGAGGTTCTACACAAATGGTATCTTGGGATCACATTTTTCTTTCTCTGAATCAGTACTATGTAAGTCTTCGCCGTGAAGTTCCCTCTCAGACATTTGGTAGTTACCATGCTCATGGTGGAATCACACCACAGGAACAAGAAGCTCTCATAGTTGTTTTACAACTTACTCAGCAAATTGCCAATCAGGTAAAAAATATTTTGTTTTATACCTTTGGAATTTTTGTATTTCAAAATTTTTATTTTGGATAGTATTTTTGCCTCCTTTTCTCCACACATTTCATAAGAAGTTTTTGAAAGTAGCTAATGCAATAAGTATGTGACTCATACTGTAGTACTTAATTAGCTTTTAAAATCATTAAAAATTTTCTTAGTCAAAAGATCTGTCTTTGTATTGATTGAATAGAAAATGTCTAAAATTGAGTTTGTTTATTCAAATGCTTATAATGCTTTCAGTATTGGTAGGATTATTGTGAAAATTAGTAGTTTTGTGTAAAAAATAAAATAAAATTGTCTTTTAATCTAAGTAGTTATTTGTGCTTAAAAAAATATTGTGATCATGTGGTTGTTCACTCAATGTCCTGTTCTGCAACTAACTGCAAGACCTGACCCACACATAAGTGCAGTTCCAATTGTTATTGTGATAGGCCATAAAGCAGGATCTAAGTACTTTTTTGAGTGATAAAGTTTAGCTTCATTTTAGAACAAACATCATATGAAAAGGTTTTCTGTTTGCAATATGGAAATTTCTTTATCCAGCAAACTTTACATATTTTTCCTTGTCTTCATTTTCAAGCATTGTGACAGGTATATTCCAAACAGTGAGTTAAAATTCAGAGATATTATTTATTAATGATTTATTTTATTATTATTTATTAATGGTGTAATTAGATAAGAGAGCTTGTACTTTGAGGAAATAGTCATAGAGATATTACAGTGACATCTGTATGCAAGAGTTATCAGGTTTTATTGATTCTGAGCAAGATTGAAATGATCATCTATTTCATCATTACTTTGGTGCTTTCATTAGTGATATGGGCCTGATAAAACTATTGAGCTTACAAGTAAAGTCTGTTGAGTATTTTCTGCATCAAGGTGACACCTTCCTTACATTAATGGAAGGGATAAATGGATTTTCTACTGAAAATCATTTTCAATGTACACCAAATGTCATTACTTCATATTAGCAACTTTTATCCAAACTCATAATTATATTTTTGTGATTTTTATACTAGACTAACTGTATTTCATCAAAAATTCTAGTTTTTACCAGTACTTGGAGATGTATATAGAGAAAACATTACAAAAATTTAAGAGTCTATAGGTGCAGGAGTGGCTGTGTGGTAAATAGCTTGCTTAACAACCATATGGTTCCGGGTTCAGTCTCACTGTGTGGCACCTTGGGCAAGTGTATATATATGTGTGTGTTTGTCCCCCCAACATCACTTAACAACTGATGCTGGTGTGTTTACGTCCCTGTAACTTAGCGGTTCGGCAAAAGAGACCGATAGAATAAGTACTTGGGGCTTACAAAGAATAAGTTCCAGGGTCAGTTTGCTCGAATAAAGGCGGTGCTCCAGCATGGCCACAGTCTAATGACTGAAACAAATAAAAGAGTAAAAAAGAGAGTAAAGAGTTAATTAATAGCATAATTATAACCAAAAACTGATACACTGTTTGGTAAAAAATTTATCCCCTTTGTTACTATATTTCTAAGCAAAAAACGTGTTCTGTATGCTTCAATTAAATTCTAAAATAATTATGAATTCAGATGGGTTTCATAAAACAACTTCTTTTATTTATGAACATGTTA
Source organism: Octopus sinensis (assembly GCF_006345805.1). Classification (NCBI taxonomy): domain Eukaryota; kingdom Metazoa; phylum Mollusca; class Cephalopoda; order Octopoda; family Octopodidae; genus Octopus; species Octopus sinensis. The sequence continues at coordinate 27,736,903 of NC_043012.1, forward strand.
ATGTAATATTTTATCAAAAGGTTCTTGACTAAATGTATTACCTAATTTTTGTTGCAAAGTGACTTTAATTGCAGGTAAATTCAAATAGATATAAAATAATTCAAAATTTTTTTCAGCATCACCATAGAAAGTAAGTTATTAGGTAATATGAAGGCAGTGGTTCATGCCTCACGATCTCTGATAGCAGCAGAGAAATATTATTGTCAAATTGATGAAGAAGCTCTAGCAATTATTATTGCCATGAAAAAATTTCACAGATTTTAACTCAGTAGAAGTTTTTGACCACAGACTGATCACCCTCCATTTTGGTTGAAAAAAAGAATTCCTACCCATACCACTTATAGGTTACAACACTGGGGTATGATATTATTAAACTATGATTTCAAGATGGAGTATATACCATCCAAGAAACTAGGACATGCAAATTGTCTATCGAGACTGATTTCGAAAAATGTGGAAGCATTTGAAGATACCGTGATTGCTGCTTTGTGAGCAGAAAATGAAATTAAAAAGGTTTTGTATAATGTCATTCATGAATGGTCTTATTTTACAATTAGGGAAAATTGGAAAACGATAAATTTCTCATAAAAATGAAAGAAATGCTGATGGCTAAAAGAGATAAAAATATATGCAACACAAATGCGAACCATTTCTCACTGTGTGACAATGTGTTAATGTATGCAGAAATAGTCGTAGTGCCAACCACACTACAAACGCGATTATTGAAAGAATTTCATACAGGTTACCCAGATTGCATGTTGATTATGCAGGTCCACTTAAGGTTTCATATTACCTTATTGTGGACAGTTTTTCAAAGTGGCTAGAAATGTATAAATGTAAAAAGCCAACATCAGTGATTACAGCAAGCTTTTTACATGAATTTTTCACCAGATATGGTATTCCAGACACCATTGTGTTTGATACTGGAACTCAATTTATGTCGGACAAGTTCACAAAATTTTGTAAAATGTTTGTCACGGAACATGTCACCACTCTGCTGTATCATCCAAGGTTGAATGGACAAACAGAGCAATTTTTTGAAACTTTCAAGAGGGCATTGAAAAAGGCAAACAAGTGATGGATGATTTTGCACTTCAACAATTTCTAAGAGTATACTGAGTAACACCTATTTCAAATACACGATGGGGAATGTCACCTGCGGAATTGATGTTAGCGAGAAAGATCAGATCTGATAAGTTTGAAAATTGGTAAGTGAAAATATTAAAAAGCAAACTACAAAAATATTTCAGAATTCTTCAAGTTATGTGAAAAAATGTTTTTTGAAAACCTATAGATATGGTAGAGATAGGGGGAGGACAGTGTAATAATTAAACAAATTGGAAGAATGTTATTTCTGATAAAAGGAAAAAAATGTCCAATACAAAAGACATATGAACCAGCTTAAGAAAAGATTCACGGAAAAAACAGTCACAAGGAATGAAATCTCTATGGAAGTATTGTATGACACACTTGAGGTACCAGCACCCAAACAATTTGAAGCTACATGTTCTAGCACCAGAAAAGAACAGAAACAGTGGAATTGAACATCGATGTATCAAGTGCTGAAGGAGGGTCTCAGGAGCCACCTCTACAAGATGATCTGCCGTCTTGAGCTCACGCAAGTTTATAAAACCATGAAACTGGAGGGAAGTTGACTTATCCTGCATCAGATTGCTAAAGGCATGTTGCCCAACCTGGTGTTCACTGATGAAAAGAAATTTGATATCGAACAGACAGTAAGCCACCAGTATGATTGACTTTGGAGTGTATCTGGCTCCATCAATGGTAAACTTGTAAATCGACATCAAAATCCACAGTCAGTTATGGTTTGGGCAGCTGTGATAGCCATTGGAAGGTCTCCCCCACTTCTTGTGCCATCAGGTGTTAAGATAAGCACCTAGCAATACATTAGTGACTTCATGGAAACTGAACTGCTTCCCTGGATGAATGAGCACTTTCAAGGTGCACCTTGGAGCCTCCAACAAAACCCAGCTCCAAACAGACACAACACTGTATTCAGAAAAATATTCCATTGTTCATAACCAAGGGCATAAGGCCCGCAAGAAGCCCCAATCTCAACCCGTTGGAATTTTCTCTTTGGTCCATTTTGGAGATGAGTGTTTCAAGCACCCCTCATGCCTTGCTTGATGCTCTGAAGGCAGAACCGCACCAAAAATGGGCTTCAATTCTGCAAGAACAGCTGTGTCAGGTATGAAGCATTTGAACCTAGACTTAAAGCTTTGATTCGAAACAGAAGTGGTAGTATCGTAATTGTGTTTCCTTTACCATTACATTGCAACAAACAGACCCGAAATATAACAATAATTTTGCTTTGGTAAAATTGTAAAAATTTGGTTACCTTAATTTTGGGACACCCTGTGTTTATATCTATAATATATAAATCCCATTCTGTTTGTGTGTGTGTGTGTGTATCATCATCATTGTCATCATCATCGTTTAACATCTGCTTTCCATACTGACAACCTCTATGACCTTATCCACCCATTCCTCTGCAAGGAGTATGCCAACACCCCCTACACCATCCATGTTACCTTGCCAGAAGACTTTATACCTATGTGCCTTGCCTGTGAGGACCCTAGCTGAAGCTCCTGTCCATCTTCTTGTAGAAGAGGGTTGTTGTGGTGTTCATTTTTTAGGGATGTTTCGTTGATCTCTCTTCTGACCTGACAACATTCAAGCATGTTAGATTGCTGCCCCTACCGGATGTAGGAGCCGGTGTTAGCAGCGTTGTAAGCATAAACGTTATGGTCATTGAATGAAGTAGATTTTAGCGGTGTAGCTGAAATAAGGATATTCCAATGTTAGGTTAGGGGCGTCAGCTAAAAGCTGATCGCATTTGTCCAAGTAGAGTGGGATTGCAGGTATAATGGAGGGTATCACCATCGGGGAAGGGTTCAGAGAGAGAGAGAAAGAGAGAAAACAGGCGCAACCACACACAGGGACAAGCATGCATGGACAGCCGAATAGCTTTTACATTTACTTCCCAAGGCCAAGGAAATGGGTAGTTGTTGGCATATTTCTAGACAATGAAAATGGAATGAAATATAGTCGAATCTGGTTGCGCTTGTCACAGTAGAGAGATAGAGAGAAGGGGACAGGTAGAGAAAGAGAGATAGAGAGAGTGCAGGTAATATAGGGAACAGCACCAGTGAGGAGGGGGAGTTGGGAGAAACGATAACTGGAAGGGGTGGTGACAAATTTCTAGACAGAAAGAAACGTAAGATAGCACCAGTGAGGAGGGGGAACTGGGAGAAGAAATAACTGGTAGGGTTAGTGAGAGATTTCTAAACAGAAAGAAACGTAAGGTAACTGGTTAAGTGGGTGGGTTGATGAGCAGCTGCACTGGCCGCATTCGTCCTAGGAGAGAGAGAAGTGCAGGTAATATATGGAGGATAGCCTGTTGAGTAGGAGTGGTTGCAAGAATAGACACAGGTAATGGTGGTGGGAGAAGGGATATCTGGTGTAGATGGTGGTATCCAGTATTGGTGGTGGGGGTAGAAAAGGGCGAGTGCACCACGAGCATCCAAGACAAAATATGGAACTAAGAATGAGAAGAATTAAGGAAGCGAAGTTCTTATCAGGATAAGAATGAATGTAATGAGAAGAATTAAGGAAGCAAAGTTTTATGGGATTAAGAATGAATGTGAATTGAAAAACGAGGACTAAAATTAAAATTATATTTGAGGGGACATTTTCAATGAAAAAACAAGCTGTTAGTGAATAATACATTGAGAGAAAAAAAATCTTAGCTTTTGGACATTGTTTGGCAGAGGAATGAATGTAAGGAACCACATGAAATTGAGGGGTTTTTAAATAGATAGCTGTGACCGGAAGCAAGTTTAGTAATGGGGACAGAAACGAAAATAGTAATAAGGTTGAACAGGCCTCAAATGAGCAAGACGAAATATGTAACTAAGAATGAGAAGAATTAAGGAAGCAATGTTTTATGGGGATAAGAATGAATGTGAATTGAAAAACGAAGATAAACGAATAGAAACGAATAACTATCTTAATGAAATTATGAGATAGGACTAAAATTAAAATTATACTTGAAGGGACATTTTCAATGAAAAAACAAGCTGTTAGTGAATAATACATTTCAAGTATTAGTGGCGAATGAAGTGTAAGGAGACGGAAAGAAAAATGAGAGAAAAATCTTAGCTTTTGGACATCGTTTGGCAGATATATATATATATAATAATAATATTAGGGAGTAAATCCAACTTTACAGGGAAAAATTAGATTTAGGATTAAATCTAATTTCACAGTATAAATATATATTAAATTAGAAATAAAACCACTATTAGGCAAATCAAACTGAAAAACATAAACCAAAACATAAAAATAAAAATAATTTACAAAATATATAAAATTTAAAATTTAAATTATTTAGATTTAAAATTATTAATTTATATTTATATATTTTTATTTATATTTTTTAAATATTTTTTTAAATAAAAAAAAATTTTTTTAAATATTTTTTTATATATATATATTTTTACAATTATATATAACTATCAAAAAGTATAAAAAGTTTATTATAAGATAAGTAAAACCACTACGTACGTTTCATGGCCATAACCTAATTTGAATTACAATAATTTAAATTCAATTATAAATTCGAATTATGGTTATAGTCAATCTTCAGATTAATGATAATAGTTAAATAAATAAGCAAATATATTTAAACAATATTATTTAAGAAATAAATAAAATAATAAAAAATCTATTATCAAACTAGAAACTTTAATGATTATGATTATGTCATACAATCCAATTATAATGTTAAATATTAATTTTTAAGGTAAAGATAGTTAGAAAATGTATTTATCTATTCAGATATAAAATGGCTTTAAAAAAACATAATAAACTCACGAATAATCTAATCTCAGTTATAGTCAATATCTAATTACCTAATTATTTAACAAAAAATTAATCAAAAAATTAAACACTTCATATTATTAAATTTAAGTCCAAATCTAATATTATAAAATATTTGAATAATAACTAAATTATTATCAATAAATATATATAAATATATTTAAGATCTAAAATTATCTCTATCAATAAATATATACATATTAAAAAAACTAAATAAATTAATTATTCATTATTACTTATGAAATATATTAAATAATTAAAAGATAAAAAAAAATTAAAGATGAAAAAGCAAATTGTAAACGTATAAACTATCTTAAAAGAACCCTATAACTATTTAACGATCAATATATCTCGTTGGCTAATTAATAACTTACAAAAACCGTATAGTTATGATCTAATAATGAAATACATATGTTCAACAACTAAATACTTATACAATCAAAATTATGAGATATATTAAAAAAAATTAAAGATTAAAATCAAATTAAAACCAGAAACCTAACTTTAAAAAATCGTATAACTATTAACGATCTATATGTCTCTTTGGCTAAATAAAATCTTACAAATAAATGTAGAGTTAAAATCTAATAATTATATACATAACTTCAACAGCTAAATCATTACATAACAATCAGTATTTATATAGTATACAAAATAATACAATAAGACTTATTAAAATATTTTAAATTTTAAAATTTTAAAAAGAAATAGATTACTTAGCTTTCCAAGGCTTTGTGTTGAACTAAAATTTTAAAACGAAAAACGTCTTTAAAGCTTTTATAAGAATACTCATGGAATTACGTTATTAACAAAAATACAATAAATAGATGAAGAATTCTTTTAACAATGAAAAACTACTAATATATTTTATCAATGAAAATAGTGAATAGAAATTGTCAATGGAAACAGTTATAGTTTATCAATAAATGTAAATAGAATGAAGTCACAATTAAAGAATAGAACCACTATACTATAAGATTTATTATTAAAGTAACTACAATAAATTATACTTAATACTCAATAAATTAAATAATTACTATAACTACCAATTACTGTGTATACTCTAAAAATCTTATAAGATTTAATTAATTTATATAAAATTATAGCAACACCTCGACGTATGAGTAAATTCGTTCCCAGAGTATGCTTTTATCTTTAAGCGAAAACTCGTGAATAGAACTCGGTGTCTCGTAAAGCACGTCCTCATAATGTGAGGTATTACTGTGTCTATATATATATATATATATATATATATATATAACATATAATATATATAAGTATATATATAATATTATATATATATATATATATATATAACATATAATATATATAAGTGTATATATATTATATATAATATATTATATATATATATATATATATATCATCATCATCATCATCATCGTTAACGTCCGTTCTCCATGCTAGCATGGGTTGGACGGTTCGACCGGGGATCGGGAAGCCAGAAGGCTGCCCCAGGCTCCGGTCTTATCTGGCAATGTTTCTACAGCTAGATGCCCTTCCTAACGCCAACCACTCCGTGAGTGTAGTGGGTCTTTTTACGTGCCACCTGCACTGGAGCCAGGCGAGGCTGGCATCGGCCACGGTCGGATTGGGGCATTTTACGTGCCACCTTCACGGAAGCCAGTCGAGGCGGCCTGCTTCGGCCACGATTCGGATGATGCTTTTTACGTGCCGCCGACACGGAAGCCAGTGGCACGTAAAAAGCACCATCCGAATCGTGGCCAAGCCAGTGCCGCCTCGACTGGCTTCCGTGCAGGTGGCACGTAAAATGCACTGATCCGACCGTGGATTATATATATATATATATATATATATAATATATATATATAATATACAACATAATAATATATATAAGTATATATATATTACATGTGTACATACGTATATACATACCTACATTCATTCATCCATAGAAACATGTTAAGCAAACGTTTCGT
>NC_043012.1:27743862-27881362 GCF_006345805.1 Octopus sinensis
ATTTAAAGAAATTAACGGCCATGAAACGATCGTAGTGTTATATTATGTTTTTTAATAATTTGTTATATATTTAAAAATATAAATTAAATAATCTTATGTATTGGCTTAAGTTTTTCATTGATTGATTTGCCTAATAGTGGTTTTAATTTAATATAATACACACACACCACACACACACACACACACACACACCACACACACACACCCACACACCACACACACACACCACACACACACACACACACACACACACACACACACACACACCACACACACACACACACACACACACACACACACACACACACACACACACACACGTTGGCAGTTTCTTGGTAGTCAAGCAATTAGAAGCATGAAGACAGGGAAAGCCCCAGGCCCATCAGGAATTACTACAGAGATGCTCAAAATATCTGGCAGTGTCGGCTATAGCCTAGTCACCCGTATAGTTAACACGACTGAGTCATACCCAATGACTGGTGTAGCAGCATAATAGTTAACTACTACAAAGGTAAAGGTGACGCCCTAGATACAAATAATTACAGAGGTATCAAGCTGTTGGATCAGGTAATGAAGGTTACGGAGAGGTTCATAGCTCAACTTATTAGGGAGAGAGTAAACTTGGATGAGATGCAGTTTGGTTTCGTGCCAGGAAAAAGCACCACTGATGCCATATTTCTGGTAAGACAGCTGCAGGAGAAATACCTAGCCAAGGATAAGCCCCTGTACCTGGCTTTCATTGACATGGAGAAAGCCTTTGACAGGGTCCCCCGATCCCTTACCTGGTGGTCAATGAGGAAACTAGGGATAGATGAATGGTTAGTGAGATCTGTGCAAGCCATGTACAGGGACGCTGTAAGTAAGGTAAGGGTTGGCAACGAGTACACTGAAGAATTCAAAGTAGAGGTTGGGGTCCACCAGGGTTCAGTCTTCAGCCCCCTCCTATTTATCATAGTTCTCCAGGCAATAACGGAGGAATTCAAGACAGGATGCCCCTGGGAGCTCCTCTATGCTGATGACCTTGTCCTAATCGCTGAGTCGCTATCAGAACTAGAAGAAAGTTTCAAGTGTGGAAACAAGGATTAGAATCGAAGGGCCTTAAAATCAACATAGCTGAAACCAAAGTCCTAATAAGTAGGATGGCAGCCAAACCACAAATCCCTTGAGGTAGATGGCCCTGCTCAATCTGTAGTAGAGGTGTAGGTAGAAACTCTATAAGATGTACCCAGTGTGAGCTATGGACACATAAGAGGTGCAGTAATATCAAAGGAAGGCTAACTGGGAAGATAGTTTTTGTATGTTGCAGATGCTTGGGAGCGATAAACACTGGAAATATGCAGAGACCAATTTCCGCCACATTCCAGGGAGAAAAACTAGAAGTAGTTGATAGCTTCCGTTATCTAGGAGACCAAATCAGTAGCGGAGGAGGGTGCACTGAAAGTGTAGCTGCTAGAATAAGAATAGCTTGGGCAAAGTTCAGAGAGCTCTTACCTCTGCTAGTGACAAAGGGCCTCTCGCTCAGAGTAAAAGGTAGACTGTATGATGCATGTGTACGAACAGCCATGCTACACAGCAGTGAAACATGGGCTGTGACAGCTGAGGATATGCGTGAGCTCGCAAGGAATGAAGCCGGTATGATCCAATGGATGTGTAATGTCAGTGTGCATACTCAACAGAGTGTAAGTACCTTGAGAGAAATGTTGGACCTAAGAAGCATTAGATGTGGTGTGCAAGAGAGACGACTGCGCTGGTATGGTCATCTGGTGAGAATGGATGAGGATAGCTGTGTGAAAAAGTACCACACCCTAGCTGTTTAGGGAACCTGTGGAAGAGGTAGACCTGGGACGAAGTGGTGAAGCATGAACTTCGAACATTAGGCCTCACCAAGGAAATGACTAGCGACCGAGACCTTTGGAAATATGCTGTGCTCGAGAAGACCCGGCAAGGCAGATGAAACCATAACCCATGGTCTATGCCAGGAGCATAACCAGCCCGCTTATGCGTAACTTTTCATTCTTTGGTCACTAAACTCTGCTTGTGAAGACCTGTTGAGGTAAGTGAAATCAAATCAAAATCAAAATCACTTCGATGACTGGCATCCATGCTAGCGGGGTGCAAAGAGCACCATACAAGCGTGATCGTTGACAGAGCGGCTTTTCGAGTATGATTGTTAACAGCGTCGCCTTTCTGGCACTTATGCCTGTGCTAGTAGGGTGCCAAGAACACCATCCGAGTGTGATCGTTGCCAGAGCAGCCAACTGGCTTCCGTACCTGTGGCACGTAAAAGGGCACCATTTGAGCGTGATCATTACCAATGTCGCTTGAATGGCACCTGTGCCTGTGGGCATGAGTAAAAAGATTCGAGTGAGGTCATTGCCAGTACCACCTGACTGACCCCATGCAGGTGGCATGTAAAAAGCACCCACTACACTTTTGGAGTGGTTGGCGTTATGAAGGGCATCCAGCTGTAGAAACTATGCCAGATCACGACTGGAGCCTGGTGCAGCCATCTGGTTGCCAGCCCTCAGTCAAAACCGTCCAACCATGGAAAACGGACGTTAAATGATGATATATATATATATATATATATATATATATATGAAACTGAGAATGTGTCTGTCTGTCTGTGTGAATCCCTAAAACTTGAGAACTACATAACCAATTTCATTCAAATTTTACACATGCCTTACTTAGGGTCCATGTAGTGTCATTTTTTAACTTTTTAACTTTTTGCCTAGGGCAAGCCCAGAGCAATATCATATTTTCTCCACGATTTCAGTATTACGTGTCAAAAGTGAAAGAAAAAACATCTCCCTATTGTAATGTCAGATACTTTCACTTTAATACTGAAACTGTTAAAGTTAAACTATTATATAACAGGGATGAACCATTAACAGTGGACATCCATTTTGCTAGAAGATCTGGTATGGTCTTAGATACTACACCACTGGTTTTCAATTCATATTAATCAAATTAATATTCAGGTTTTCACCCTTATTTTAAATTTAAATTTATATGTGTATATGATTGATTGATTGATTGATTCTAGTTTCAGCTTATGAGCTGTGGCCATGCTGGGGCACCGCCATTTGGTGTAGCTACTTGGTTTTACTTCACGAAAGCTTTTTAGCAACTGCCATTTGGTGCATGAGAGAGTTCGATGCAGCTGCCCTCATCTGCACCTCCTGCCGTGAAGTTGGTTCATCTGGGACACCTGACAGGAAGAGATCCAGTTTCATTTTAAAGACATCTGCATCCACCCCATGCAGGTCTCTCAGGTTCTTCGGGAGGATATTGAAGAGCTGTGGGCCTCTGAAGCCCAGGCTATCACAGAATCTTGTCCTACATCTTGATGGCAAGTTTGGAGTCCTAGGCACCACGCAGTGGCGCCCAGTTCTGGCATTTGCGTAACTCTCGATGCCAAAGTTTAGGACACGTCCCTCCAGGATCTTCCAGATGTATATTATGGCATATCTTTCCCGCCTACGCTCCAGGGAATATAGTTTTAATCTCTTGAGTCTTTCCCAGTAGCTTACATTCTGCGTAGAGGCTATCTTCTTCGTGTAGCTACGTTGGATCGCCTCGAGCTCTGTGATCAACTTGACACTGGATGGTGACCATAACTGAGAGCAGTAGTCAAAGTGGCTCAGGACAAGTGTCCTCCAGAGGACCATCATGGTTTCTTGTTCTCTTGTTCTAAAGGTTCTGAGGATCCATCCGGCCAGTCGTCTACATTTCATTGCCAATTTAGCAACATGTACACGAAAGGTCGCGTCATCACTCATGTAAATACCTAGGTCACGCACTGATTGTGCCTCTGGGATTGCTATTCCTCCGGGTCCAGTGTATTCATTGGGTATTGCATTTAGTTTTGCATGCTGATAGTATAGAGCTTGAAACTTTTCAGCATTGAACTGCATGCTATTCTTTTCAGCCCACTTGTATATTTTGTCCAGCTCACATTGCAGGTGTTTAGTGTCCTCAGGGTTCTGTATTGCCTGTGAAACTTTTGTATCATCTGCATAACTTGTGATCGTGGCTCTCTGCGTGGCTGAGGGCATGTCTGAGAGGGCCATTATGAACAGTAGTGGTCCCAGAACAGTGCCCTGCGGAACACCGCTCACTATTTGCGTGTTAATGGAAGTGGCCCCATTGGCTACTACCACCTGACTTCTATCTTTCAGAAAGTCATGAAGCCATTCTCCCAGTTTTCCAACTATGTTGAGATCACGCAGTTTGTGACATATCATTCCATGATCGACTTTATCAAAGGCCTTTGCAAAGTCGAGATATATGACTTCCACATTTGAGTGGTTGAGCAGCCGTTTCAGCACCCAGTCATAGTGTTGTAGGAGCTGAGTTAAACAGCTTTTCCCTGGTCGGAAACCATGTTGGGTGTTGGGCAGCAAGTCATTCTCTTCAAGGAAAGTGATCAGCTTCCTTCTGACTATTCGTTCCATGAACTTGCTGATGTGTGAGGTCAGAGAGATAGGTCTGTAGTTCTTGGCTTCCGCTCTGCTACCTCCTTTATGAATGGGGCATATTTTACCTTCCTTCAGTTTTCTTGGAAGTTTGCCAGCTGCAAGGAAGCTCTGAAAGAGGAACTGCAGTGGTCTTGCTAGGACTCTCTTACATGCTTTTAGGAGGATTGCCGGGAATCCATCGGGGCCAGTAGCTGAGTCTGTTTTCATTTCATCTATAGCCTTGATTACATCGTCTTCCTTTATATCGATGTAATCTATCGTCGCCGCCTCTGATTTTATATCTGCAGTGGTAAAAAAGTCAGTTGGATTGGTGATTTGGAGATGCCCATGGGGTGGAGTGAAAACACTCTTGAATTGCTCATTCAGTATTTCACTTACCCTCATTGGTTTTCCTGTAAGTGTGCCATCCTTTTCGAGGAGTGGCCCTATTCTACAGTGCACCGTAGCTGTTTCTTTGGCATACCTGTAGAAAGCTCTGGGGTTAGATTTTATGTTGTCTATAGCCCAGGCTTCTTTGTCTGTTCTTTCTTTTTCATGGGAGAGTTGCAGACATTTTTCGATTTCCAACAGTTTTATTTTTAGGCGGGACTTTTCACTGCTTTCAATCTGTTTGCTTAGGCGATTTGAAAATTTTGTACGCCGTCTCATTAAAATTTTCCTCTCTCTGGGGATTTTGTTCTTGTGTACAGTGGCCTTTCTCTCTGGGACACATTTGTAGCATATGGCTTGCATTATAGACATGAATTGTTGAAGTTTCACGTCGATGTCTGGCGAGGAGAGACATTTAAGCCAGTTTTGTTTGAGGATCTCTTTCTCAATTTGTTTCCAGTTTGCCTTATGGTAGTTCAAGCTGGAAAGATTCTGAGGGTTTCTTGTAGGCTGCATGTCCGTGCTCTCTTTTGGCCCGTACTCTTTTGGTCAGCTCTATCATGTTGTGATCCGAGAGTAGTGTCGGTGTCACTTTCACATTATGGATGAGATCCATGTCATTTGTGAAGCAGAGATCCAGTGTGTTACCTGCCCTGGTTGGTTGGAGTATTACCTGCTCCATGTACAGGGTGTTGATGAGGTTCAGGAGGGACCTCGCCTGTCCTCGTTCACATCTTGTCATTCCTGGGAGAGAAAGGCCCTCGGGCCATCTGACACTGGGCAGATTGAAGTCTCCCATAAGAAGTACACTTATGTGTTGTTCTAATGTGGTTAGAACTTCTTCTATTTTTATAAGGCAGTCTTCAAACTTGCCCACATGGCTTGGGGCATCTGGAGGGCGATATGTAGCACACACAACTACATCAAGTTGCCTAATATGTACAATTAGTGTGTCACACACCGAGTTTGAGTATGACAAGAGGACCTGGGGTGTGAGGTCCTCACGGATGTACATAGCAACACCTCCATGACTCCTTTCTTTTCTGTTGGTCCGTAGTACAGCATACTGTGGTATGTGTAACTCCGCATCTGCTATGTCCGGTTTCAGGTGCGTTTCCGTAAGTGCTATGCATAAGGCTTGATTGCATGCAACAAAGTCTCTCAGGAACGGGATTTTTGTCCTGTTACTGAGTGTTTGCAGCCCTCTGATGTTCAGTAGGAGCATCGAGGTGAGGTGTACGTTGTTGCTGGCGGTGTCCATCCTGGGTCTGTTTGCTGTGGTGGTCTTGTATATAGTGGGTAGTCCCACCTGCGGGCTTGGGTTTGATGAAGCCAGGTCAGCTGCTGTACAATCTTTTGTGCCATGCACAAAAAAGATTGTTGCTCAGCAGCTGCCCTTTCGACAACATCATATATATATATATATATATATATATAGATGTATACATATAGATGTATATGGATGTGTGTATATATATAATATATATATATATATATATATATATATATATATATATATATAGATGTATACATATAGATGTATATGGATGTGTATATATATATATATATATAGATGTATACATATAGATGTATATGGATGTATATATATATATATATATATATATATATATAGATGTATACATATAGATGTATATGGATGTGTATATATATATATATATATATATATATATATTGATCAAAATAAAAATAAAAATAAAAACATGAGGCGAAGGATTCAGCGGTACATATGTTTCGGGCCTTTATTAGACAGATTCATAACAAATCATAATGTATGTCTGTGGCCTTCTTCAGCCGCGCACAACAGCTTCCACAAGGACATGTGTTACTTCCGAAATTCTTGGTTGGGGATGCAAATCTTCTCGTTCCCGTACGACATAATGCGGCACATACGTTCCCACACACATCCTCCAACATCCCACACCTAGACCTAGAGACGTGGGCACACACGTGCACGCATGCAGTGAGGGGCGCGCGTATATATATATATATATATATATATATATAGATGTATACATATAGATGTATATGGATGTGTATATATATATATATATATATATATATATATATGGATGTGTGTGTGTATATATATATATATATGTATAGCTGTTTATGTATACATGTTTATGTATACATGTATATGTATAGCTGTTTATGTATACATGTATATGTATAGCTGTTTATGTATAGCTGTATATGTATACATGTATGTGTAGATGTATATATATATAGATGTACATGTAATATTTACACATATATACATGCATACATATATATACTGGCCTGCTCGCTTAGCCAGTGGGGTGGCGTCATTCGAAGGCTAAAACAATGTGAACGCATTGTGACCAGCAATGTGTAACTACATCTGATGGACTGGTCGGTCACGTGATGACATATATATACACCCATACGCACACATACACACACATACATAGGTGCAGGTGTGGCTGCGTGGTAACAAACCTGGTTCCAAAACACATGGTCCTCAGTTCAGTCCCACTGTGTGGTAATTTGGCATGTGTCTTCTGCTATAGCCTCAAACCAATCAAAGCCTTGTCAGTGGATTTTATAGACAGAAACTGAAAGAAATCAATTGTTTATACATGTATGTATATATGTAAGTCTATGTGTGTCTTTGTGTTTCTCCCTCATCACTGCTTCACAACAGGTGTTCATTTATTTACATCCCCATAACTTACTAGTTTCACAAGAATAAACTAATAGAATAATTACCAGGCTTATCAATGTAAAAAAAAGTACTAGGCTGTGTCTCATATTTTTGTTTGCCCACTAAGTTGTATCTATCAATTTATCTTTGTGTGTGTGTGTTGAGTAAAGTTAGTTGATTGCAAACCTCCTTTCAGTCTTTTTATTATCACTAGGTCACACATAGTCCCCAGATGGTAACATTGATTTCAAGGCCTTCCCAGATGAGTGACTGGTTATTCAAAGACGTTTATAGATTGCAAATTTTTCCTGTCCAGTTACGTATCAGTATAGTGGTCATTTGCAAACTCCAGAGGTGACACTTTCATTTCTCCTTAGCCCTCATGTCAACACAGTTGTTAATGTTTATTTCAGTTGGGTCCCACCCTTCCAATTGCTATAGATTCGTAATGCATCTTACGGCTCTGCGTGTCACCTGGATGGTGAGGAATCCTACATTGGGAGTGGTAACGACTAGGGTAGGGTAGCTGACTGCTTATTGCGATCATTCGTCTTTTGGTTTCCTGTAGCTTTGCTCTCTTTTACAAACCCAGTGAACATACATTTCCTATTTCAAAGAAATTCAAACAATAGATATAAGACCCAAGTTAAAAAGATTCTCAACAATTAAACTTCTCTGCTTGACACTAAGACACCCACTCCCAGCAGGGGCCTTAACTCTCACATTTTAGTGCCCCATGATTATCATTTTTCAAGAGGAAAATCTTTTTAACAGGTTCAGTAAGACTGGAATTTTGGAATATGCTCATAAAAATCAGTAGTTTGGGATACATGTGGCACGATTACAATTATTTTTAGGGTGTGTAAAGAGGGAAATAACACTCATAGATATTCCAGTTCATTACAGAAAATATAACAGAAAAGTCTAATTCTTCAATTGCATGTAACACGAGCAATGCCGGGTATCTCTGCAAGTATGTATATATATATCTATTTCATCACTTCATGTTGTGGTTCTACATCAAAATTACTATTCAGTTGTCCGTTGTGATTTGATACTGCTGATTGTGGAATCACTTGTTATTGTCTGCATCACACTTCATACCTTACTTTTCTTCTTCAACTTAACCCCCTTCTTCCTTTTCTATTTCTCCTCCTTCTTCCTTTTTTTTTGTTCCTCTTCTACTTCATCTTCTATCTCATTTGCTGCTTCTTCTGTCTGTCTTCTCCTTCTTCATCTTCTGTTTCCTCATTCCCTAACCAAACATTTATCTGCTTTAGTATTAGCACTGTACATGCCCTGTTCATCTTTTCACAATCTATTTTCTTTTTTATCTTTATTTACTTTTTTGTTTCCTCCTCATATAAGCAAAACACAAAGCCAGGCAGACACACAATACAAGAGTGCGCTTTTCAGGTAGGTCTGAAGAAGTGCCACTCTAATGCCTAAAAGAAATTTTAGCACTTCCCCTTATTTGGATGAGAGTGATGAGTGGCAAGAGGACATCTATATCACAATGTAGAACAAATATCTCAGGAACTTTGAAAACAACTTTTGTTTTCTCACCAATTTCCATTTTTTGGTAATGTTTATGCTTGCGTGTGTGTATAACCCAGATTCTGCATAGTTTCCTTCAACTTAATTTTAGTTCAAAATTTGTAGAAGATATCCAATGTATTGTGAAGTAGGGTTATAAACTTAATCACACAGCCATGCCTGTACCCATTTAAAATGAGTTCTACATATTGAATTTTAGTGCATATCAAATCTGCATACATTGTGTGTTACATGTTTAAAATAGCATAAAATTCCATAATTTATCAAATGTTTGAAGAAAACTACAAAACTGAAATGAATGTAAATTTGAAATTTAATGTTGTGTTAAATTAAAATATATAGCTTTGTACTAACCCGGCCGTGGCCGGCTGTAAAATGTTTTGGTTCATAATACCAAGCCGGCCGTACCCGGCCGTGAGAACCTATTGTTATTTAAATGTAAATTTGAACCCAAATCTCGTTGGTACATTCGTTAAAACATGTGATTTCACATTGTAAATAGTTAAGTTATAGTATCCGACATTGCTTGAAGTGATATCTCAACTCAGTGAATTTTGGGAGATTTTTTTCCACATGTTTTTTGGCATCGATATTTCTTCAACTTTGAAAATGGATAGGAGTTTCATGTTATCAAGCATTGATTCCGAATTTAAAGCTTTTTCAACGGAAAATAGGGAGATATCGAGAAAAAGAATGAAATAGGTACTAAAGCACGTGGTGTACAAAATAATGAATATTTTTTTATCCGAAAATGAAAGCAGCGCCTTCCAAAGAAACAAAGCTGCGAAGGCGACAGCGAAGACAATTTTACATCGGAATGAAGTAAAAAAAACTTTGAAAATGTTTTTATTAGCAATTTTTCTGAGGAAATAAAGTTTATCTATAGCCTTTCTTAGGAAGTGAAATCATTAGACTTTTATTTTTGTCAGTATGCTAGTTTGAAGCGATCACTTCGAAAAACAAATTTACGCAGATTGTAAACAAACACAAAATGGGGGTTCAAAGTTTGGAAAATTTGTGAAGCAAATACTGGGTACTGTTGTGGATTTAGTTTTTATACAGGGAAACTAATGTTAGTCAGCATGGCTTAGGGTACGATGTGGTCTGGAAGTTATTGTTTGAAGCGATCAATGCGTAAACAAACACAAAATCAGGGATCAAATTTCGGAAAATTTGTGAAGCAAATTACTGGGTACTGCGTGGATTTAGTTTTTATACAGGGAAAATGTTACTCAGCATGGCCTAGGGAACGATGTGGTCTGGAATTTATCACTTCCATACCATAACCAGGGCCGTATATTATTTTTTGACCGATTTCTTTAGTTCGGTCAAACTTACGGTGGATTCCAATATTTCAGTTTATTCCACCTTTATGGTACACCTGTTGTGCATTAAATTCAACTGATGATATAGTGATGTGCACAATTCTTCTTTATCAAAATTTTGTTGCATACCCATTTGAATATTAGCTGATGATTCATTTTCTATAGTGATGTTTAAACAAAATTTTAATTTTTTACCTTTTGCTCAATTTAAAATTTTTATATTTTTACCTTTTGCTCAATTTACCTGGATTTACCTGTAATTAAAGTCACTTTGAGACAAAAGTTATGCAATAGAATTGATTAAGAGCCCTTTCTTTAATTATGTTCCAAGTATCACATTATGTTGATAAGTAAAAAAGTTACAGTTATTTAATGAAACAAGCCTAGATTCATGATTATTTTAGAATTTAATTGAAACTCATGAGGGGTGTATTTTGGTCAGAAATATAGTAACGAAAGGGTTAATTGTCTAAATTTACATTTTAATATTAAAATCAAAATACTTATTTGAATCTTCTTATTATGTTAGAGTTAATAGCACTTGTACATTGACCATTTGTTACAATGTGAATGTCTCTCAAAAGAAAAGGGTGTTTAGTATTTCATTTTTCTTATTTCTATAACTTTTCCACATGTTTATTGAGCTTTCAGTTTTGTAACAGTGATTACAAATCAGAAATGCAAAAATAATAACTCATCATGTATTTCGAACAGGCTATTTTAATTTTCAATACTTAAAAAGAAAGTAACTAAGGATAGAGAAATTGACAGTGTATTGAGTCTTGAAAGGGAATCTAGTGAAAACTAGATTATTTCTTCTCCAAATTTTTTATATTCTGTGTATGTATATATGTATGTTTCTGTATTTCCTGTCTCATAGTCATACATATAATGTAACTAATTTACACATAATCATTCACACAATGCTACACTAAAATATTATGGCCTATATGTGTATGTACAGCCACAAAACTTCAAACCATAGATAACATAACTGTTGCTTGTTTGACAAATGGTTTACTTGATTCTTTGGCATAAGATCATTTTTTTATCTCTGATGTAGATTTTGTCTTTTTGAGATTTGTTGTTTTTATTTATTTATTTATTTATTTTTTGTCCTGTATCTTCTAGACTGAATTAGAAGAGGTTGAAAGCCGTAATGAAGAATATGTTTTAACGAGAGCTTTTCTTAGCCTGATCAGTACCTTAATTGATCATTCCATTCCAGCTGGTTTAGGTGCTGGACACAGATCTCCCGGTTTTCAACCTTATTTGGATTTCATTATTGATGGAGTATTCCTTAAATGCTTTTCAAGAGCTTACAAGAATCCAACAGAAAAGGTAAGTTTTATTTTTTCCATTTAATATAGAAGTTGGGTGCTTAGGAGTTTGAAAGCTGGATTACTAACTCTAATATTTAGCAGGCTTTGCTATATGGCTAATAATAAGAATATATAGTTCAAATATAAAAGTTATTTCATGGATAATCCCCATTAGTGTGTCCTCTACATTTACTACTGAGTGAACAACTCAGAAATCAGCAAAACCTCCGAGATGTGTACTAAAAGCTGTGTTACAGCTGTACTTGTAATATACTGATAGTACTTACTATAAGCTAAATGAAAACACCCTCAGCTACCATCAAGGCTTTTGTTTTTCTGCAAAAAAATATTTATATATGATAACCAAAACTAATTACTTGATTTCTCTGTTATAGCAAGCTCTCTCACATTTTATGTTATTGAACTGTGTTGTCTCTTTTAATACAAGCATTCTGACACAAATAACACTACTTAGCACTAATCTGTATGTAAATAAAATCTTTAAACAAAATGCACCTTTCATGTATTTTATTTTGGAAGTTGTGATTCAGGAAGTATCTACTGAGCTTAGGATCTTTGCAGGTCCTCTGAGACTCTTCAGGTTTGTGCAGTTGATGTCTTGACTGCAGAAAAATATGAAAGATGTGGGTGGGGAAAAATTGGGTATAGTAGTTGGTTTGGGGCCTGGAAGGGGAAGACATTGAATTTGTTTCAGGTGTGTTCAGGTAGCAATATGATACTGTGAGCTCTATTGCTGTAGAATAAAGTGAAAAGACATTCATGTCTGTTGGCAAGAGGCTGGTATGTGATGGTAGGTGAGTCCTTTGCGATTAACATGAAGGTTTTTCAGTGCAGTCTTGGATGCTTTTGTGTGTAGTAACAGGAATTTCCAGGTAGAGACTCAGCAATTGTTCATTTCTGAAGTATTCCAGGCTCTAAGGAAGAAGGCTAATCTTCAGAATGGAGTACACTACATGTTTAATACGGGTTATATCCACATATCAGTGAGTGTTTGTAGAAATGACAATGAACAGGTCCTTAATGCACAAAAGCAAGAGTGTTGAGGTCATAAACTAATCTTAGACTACATCAGAGTTAGAGTATGTGTGAGATTCTACCATATGTGCTTGGTGATCTGATAGGAAGCTTCCAGCCAAGAAATAGAAGTTGGATGAAGCCTGTCAGTGGGCAGTTTAGCAAGGAGATTTTTGAACAAGATACAATCAAATGCTTTGCTAATATCAAGTATAGTAAATATTTTTGCTGAATTTCGCAAGAGCAATGGGACACTGCTGGGTAACATAGTAGAAATGTGTTCCACAAACCTGGTAGTCTTTAATGGGAGAGAAAAAGAGTGACTTGCATTGTTAGAGAAGTTAATTAACAACTTTACTCATTACTTTTGAGATATTGCAAATGAAACCAATAGATTAATATTTGTTAGTGTCAGGGTGGTTATTCTTCTTGGGCATGGAATACAGTAGTTGCATAATCTAATAGATGCAGGAATGTAGAAAACCGTTCCATTTGCTGCCCATTTTACACCCATCTGCACACACAGGTAAATCTCCCTAACTATCCCTTTCTACCCAACCACTACATAAACATCTGAAAGCACAATCTACTTTTACTCCTTCAAGTTCACCACCATGCACACCAAATGCACAAGTACTTCTGAGCACTTCAAACCAACGAGGCAAATAGCTGTGATAGTTTCCTTCTCTATTACCTTCAAACAGTGTGCTCCCATCATCTTCAAATTCTTCAATCTCTCTTTACAGGGATACAACCTCATCTCTGGAAATGTGCTATAATGTATCTCCATTTCTCAGGAAGGCAGTGTTTCTGACCTTTCTTTCTAATTGTATTCACTTCCAACACCTCAAGGGAACTATTAAATAATCTTATTGAAACTCTCTCCCTTTTCTCTATTCAATTGTATGAGTTTTGAAAACTCATACATTTACAGTATTGTGGTGAATTTTTCTATAAATTTCTGTCTCTTCAATTCCATTGTTGCAATGAAATCTCTTTGAATATTTTATTAAGAGAGAAAACTTCACTAATTCAGCTTCAGAATTAATGATTTAGTCATGAAGTGTGTGTCATTTTCAAAGTGATATGAGACAAAAATAACTCACTGAAATTATTGTAAAAATACATGACAAACATTACCAGCAACTTAAGAATATGACATTTCCATGGCAGCTAAATTTATAAGCCAGTAATAAAAGTTGTGTGTGTGTGGTGTGTGTGTGTGTTGTGTGTGTGTGTGGTGTGTGTGTGTGTGTGTGTGTGTGTGTGTTGTGTGTGTGTGTGTGTGTGTGTGTGTGTGTGTGTGTGTGTGTGTGTGTGTGTGTGTTTGCACAACTATTTAACAAAATTTTAATTTCATATTAATTCAACTATTTTCGAACAAAATTTTAATTTAAGGAAAACAAAAATATTAAAGAAACTAATATATTTTTTTATAGAATTTGGTACCTAGATCCTTATGCTCATCACTGAAACTACCATCTGCCTCAATTACTGGCTTGACATTGATCAGATAATATTTATTCATGTTAATCATAACATGCACAACAGCAGATATCACAGAAGTCTTGGCATGCTTGTTGGTCTCTCTCTGAATGTTACTCCAGACACAGTAGTCTAGAGGGTTTAAATCAACAGAGCTAGAAACCCAAATGTTAGGAGTAACATGATCCTGAAAATGTTCAGCCATCCACTCCTGCAGACTGTGTGAGAGAGAACAGTGTCTTGTTGGGACAGGTATGGCCTTCCCCAAGCAACTCTTTCAATCCAGAGTTTGACAGCCGTCTCCATTGTCTCAAAGTAGACTGCTGCATTAACCCTAAGACCTTGCAGGGAAATGTGAGGATGTATGACATGCCTCTCATTATTCACAACTCTCAAGACCATCACATATGGTGGGAACTTCATGTGTGTAGTAGTGGAGGTACTTCAGTGGGGGCTGGTGCAGTGCCATCTGTCTTCCTCCTGTTCACTTTTTTTTTTATTTTGGATAAAGTTCTTTTCATCTGAGAAAAACTGGAGTATGCCATTCTCCTCAGGGTACTTCAGTTTGTTCGCAAAGCTCTTTAACTAGATCACTTGATTCTCCTGAGTCTTATCGGACATGAACTATCCTCTTCTCCTTACATAGGATATGTACCTGATGTCTTTGTGCACTTCACATCTAATCATTAACTCTAACTTATTATTTTGTTAATTACATTCTATAAATTAAATATATGTTTGATTACTTGTGTTAATTTTTCTCTTTTGTTTTATTTCTAGTGGGATGTTGCTATTAGAGTGGTGGAAATTCTTTACAAGATATTATGTGAACATAAAATTCAGCCAGAACATTTTATTGGAGAATCTCAGATAGGACAAGGAGAAAATATGGCTATGCTGAATAGGCTACCTGGACATGTTTTGCTAATTCTAATGCTCAATGATTCAGGACTACTACAAATGGTATGTTGAATTAGGTTAAGAAAACCAAAATATATTAATTTTTTTCTTTTCAACAACTTTATATAAACTCTGATTCTTGATATATTGCTAGATTGTCATGATAACTCATTGATCTTCTGAATTTCTCACTTCTCATTTTCCAAAAACTAATCCCACAACATCCAATATTGTTTATGTAACATGCAACTTCTAGACAGTCATTTGGTCATTCAATGGCTTTCATTTAACCTTTTTATTGCCAACCTGCCTATAGATGCCCACGTATTTTAAAAGCTTATATCACTAACTTCCCTATATATGCCCAAAACAGCCTATTGATATTTACATGAAAAATTCAGTGCAAATCTTGTTAGTAAAGTTTTGAAATTACATTATTTTACTATGTAAACAACCAGTATCCAACATTATTTAGGGTGTGAATTTTTTCCAAATTTTTTCTACACTAATTTTTTCCAAATTTTTCTACACTAATTTTCTTTTTAATAATGATGCAAAATGGATGTCAGTTTTGTATTGTCAAGAAGTGTATCAGAATTTGAAGTATTTTTAGTAGAAAACATGGAGAAATTAAATGAAATTTACAATGAACCTAAAAAGCCCATGGTGTGTGATTATGAATGGGATATTTCAGTTTCCAGAAGTGAAACCAGTGATTCCAACAATAGCCAGAAAGAAAAATGGATTTGCACTTGAATGGAGTAAAAGTTTGAAAACTGTGGTTCTTAAAGATTTTTCTGAAGAGATTGGAACTAGTCACAGTATTTTCCAGGAAAGAAAGCTATTAGTTTGTTGATAAAAATTACTGTGGAAACAAATTGTTATGCAGAATATAAACAAAGATATGAAACAGATAGTTTTTGCAATTAATATTGTTATGGTGGGTAAGTAAGCTTCTCAGAATTACAAACAACTGGAGCAGCAATGAATCTTTTGGAGATCACTATGTTTCCAGTATTATAACAAGGCCTTGGTTTTTAACACAGTGTCTGCATGTAAGAGACACTTGAAGTTCATCAGTACATGGAGAACTGATCTTTGATGTTTTATTTGAAATAAGACCCTTCATTAACTATGTTCAAAATACATATGAAACATTGTACAGACCAGGGAGAGATCTCTCTCTTAAAGGTATGGTGGGTTATAAAGGTTGAGTATGTTTCTGACAGTAGATGCTCTGAAAGCCAACAAAATGGAGGAGCAAAGTTTGAAAGATTTGTGAAGCAAATCGATTTTCTTATGGGGAAAAGAGACTGAAATGTAAGCCATGTGGTTTGGGATTCATCACACCCTTACCATAACCAGGGCTATATATTATCTCTTTATTTTTTAGTTCAGTCAAACTTGGGGTGGATTTAGAAGCTGGGTCAGCATATACATATACCACAGTTGTTGCAAGTATGAAAAGGATGCTGTTGGATATTGAAAAAAAAAAAATGCTAAAGGAGGTGAAATAATCCAACGTCAGAAAAGAAACTTGCTAGTTACCACATACAGAGATAAGAGGCAACTCAATTTTCTACCTACATCTGCACAACAACGTGTGGATGAAAATGGCACCCCTTTCGTTTCAGCTGATCTCCATAAATTCGAAACAATTGAGGGTCACTGAATGGCAATTCTGTGAATGCCTTCATCAAAAAAAGGAAAGATTCCAGTGGACAAGTTAGTTGAAACAACCTTCAAGATTGCATTCTGCAAAATTGTATTATGTAGAGTGGGGTGTTTTACAAGTTTCCATGATAGAAATATTGTGGTGTGTGTGTGTGTAATAACCTAATTCAGGAATCCAGCCAGTCACCTGGTAATCATACTATGAATTTGGTAGCCACACTAGCCAGATTTACTACTTTCTCACCAGGAAGCAATATATATGGTTACTCATAAATGTAAAGACCATCCCTGGTGAACTATGTATCCCTCAGTGTAGGTTAATCATTAGTGACTTCAGTCTTCAGGCTAGAAGGATTCCATGAAGCAGACCAGTCTGGAAAAAGAAGGATTTGGTAACTTTGAATAATCAGAGATTTAGAGATGTCCTAATGGAAGCATTTAAAGTGAAGGAAGAGGAGTTACAGACATAGAGGACAACTGGAAGTTCCTATGGGACAACTTACTGAGAGCCACAGACCACGTTTGTGGCTGGTTCAAAATCCCAACCAGATCTAGAGTGAGATGGTGGTGGAAGGACTGGAAGGGTGGTGATAGCTGAGAACTATATTAGTTAGCTTGAAGAGACTGGTATATCTAGTCTGAGGAGAAGCAGAAAGAAAGAAGTTTGCCAGTGCTCTGCTGTGTGAGGACCACAGGTGTTTCAGATTGCAAGATAGTATCAGAGAAAATCATGATGTTTTAGAAGAGAAGTGCATTTGCATAGATGATGGCTCATTTGCAGTTAGTGATTCTGCAAAGAAAGAGCATTGGAAAGGCTGCTAAATGTAGAGAATGCATGGGAGAAAGAGAGTTTGCCTAACATGAATCCATCAGAGGGACTGGCTACCTGAATTAACAGTAGCTTAGATAAAGCAATTAAGGATATCAAGACAGGGAAAGCACTTGGTTCATCAGGAATTACTGCTGAGATGCTTAAAATATCTGATGGAGGCGGGATAAGGCCTGGTTACCCATGTAGTTAATCAGGTTGTCAACAAGGCAGCTATACCAAATGGTTGATGTAGCAGCATTATAGTCAACTGTTACGAAGATAAAGGTGATGCTTTGACTGAAATAATTACAGAGGTACCAAATTGCTGAACCTGGCATTGAAAGTTATAAACGGGGAGTTATCCTAGATGAGATGCAGTTTGGTTTTGTGCCAGGAAGAAGCACTACTGATGCTATCTTCCTGGTAAGGCAACGAGATACTTAGTTGTAAATAAACCTTTGCATTTGGCTTTGTTGACATGGAGAAAGCCTTTGATAGGGTTCCCTACTCTCTTGTGAGCAATGCAGAAGCTAGGGATAAATGAGTGGGTGGTGACAGCTGTAAAAGTCAGTAAGGTAAAAGTTGCCAATGAGTATAGCAAGGAATTTAGTGTACAAGTAGGAGTCCACCAGGGATTGGTTCTTAGCCTTATCTTGTTTATCATTGTCCTCTTGGCCATTATAGAGGAATTTAAGACTGGCTGCCCTTGGGAGCTCCTCCTCTATGCTGATGACCTTGTTCTTATTGTTGAATCACTACCACAACTAGAGAAGAAATTTCAGGTATGGAAGCACAGTCTGGAATCAAAGAGCCTGAGAGTTAATTTAGTAAAGACTAAAGTCCTAGTAAGTAAGAAAACAGACAAGTCACTGATCCCTTCAGGTAGATGGCTCTGCTTGATATGTAGAAAAGGTGTCAAGAGAAACTCCATACAGTATACTCAGTGCAAGCTATGGACACATAAGAGGTGCAGCAGTACCAGGAATTTAACAGAGAAAGTAGTCTTTGTGTCAGATGTGCCAGTTGAAGGAATGCACAGAAAATGGACTCCTTCAAATGTCCAGGAGGATGCTTAGAAAGTAGTAGATAGTTTCCATACCTTGGTGAGCAAGTTAGCAGTGGAAGAAGTAGTTCTGAAAGCATAGTTGCCAAAATGACGGGCTGGGATAAGTTCAGAAAGCTACTACCTTTGTTGATAACAAAGGGCCTCTCCCTCAGAGTGAAAGGCACATTGTGATGATACCTGTGTACAAACAGCCACACTACATGGCAATAAGACTACTGAGGACATGTGAAGACTTGAAAGAAACGAGGCCAGCATGCTCTGCTGGATGGGTTATGCCAGTGTGCATGTAGCACAGTGAAAAGGACCTACAAGAAGCACTGGGTATAAGAAGCATCATATGTAGTATGCAGGAGAAAAGACTGTGTTAGAATGGTCATATGATGTATATAGATGAGGACAACTGCATAAAGAAGTACCAATCCCTAAATGTGGAGGACATGTGAAGAGAGACATGTGACAGGGGTAGATCCTGGGACGAGAAAGTACCTGCATACTTTAGGCCTCACGGAGGAGGTAACAAGGGACTGAAACTTCATGTAATTTGCTGTACTTGAGAAGCTATGTCAAGCTAAGTAAAATCGTGGCCATCCACACATACAGGCATGTCCTCTATGGCCATAACCCTTCCCCCCTTCACAACCACACACATACACACACACTCTGCAGGCCCCTCCAGTTTCTTCTCAGCATCACTTGCTATCTTCCTTCACACATGGCAAATCTCCTCTATCCCCTCTGTATCCCCCACCTCCCTGTTCCTACTGGTAAGCCTGTTCTCTCTCTCTTGACTGTCTGTCTTTTTTTCTCTCTCTCTCTCTCTCTCTCCTGCCTCCCTCGGCCCCTCTAAGGAGGGGCCGAGGGAGGCAGGATAGCCAAGGATAGCTACTAGGATAGCCAAGTATCTCTTCTGTACTCAAGCATGGCTTTGTCTCTCTCTCTTTCACACCTCTCTCCACTTGTCCTACTGGGGTAGCCAAGTATCTCTTCTGTAGTAAGACAGTTATCCCTGATTTTTTATCATATTTCATCCACTCACCTGGCACGTAACCACTTCTCTTAGTTCCTCTCTCTCTCTCAGCTGAGACGTCCTAGTCTTGCAAGCCACTTTGTAACCGTGCAGGCATTGGTGATGTGTCAAATGCACTTTTGCTGACTCCACATAAAAGACACCCATGCCAACGCCACATAAGTACTTATACTGGCACCATGTAAGGAGTACCTGTGCCAGTGGCATATGAAGACACCCAGTATGCTCTGTAAAGTGTTTGGTGTTAGGGAGTGAATCCAGTAATGGAAACTGTACCAAAACAAACTGGTGCAGCCCTTTTGCTTGCCAGATCTTGTCAAACTGTTCATCCCATGCCATCATGGAGAATGAACATTAAATGATGATGATATATATCTGTGATTTGATTTTATAAAAGACTTTTTCAAATTTACCTTGTTTATATTTTTCTTTTACTTGTAATTTACCTGATAAGTGAGTGACAAATTTTTATCAGTTTGTATTGTGAATCATTATTATATGTTTCTGAGTATTATGTATATGTGTGAGTTTATTTCATTTTGTGGATGATATGTTTATTCCATTTTTTAAATTTCTTCCTTGCGTCACCTGTGCATTTTTAAGTTCAACTGATAATCCAGTAATCTGAACAATTCTTTTATATTTAAATTTTGTTGTATATCCAATGTTAAATGTCCCATTTTCTAGTTGAATTCACCTGTAATTATAGTCACTTCAAGACAAATGTTATGCAGCAGATTTGTTAAATTGTGTTCTGCAAATCACATTGATAAATAAACATTACAAGTTTTGTTGAAAATTGATGTTTGGTAGCAGGCAAAATGACCATTGGATATGTTTTGTTCTTACTGTACCTCATATACAAGGCATGATCAGAGTTGAAAAGTAAATGTTTACCTTTTCGTTAGCACATTTCTAATTGAAATGCCATATATTTCAATTAAATGTTTATAAAAGTGCACATTTTAGCTGATTTTGTAAAGTAACTGTAACTTTATTATGTAAGTGGTGTATAGAGCACAACTTAACAAATGATGCTTTTATCTGTTGCCGTATTTTATCTTGAAACTACTGTAATCTTTATATATAAAACTGTAGTTGTGTGAGTGTCTGTCCCCTTCGATTTAGATTCCTAACTACTCCCACATTTTGCGGTGCAGTTTAACCAAAAGCGAGTATCTTATAGTCATGATTCATATTGAGCCCTTCTGGGTATTAGTGTGTGTCTACGATTTAAAAAAAAATTACCATCATTTTTCCGCATTTTTAATCCATTTTTCGCTCGGTTTTATATAAGGGAAGTGACTCTCTAAAATTGCTTATATAGTTATTTCCCTTATAAACCCGAGCAACGCCGGGCCATACTACTAGTTACATATACAAGCAAAATCTGCAAAGTTACTGAAATTTTGATTAAATATTGATTTCACATTTTGGCACAAGGCCAGCAATTTCAAGGGAGAGGATAAGTCAATTACATTGACCCCAGTGCTCAAATAATACTTATTTTATGAATGCCCAAAGAGATGAAAGGCTAAGTCAACCTTGGCATGTAAAATGAGTTGCCAATGTGCTCCAGAGGCTATTATATAATTTTATGTTAGTTTAACTATATTACTTAACTGTATCATCATTATTCATCTTCCACTTTTCCATGCTTGCACCAGACAGAATTTGTTAAGGCTGATTTTTCTACAGCTGGCTGCCTTCCTTGTCGCCAACAGGAAAATGAACAGCTTTACATGTCAGACAAATGGACTCATAATCATTATTGGGTGTCTAAACTAGGGTACACACAAACACACAATGGATTCCTTTCAGTTTCCACCTACTGAATTATCTCAACAAAACTGCATGTTAGTTTTTTTCTTTTTAAATATCTTTTATAGATTCTCAAGATATTGAATGATTCCCTAGTGCAGTTTGCAACATATGTGGACTTTCCTGGTGAGTTTATTTTTAAAATTATTTTTATTTAAATTACTTGTAAATTGTTTTAGTATAATTTCATAAACTAGTACAAATAGCTTAATTTGTTAACATTACTATGTTTCTCTCTATGTGCGAAGTTTAGCCAAAATTGAAGCTACAACACTTTTTCATAATAGAATAGTTCTTATTTGTGAAGACATGTATTTGTTAAAATAGAGTGCAAATGCAACTATTCTCAGCTTTCTGTGTAATGTTGTCTATGTTATGTGCCCTCAATTTGCTGGCTCATAATCACTCTACTTGTAAATCTGAACCAAGTGTCTCCAAGTACCATTTAGACTGGGTACACTCTGCTTGAATGAGATCCAGACTTTAGAAGGCAAGTTGCAAATTTTCTTATGGAATTTGATTTAATTTTCATGAATACTTTTCCACTTCTAGTATCAATGTGACAAAATAAATTTTAAAACTACTCACATAAGCTGTGGTTGTTTTGTAAGAAGCTTGCTTCTCAACCACATGGTTCTGGATTCAGTCCCACTGCGTGGCACCTTGGGCAAGTGTCTTCTACTATAGCCTTGGGCCAACCAAAGCCTTGTGAGTGGATTTGGTAGATGGAAACTGACCCAAGACTTGGACCCACGGCACAATTATTTCACCGCAATTGGCCCCGCTCTCTTTAACATTGCACCAAAACCCATTAAAGCAGAAACCGATGCCATAAAGTTCAAGAAGTCTTTGGACAAATTCCTTAAAAAAATCCTAGGTAAACCTCCTACACCTGGATATGTACCTGCAAACAATAACTCTCTCCTTGAGTGGACCATGTTGTTTGATTCCTGATTTGAATGACCTTGCCAGGTGGTGCTATTAAGTTAGACATGGCCAGGGCCAATACTGGCTGAAACATATCAAAGTGTGTATATACATATATGTGTGTATATATACACTTTGATGGCCTTGCTCAATCTGTAGTAGAGGCGTAGGTAGAAACTCTATAAGATGTACCCAGTGTAAGCTATGGACACATAAGGTGCTGTAATATCAAAGGAAGGCTAATGGGGAAGATAGTTTTTGTATGTGGCAGATGCTTGGGAGCAATAAACTCTGAAAATGCACAGAGAACAACTTCCACCACATTCCAGGGAGGAGAACTAGAAATAGTTCATAGCTTCTGTTACCTAGGTGACCAAGTCAGTAGCGGAGGAGGGTGCTCTGAAAGTGTTGCTGCTAGAATAAGAATAGCTTGGGCAAAGTTCAGAGAGCTCTTACCTCTGCTGGTGACAAAGGGCCTCTCGCTCAGAGTAAAAGGTAGACTGTATGACGCATGTGTACGAACAGCCATGCTACACGGCAGTGAAACATGGGCTGTGACTGCTGAGGAATGAAGCCAGTATGATCCGATGAATGTGTAATGTCAGTGTGCATACTCAACAGAGTGTAAGTACCTTGAGAGTAATATTGGACCTAAGAAGCATTAGATGTGGTGTGCAAGAGAGACAACTGTGCTGGTATGGTCATGTGGCGAGAATGGATGAGGATAGCTGTGTGAAAAAGTGCCACACCCTAGCCATTGAGGGAACCTGTGGAAGAGGTAGACCCAGGAAGACCTGGGATGAAGTGGTGAAGCACGACCTTTGAACTTTAGGCTTCACCAAGGAAATGATTAGTGACCGAGACTTTTGGAAATATGCTGTGCTCGAGAAGACCCGGCAAGCCAAATGAGACCATAATCTCGTGGCCTATGCCAGGGGTGTAACCAGCCCGCTTATGCGTAACTTTTCCTTCTTTGGTCACTAAAACTCTGCTTGTGAAGACCTGTTGAGCCAAGTGAAATCAAAATCGATGACTGGCGTCTGTGCTAGCAGGGTGCAAAGAGCACCATACGAGTGTGATCGTTGACAGAGTGACTAACCGGCTTCCATGCCAGTGGCACATAAAAGCAACCATTCGAGTGTGATCGTTACCAGCATCGCTTTACTGGCACTTGAGCCCTATGCTAGTAGGGTGTTAAGAGCACCATCCGAGCGTGATCGTTGTCAGAGTGGCTACCTGGCCTCCGTGCCAGTGGCACGTAAAAGACACCATTTGAGTGTGATCGTTACCTGCATTGCCCTACTGGCACCTGTGCCGGTGGAATGTGTAAAAGATTTGAGCGAGGTTGTTGCCAGTACCGCCTGACTGGCCCTGTGCTGGTGGCTCGTTAAAGCACCCACTACACTTTCGGGATGGCTGGCATTAGGAAGGGCACCCAGCTGTAGAAACTCTGCCAGATCAAGATTGAAGCCTGGTTCGCCAGCCCTCAATCAAATCGTTCAACCCATGCTAGCATGGAAAGCGGACGTTAAACGATGATGATGTGTGTGTGTGTGTGTGTCTGTGTTTATTTCCCCACCATCACTTGACAACCGATGTTGGTGTGTTTACGTCCCCATAATGACCGATAGGATAAATACTAGGCTTACAAAGAGTATGTCCTGGGGTCGATTTGTTTGAATAGAAGTCTGTGCTCCAGCATGGCCTCAGTCAAATGCCTGAAACAAGTAAAAGAGTAAAACATAGGGTATAAACTCAGAAATTTTTGTTGTTTTTATTGATCATTGTAATTATTAGGCTTCAATTGTTCATTGCACAGTTGTCCATTAGAGGGGTTATACCCTATAAAATACTTTATTGGTAAATATAATATTTTACTGATGGTTATTTTATGGTGTATTGATGGAAATAGCACAGTTGTGTAGGATGCAACACAGAAGAAATACCATAAAATATACTCTATAATTATTAATCACTTGTATGATTTGTATTATTTTAGTATTATTTTCATATAAACAACTTCTTTAAAATATTAATCTTTGTTTCGAATTACAGGCAGAGCATCTCTTGAGAAAGCATGCCTCTATTGTTTGCGTATGATAGAGATTACTTTGGAGAAAGAAGATGCATTTTTGGCTGCAATTCGAGAATCTGGGTCATCAATTGTTGTTGTCTGTTTAGACAGGCTGATGCGTGGAGTGAACCCAGCTACAGGGAAACCTGACCATTTTGTTAACATTGCCAAGTGAGCTAAGATTTTCTTTTATAATAATATTTCTTCTAATTAATTGTCTGTATATAAAAATGAAATCATAAAAATAAATTGCTTTCATGTTCTTTCTGTTTTAAGGTTTGTCATTTATAACAACCAGTTATATCAACATGCATTATCAGCTATAAAGATCCTTTTCCTGGTGTGTCGGTCAGTTTCAGTACAATCTGACTTAGTTGCTATGTTCACAGAAAATGAGGTAATGAATAATTTGTCTTCAGTTTTGTGCTTTTTTTCAAAATTAAACAATTTCTTTTATAAGATTGTTTGAGGAGATAACATAGTTAGACTGGTGAGTTTGACATTATTGATGTTTGAATCTCTGTGGGTAGATGTGTAGGAAAAACTTGAACGAAATGGAACTCAAGAAAGGAAGAACTGAGCAAAATGTTTTGTGTTAGGCATGGGAAGTGAAACTGTTGGGAGTGGTGAGGATAAGAAGCAGTTATGTTGATTTGATGTAAGTGGTAAAGGTGGTGATGTAGGTATGCGGTTAGCTAATTCAGAAGAGTAGAGGTATTTTAATAGTAATAGAAGGGGTAATGAGGAATTAGTATTCACATTTTGTCTATTTCTAATCTAGGTACCAGGTGGTCATGGATGTGCTAGAAACAACTGCTAAATCTCCCTTAAACCGCTCACCTTTTCATGGGATTTTTCTTTTTCTTTTTTCACTAAAAGGGCTTCTATTGTTTTAAGTGTGTAATGAGTGTGTGTGTGGGGGGGGGGGAAGGCCAAAATCAGCCACAAATTTTCCCAGTTTATTTTTTCATGAAAAGTTTCCTTGTGTCGCTTCCAAGGTTGTGGAGACCAAAAAAAAAAAGAGCATCCTGATCCGAAACTCCACCATGTTTAATAGTCCATAAAAATTTTATTCAAGTGCTAAAACTCAAATTCCTGTATCTTGTTCTTTTGGATTTAGCTAGGTCTGAAAACACTGCAAAATTGACTTTTTATTACATATAGCAAAATAATCTTTACAAAAATATTTTAAATATTACCAAAACAAGAAAAGTTTCTTGGAGAACATGAAAAAAAAAAAGGCAACTTCTTTACCATGGACACTATTAATTTGTGTAATTTGAAGATGATTATCACTTCAGTTTCAAAGATATGACATTACACATATGGTTAATTATTCATGTAGGCCAATTATGCAAAATTTCAACCCAATTCGCTTACCATTCAAACAGTCATATTTCCTGAAATATTCATCCAAATTTCACAAATGAGGTACCAAACTGTTTCTTTTTGGATGTTCTCCAATGAAAAGTACAGTAGAATTTACATTTAAATATTTTCCAAAATTCTGGAAGGGAAAACTAGATATTCACCAAATCTTCATAGTTTTCAGATTTGTTGTTGTTCAAAAACTTCTGTGAATGTTACCCTGTTATTTTTTCAGTAGGTTTAACTAATTTATAAACCAAGCTCATCTTTAATTAACCTTCTTATCTTAAGCCCTTCAAAAATAGTTGTAATTTCTCTTGATTTTGACCAGGAAATTGTCCCCATAGATATTTGAAAGAGTCACCTACCTTACCTAAAACTTTAAGAAATTATACTGGTAGCCTGATGTTTCCTGGTTTTACTGAATGTTTGTGATGTTTTCCAATACTAAAATCTCTTCTTTCTGGTCATCCCTTTGTTTTCATATAACATATCATCATCTTTTAATGGTGGGTGGATTTAAAAACATAACTTCTTTGCTTGCCAAGCAATATACAATATACTTTCAAATCTCCACATTACGGCCAACTGTTTGAAGTGTTTGAACTTATTCAGTGCCACTTTCATTGTTTTATAACATAAATGCTTTCTTTCTCTATGCTGCTTGATGATGGTGTAGGTATTTGTCTTTATTATTTATTTATTACCTTACTATCTTGTTCTCTGGTTCTTTTGCTAGATTATAAATGAATGGTTGTGGCATATATGCTTTCTAAGAAATTAACTTGACTTTCATCATGTAGTGTTATAGATGCAATTTTTATTTTAAATTATTAGAATGGACTAGATCAAAAGCATAAATACCATTGGTAATTTTCCTAACATGCCAAAAATGAGTAATTACATATTTCTGGTCTTAGCAACTGATGTTGATGTGTTAATCTAAAACTGATATTACATTTGGAATTAGTGCTATAAAATTAACTTAGATGAAAGCAAAATTGTTGCAGACCAGTGTAGTTCGTAATTTTATGAATTTCATGAGCACTTTTGGTGAAAAAGACTAATTATGGTGTACTCTATACATAATCGTGAGTATTCCCCCCCCCCCCCCACAGAGCTTTATTTATTGAAATACTAACACATAGAATACTGCTTTCAAATATTTAATGAATCATATGAGGGTGGGCTGAAAAGTTCATAGGCTGGCTATGGAGGAGTGGTGCTTGAGCTGTGACATCTTGTATGCATTAATTTCAACCCTTGTTAAAAACTGGAATGTTTCTTTCCAGGTTGATCTGACATATGACAGTTCAATGAAAACTTCAAAAGTAACTAGTAGCAACTCTTGTAAGAGCTTAGCCCCTAAAGGCATTCATGCTAGCATGGTTTCCAGATTAGAGGATGATACTCCAGTTTCATCACTGGTGCAAAAGTGGGGAGCTGAATTTCGGAGGGGAAGCGAGATTCTTGAAGATTACCCATGGTCTGGACATCCTGCATCTGCCATTACCAAGGAAAACATTGACCATATTCTCCTTATGATGATGGATGAAAAGTGAATGACTATAAATCAAATAACTAATGTTATTAGCATATCCCGTGAGAGAGTTGAAAATATTCTGCTCAATGAACTTGGCATGACAAAGGTTTCTGCTTAGTGAGTGCCATAACTTCTGACACCTGATCAAAAGTGCACCAGGCTGATCACATCAGGGGAAAATTTGATATTGTTTGTAGCAGATCCAGCTAGATTCATTGAATGTTTCCTAAACCAGGATGAGTGTTGGCTTTATCACTTTTAGCCAGAGACAAAGAGACAATCCATGCAGTGGAAACAACCTTCCTTATCTGCTCTAAAGAAAGCCAAGGTTGTTTCATCTGCAGGGAAGTCGATGGCCTCGGTTTTGGGGGATGCAAAAGGCATTGTGTTTATTGACTGTCTTCAAAAGGGCCGCACCATCAATGGAAAGTACTATGCCAACTTAAAATTGATAAGTGAATAGCCTGGTCCATTGCTGATCTAAATTATGTTATATTCTATTAAATTGTATATTATTTATATTCTACTTAAACAACCCAGATCATTCAAAGAGAATTACTTCAAGGATTTGTTGAGTGTATGGAGAATGAAGAAGAAGAAGAAGTTGCTCCTACAGAAGGTCAAAGTAAGTTTTCATTTTCTGTTTTTTCTGATTGTAGTTCACATTTTATTGATAACTCTATGTAGACTTAACTATTGGACGAAGTTGAAGTACTTGATTTTAATACGAGAGGAGTTATGTAGTCTTCTATAAGTTTCTCTGTCGTGTTGCTTTTCACATCCCCACATCTTTAGAATTGTAGGAATTTTTGTGCAAAAGTATTAGAGATGTAAGAAGTCATTTGTATGCTTAGGTTTTTTGGAGCTTTTTGTAGTATTCATATCAAACATTTTAGAGATATCAAATATTTTTATCACAGGCTTCTCTGAAGTTGTTTCTTAGCCCCAGTTATTACTTTCACATATCTTAATCCTTCCATCCACCAACAATGTTTAGAAAATGAAGTTGCAACAGAGATTTAAAATGCATCTTACCTTCCCTGGGGTATTTAACTTCTTCATTTTTTTTTTAAGGAGTGTGACTCTATAAAGAACTTTGGTATTTCTTAATTGAAGTTTCTTTCTGCTTTCTGTTTATGGAAACTAACTTCACTTTTCCTTTAATTTCAGAATTTCTCAACATGCTAGAAATTCGTAACACGATGCGTAAACATTTGATGCAACTGTTAATCAACTCTTTAGATTACCCTGCACCAAATGTTGCCCTTTTCCTCTTGGGATTTGAACTCAGAAAGCCAGTTGAGAAAACCAACCTTCAAGATCCTGGTAAGCTCTACTTATATTTCTGTGATTTTTATCAAATTTCAATTTCCCTGTAAAATTAATTACATTTATTATATTCTGAGGAGGTTGGACGTGGCTTGTATATTGACCTTTGGTGATGTACTGTGCTTGTGTAGACATGTCAAGCCAAGTGAGACCATAGTTGTGGCCGATGCCAGTGTCTAGTTATTGGCACCCATGCCAGTGGCACGTAAAAAACACCCACTACACTCTTGGTGTGGTTGGCATTAGGAAGGGCATCCAGCTGTAGAAACCTTGCCAAATTAGATCGGAACCTGGTGTAGTGATCTGCTTTCAGTCAAACCATCCAACCCATGTCAGCATGGAAAATGGATGTTAAATGATGATGATGATTATGAGGCAATGAATTTATGAGTTAGAAGAAGAAAATGAAGACAAAAGAGTCTGTACCCATCAGGGCAAACATAATTGAACCTGGTTATCCATTTTTAACCTTCTAAACACTAGACACAAGATACCGCATAACATGAAATGAGATTACTAACCTCCCACTCAGCCCTGCTCTATCTTGTGATGGCTAAAGGACATGGTGAATGATCCTCATGACCCTCTCTCAATGCTGCTGAACTGGTGTTTTGAAAGAGGGGGGAAGAATCAACCCAATACTTGTGTTCTATTTATTAAACCTCTAAGAATGAAAAGCAAAGAATTCAAACTCAGAACACAAGGATGTGAAATAATTTCTGTACAGCATTTGTCCAATGTTCTGGCCATTCTTCTCATCAACCAGCTTAATTTTGTGTATTCTGTACTTTAAAAATGATGGAGTGGTTACCACTTGGATGTCTGCTGGATCAGGGCTGTCCTACATTAAATGATGATAATTAAAAGCAGCATCCGTAATGTAACCAGCCTCAAATACCAGTGAATTGATCACCTCTGATTGTAGATATGCACATGTTAAGGAACAAACAAATATGAAATTGAAATATATGAATCTGAATTTGAAAGAGCTCTTTTGAACAAGGAAATCTTGAAGTTTGACCCCACTGCCTGGACTTTGGAGTAATGATTGTTAATGGTTTGCAAGATATTGGCCAAACCAAGAAGGAAATGCAGCAAGTCTGACCCATTTTAATAAAGTTTTAAATATACTTTAGGATTATTATTAAATTTAGCTGCCAGAATTCTATAATGGGAAAAATGTGACACCCAAGAAATAACTATATTCTAAAATTTTTATCCAATTGCCAAAGATCTCTTAGTACTTGTGCAGTTCATGAGAAATCTATGACCTTGTTGCTACATGTCTTGCAATTGATGGAAAATCACTTTGTGTTTTTCCCTTTCTTTTTCCAGCAGCTCCATAAATCTTCTGTCTTACATCCCTTAGTGAAGGTGTGTGGCTTAGTGGTTAGGGTAATCAATTCACAATTAGAAGGTCGTGAGTTTGATTCCCTTTGATGCATTGTGTCCTTCAGCAAGACACTTTATTTCACATTGCTCCAGTCCACTCAGCTGGCAAAAATGAGTAGTACCTGTAATTCAAAGGGGGCCAGCCATGTCACATTCTGTGTCGCACTGAATCTCCCTGAGAACCACATTAATGGTACGTGTGTCTGTGGAGTGCTCGGCCACTTGCACATTTATCTCGCAAGCAGGCTGTTCTGTTGATCGGATCAACTGGAACCCTCGTCGTCATAACCGACGGAGTGCCATATCACATATTAATTATCTTTTGCTCTAATGAATTTTTAGCAAAAGCAATATTCTTGATATTTGGCATGTAAATTTCTCAGCAAAGTTACTTGTTAGACTGCTTCGTAGTTGTATGAATCAATTAGATGCTTTCCAATATATATGTTATTAATTCTGTTGTACCTTGTGGATTCAATTATGTTTTACACTCCCTTCCATTAAACAACCTTGCTGCTGTTACCCTATCGGCACATAACAAAGCTGGCCAGTATGACCTAGCAGTTTGTATCACACTTTCACTTAATGTTTTAGGTGCTTGTATAGTTGTGAGCAGATGTAGATACTATCAGCTGTACCTCCTTTGATCCAGCAGACATCAAGAACGTGGTGGCTGTAGTGATAAAGTACTGCACTGCAGTTGGCTGATACTCATTTCCAGCTGAGTAGAAAAAAGCAATGTGCCTCGCTTGTGGACTCAACATATCACTCACTCACGGAATAGGGTCCCTACACTCTAACTCAAGGTCAGATGCTCTTCTGAATATGCAGCTACCTTCCAGTCCTTTTTAGCCTTGGGTATGAGTAGTGAACAAATTGGAAGAGTGTGACAAAAGCTCAAAACTAAGAATCAAATAAATGATGAAGAGATGAAGCATGATCAAAATCAATGTATAAGTGTTTTTTATTTGCAAAACACACAATTTTAAACTATAACAATATCTGCACACCCTAACATTATAGGATAATAAGTCTTGTTAAACATTTTGATTTCAAATATATGCTTAATATCTGCAGAGAGCAAAAGAAGGTTCAATGATTTACAAAACGATGAGGAGAATTAAGTCATAAAACAAGAGAGTTAATAGATTTGCAATTATAATATATTACCATCCTTTTGACTTTTATTCTTTCCCTGCTGGCTTCAGTTGAGTCTTATTCTGTGGCCAGATTCCTCTATTGCAACCAACATTTACCTGTTTTTCAAGTGAACTGTTTCTAATTTGCCTCACATTTACAAGCAACAAAGCTGCTGAGTTACAGGAGACACATCATCATCATTGTTCACTGTCAAATGTGAAAACATGGAGATAAATATTTGCACATGTGTACACACACACACACACACACACCAGTATATGTGCACATGCACACACACATACACATGCACACACACATACACATGCACACACACACATACACACATAAATATGGCAGGCTTCAGTCTCATTTTCATCTACCAACACAAGCCTAGGGCTTGATTAGAAGGCACAAGGTCCTACACTCTGGGATAGAAGCTAAAACCACATACTTGCAAAGCCAACTTTGTGTCCCTGTAGCCTTGCCTGCACCTGATAATATGTATCAATTGTTGCAGCTGCTACTGTTTTTCATTCCACATGGAATAAAATGCACCTTTTTCCACTTGTATACTGAGACTAATTGAATTAAATTTTAAACTATTTTAATTTTGGCATTTCTTAATTGAAACATTATAGCATTTAAAACTACTGGTTATTTTATTTTCCTAACTAATTGTATTAACAACCTTCAGGTGTTCTTGGATGTCCCCGAACTTGTCTCCATTCATTGATAACTATTCTGAATCGTGGTGTTGGAAGCCGCACAGGACCTCGGTGTTTGACTTTCACCCCACAACTTGCTGAGTTAGCTTACCATCTACTTTATGTGCTATGTGCAAACAAAGAAACCTCCCCACCAACAATGCGCTACCTGAGAACTGTGCATGATTTTTTCTATCGGCAACTTAAACATCTTCCATTTATTGGAGAATCATCCAGTAAGAAATTATCTTTTTATCTTGTGTGTGTGTTGTATATCTTATTAAATCTCACCTGTAAATTAATTAAAGCTGGGAGTATTTTTGTTTAGTTCATAATATGCTTGTTAGATCATAGGTTCATACACCTTGTCAGATATAGCATTGTGTTTGCAGCTGCATTCTCTGTTTTGTTTGTTTGTTTGTTTTTTGTTACATTTGAAAACTTGTAGAAGACAACCTTCTTAAAAATCATATCATATTTTTCAAGAATGCTTACAGTGCTTCCATGTTTAAACTGGCAAGGGAAAAAAAATTAATGTTAAATAAATATTGGATGAGATATTTTGAAATGTGAAAGATTTAGAGAATCTATTTACACTGCATAGATGCTGTTTTATATTGTCATGAATGAAGCTTGTAGAATCACATCTTACATGATCACTTATAGT
Source organism: Octopus sinensis (assembly GCF_006345805.1). Classification (NCBI taxonomy): domain Eukaryota; kingdom Metazoa; phylum Mollusca; class Cephalopoda; order Octopoda; family Octopodidae; genus Octopus; species Octopus sinensis. The sequence goes on from NC_043012.1 coordinate 27,776,569, forward strand.
CAGCACATGCATCACCTAATTCAATTAATTTTGTCATGATTTACTCGATATTGACTGATTTTGTTTTAGTTTGTCAATATTTTTATCGTAAGCTTTTAATGTATAACATGAAAATTTATTCTTTTCCGTATATAATTATGATTCATTGGTTAACAATACTGAGTAAATAATTTTCTGGAAACTGTAAAGGGAACAAATAAACTAATATAGCTCATTTTCCACTTTTATTACACTCAATTTTACCAATATAGGACATCACTTACAAAAATTTCTATACTGGCATGCAATTAGAAACTGAAGAAGCTCATGCAGAGGAAAGGAAAAGTCTAAAAAAGATGCAATAAAGAATTGGTACTCTATAGGCCAGAAGTGAGGGTGCTTAAGAACCAAGATGGGCTCATAGTGAAGACAAAGAGAAGAGGGAAAACCTTCCACATGATAATTTTTAAATCATCAATGAAGTCCATTCTCCACTGTCTCAAATTTTGGAAAAGGTGCCACCTATTCTGGTTTGTGAAATTAAAAATACCCCCAAGCTGAAGAGACCAAACAAAGCCTCAGGAAAAGATGTTATGACTACAGAGATGTTAAGATGTGAAGGTGAAGAGCTTTGAGAATTCCTTGTTCTATGCTTCAGTTGCCATCTGAAGGTGGGTAAAATACCCTCGTTGTGGAAAGAGTTGATACCATCTTGCTTCATAAGAAAGGCAATAAAGAAGATTCAAGAAGCTATTACCCCACATGCCTCTTGTCTCATCTCTATAAACTGTTTACAAAGGTTATGGTTACCAGAACATTGAGATATCTCAATGACCAGCTGCTGAGAAAGAAAACAAGTTTCTGTAAGAACTACAGCATTGTGGATCACATATTCACTCTAACACAACATATAGAATGAGTGAAAGAATACAAGGTGCATTCCTTTGGTCCACTACAAAAAGATTGGGAATGGCATCAAACCAAGAAATACCATCTTTTCCAAATTCTCCACTGTATGTTTAGAAATGGTCATTGGCAATAATGATTAGATGAATAGACTGAACATCAATGGCAAGCTACTGACACACCTCCAATTCATTTCTGAAACAACAGATCAGCTGATCAGAAATGATGATGGTTGTTGTGATGAGAAATAGACTGGACCCCCTTGTGAGAAATAGACTGGACCAAGCAATTATAAATAGTAGCAGTTGGAGTGAAGTTTGTCTGTTACAGTTGAGTTTGCAGTGAAATTGGAAGGTTGGCTGCTATTTCATTTGGAATATTGATTGTTGGATCATTATGTCATTATTACAGCTGCATCATTATCTTGTTTATTGTTACAACACTGGTACAATGTATCAAAACTGTCACAATATCTGAGCAGTTCTATGACACTGGAGATGGAGGATACAACATTTGGCAATGAGGGTTTTGAAGCTCACATAAGTTGTTTAACAATTTGTTCGTGATACAACTTGTTAAACGATGGAAGACCTATTAGCTTCCATAATACAATTGTAAAAGCAACAACAAGAACAGTAGCATTGGGCTGCAGGAGCAGCAGGCTGAGGAGCAGCAGGCTGAGGAGCAGCAGGCTGAGGAGAAACAAGTGCAGGACGAGTTACAGTTTGGTTCATTAGGGATTGAATGTAACATGGGTATAGAATACCTAATATGCAGAACTTTCAGGACTCAGTTTCTTTGAGTCTTCTCAAGAGTTTCAAATTTTGGAGATGGGGCTAAGTTGATTATATTAACTCCAGTACTCAACTGGTACTTATTTTATTGACCCCAAGTGGATGAAAGATAAAGTCAGCCTCAATGGAATTTGATCTCAGAGGATAAAGATGGAGCAAATGACCCACCATTGCTTGTCACTACCTTACCACCAACTACAACTAGGATTTGTACCGCAAATGCCATAAATGTCTACTGTTGTGGCAGTACCACCACCACCACAATACGAATGTAGAAGCCATTGTCACCACCACTGCTGTCAACCTACAGCAAGCCATCCACCACCACCACCTGTATCATGACATCTTTGGCTAATGACACCGTTTTTGGGGAACAACTGTGGTTATTACAATCACTGGACAAAATGGGGTCACTGCCCATTCAGCAATATAAAGTCAGGGTCTACATAAATGCACATCTCTAAAGTGTATTCTTCTGATGATGATGGGCTTCTGTGCCTGAAATATAAAGGTTTTTCAACTTCCCTCTTTGAATTGTTTAGAAGCTCTCCTCTTTTCATTTTGGTTTATTCATCTTTGTTATAAACTAGCCTTTGACCAGCATTATGATGTCTTCAGACATAGCAACTGCCAGTTAATGAAGCACATGTTGAATAAATCTAAAAAAATTATCTTCAGACTTTTTTTATTTTTGCTTATATATATATATATAGTGTGTGTTTGCATATACTTGTGTGTATTAGTATGAGCATATATAGATATGTGCGTGTGTATGTATATGTATAAAATTGTTTTTTTTAGAAAGCCCTTTGATGAACCAGCAGTCTTGGCTTTTGAAAGCTATGGCTCTAGAATTGCGCCTGACATCCATGAACAGACATCGCTCCCACACTCAGCGCTTAATGAAATTACTGCTTGAAGATGTTGATGTTGATCACATTTCAGGTAAGTTCTTTGAATCATTTAATCAAGTGTAATGATTTTGAACATTTCTGTAATGTGACTAGCATTCCAGATTTTTACTTGCTTAAATGTGCTACTAAATAATACACCTGATCATATTTCTGATTGTTTACTGAAATAAAATTGCCAACATAGTGAAAACAGTCAATACTTGAATTTAATATTACCCCTGAGCATTGTTTCATTGATCATAGATGTATTGCTTCTCAGAATTATAGGGAATTTGTATGTCACTCACACTAATGTTTTGCTTATTTATGTGTAAGTAGAAACTCACAGTACGAGTGCACCATTGTACAAGTAATTTACTGTACAAGCTAAGTCTAATGTGAATTTTTGTCTTGAAGTACAAGTGGAAATTGGCAGTACAAGTGAGTGAAAAATGGATGTAATCCTGGTATTCTATTGATTTGATGAGCTAGCCTTCTATACCTGCATTATCTTGGTAAAATGTACAATAGTACTAGGTAATTTATAACATATGCACTAGTGGACATTGTAAAACAATTCGTTATACACTAAAATGAATTATTTCTCAATGATGTTGGTTATGAATGCATTCATCTCATGCCTCCTGACTCTCTTTATATTCTATATATGTATGTGTGTGTATGTATGCACACAGGCACACACAACGGGCTTCTTTCAGTTTCAGTCTGTGAAATCCACTCACAAGGCTTTGGTTAGCCTGAGGCTATAGTAGAAGACACTTGCCCATAGTGCCATGCAGTGGGACTTAACTTGGAACCATATGGTTGGGAAGCAAACTTCTTACCACAGTCATTCTCACACCCATATATTGTTGAATATTTCTTCTTTATGAGCATTAACTTTAAAGCTGATGCTTTCTGCACACGTGTGCATTATTATTGACTTTGACACGTGAATGCATTTAACCTTCCATATGTAAAAAGCGAGTTTCTCTCAAATCATACCACTCTTTTTTTTACAAAAAGAGAAAATGGAAAAGCTCACTGATAATACAATGCCCGAAAAAACATGTTGGTCAAAACTGGAATCCTTTTGATCCTAAATCTTCTCAATAAAGGCTGATTTGGAGGTAGCAACAACTTCAAAATAGTTACAACTTATCATCTCTCAAAATAATAACCCTTCCTCTAATTTCACATTAATGAATGTCTCAACAATCCTTGCTAACTAATTCGATTTTATTTCTCATCACACTTTCTTTTGTACTTTGGGCCTTTTTTATTTTAGCTAATCACCTCAAACAATTCACGCAGCTGATACACCTCTTCAACCCTCATGACTACACATTTATAACATAACCAAAACAATACCCCAAAAGCCAAACTCTCTAGAAAGTTTGTTAATAAAAACACTGTTATCAACAAAGACTGACTTCAGCTGTGTCAGTCACTAAAAATGGTTGGTAAAGTTACCTGTTAATGGACTTCATTTTAAATGAGTCTGACAACTCATTGCTTTCACCAACACTTTATTTACGTAGATTGAAACAATGACAAAATGGGTCTTCAGTATACTTGAAATGTGAAGGAAAAGATGATGGATAATGAAACACATGATGTATGGCTAATTGAATGTAATGTAATAAATGATAATATATATGTGTGTTTAGTTATAATCCTCTATGGCCTTCCAAAATTTTTGGAGGGAAGGAAAGAAGACTGATAATATGTTGTAAATGGTTTAAGAAAATAGGATAATTAACATGAGAGACAGTTAATTAATATTGATGGTGTTATGATCAAGGAGCAATGTGTCAGTTGTGCATCAGGCTTTGCCAGTTGGGCGAAGCTATGAACGGGGCAATTGCTGGAAGTGGGATCAGTTGCATCAAACAAGGGCCACTCTTGGAGGCCAGGGGTGATGTGTGATCATAAGGCTTGAAGGGCTCTTGTGGTACAACCATTGGTGGCACAGCCTGAGGTAGGTGAGGCAGTAAAGGCAGGGAAGTTGGTGTGGTTCTTGGGGTAGGTGGTGAAACACATTTGTGTCACCCTGATGCATTGAGTGTAATGCCTGGAGGACCTGCATGTGAAGGGCGGTAAGTACGACAACCCTGAAGCTAGTAGTTCATTGAAGCTAGTAGTTCATCACAAAACTAGTAGTAATGCCGCAGCTCTGGTGGGACTTTGGAACAGTCTTCTAGGAAGCTGTATTCAATTGCATCCGTGAGTTTGGTCATGCTTGGGTTGCTAGTAGTAGTAGTAGTAGTGTGGACCATGTCCCATGTTACAGATTGGACAGTCTCAGTGACCGTTGAAATGTAGTTGTTGTGAGAGCATGTTGCAGTGTTGTCATCTCCGGTAGAGCAGATGGTTGCTAGGAAAGACTATGGCTGAGCAGCTCTGTTGGATGGGTCATGACAGCAACATCGTCTGGGGTGGGGTCTGGTAGTATGGGCTAGCCAACATGGTGGCTTGAGACAGCGTTAGCTGTTGCATGCCGAGCACCTGGTACATGAACAATGCTGAAGTTATGCCACAGGATTTTTTTCTTTCAGGTTGCACAATTGAGGGTTCAGGATGTTGTCCAGGCAGCAATCACCAAATACTTTCAAGAGAGGTTTACGATCAACTGTAACAATGAGCCAAGGGTGAAATGGTGTCCAATGCAGCGGTCACTGCCAGTGCTTTCCCCTCTACTGGTGCATAACGAGATTCTATCACTCAAGTAAAGCTGCTCCCAACCAGGGTGATTTTCCAGCCAGATTTGCAGCAAAAGAGGCAGAGGAAGGGCATGCGCTATGTGTTTGGAACAGCCAGAAGCGCAATGCCATCTTTGCTCCAGTCAGTGGCAAGACAAATCAGCTTGGTTTTGTCAGAGATCTCCACACCTCTTTAGATTTCAAACAGAACCAATTCAGCTGGTCTGTCCATACATACCGGGAGCCTGGCTTGAAGAGTTCCTGGAACTTCCACGAGATTTTGAGCTCTCATAAGGAGGCGAGTGTAGGTTCCATCCAACCGCCTCTCAAGCTTCTTTGATAACGTCCAGGTTTCTGAGCCATATAGTAGAATTGGTTCGACTGTGGCTTTGAAAATTTCAAGTTTGAAGTCTCTACCTAGATTTGATGATCAGATCTTATGCATGTCATTACAGGCTGACTAGGCCATACCCTTTCTAGTTAGAAAGTCTTTTCCAGATGATGATATGTATGACCCAAGATATTTGTAATCAGAAACCATATTTAAGGGCGCATTGTTGAGAGTATGGATGATGCAATCACTGTTGGACAGGCACTTGTTTATGTATTCAGTCTTGGCCTCATTGAGGTAAAGACCTACACAATTTGAGGTTTGTTCAAGAGATTGTAAAAGAGACTGGGCATTGGAGAGAGAATCACTGATAAGAGCAATGTCGTCAGCAAAGTCAGTGTCTGTCAAGTACTCAGCTGGGTGTCTGGAACTTCTTCTTGGTTTTATTTCAAAGCCCTTGCCAGAGATGGTATCAACTGACATACGTAGAACATAGTCAACGACAATGATGAAAAGAAATGGGGCGAGTGTGTCTCCCTGCAATATTCCGGCTTTGATTGAGAAAGATGATGTTTCTCCTTCAGGGGTTAAGATGGTTGAAAACGTATCTGTGTAGAGGACCTTGATGGCAGAAATGATTTTGTCTGGTATCCCATAGAGCTTAAGGATTTCAAACATCTTGTACCTATCTACAGAGTCGAACGCTTTAGAAAAGTCTACAAATATCATTGCAAGATCGCGATTAAATGCTTTTGATTCTTCAATAAGTCTGGAACCATATGGTTGGGAAGCAAACTTTTTGCTCCACAATAGTCTGTCCATATATGTGTTATTTACATTCTTAAATGAATCTTGACTTCCATCAACTCGTATTTTGAAAACATTTACCATACTAGCACTAATTTTTCTTTTCATGAATACATACAAATAAAACCTTCAAACTTGCTACAAATCCTGAGCCTTACTATTTCAGATAATTTTCATGTTGTGTCACAATTTATGCATGACCTGAGGATTAAAATGGGAATTCTATTTGAGAGGCAATCTTTTCCCCTTCTTTGTGTTCATGGTGCACACATTTGCTTGCCAAATTCTTTTTAAAAGTGTTACACTTTTGCTGTATTTTCTGTGTATATGTTTTCTCTGTATACCTATATAGCTAATATTATTCAGGTTCAATGATCATTTACAAATAATTTACAATTTTGTATTTCAAATAGCTTTTGGCTATTTTTATCCTTATCGTTTTTCTTTGAGAAGTAAGAAAAACTTGTTTTCCTTGCTCTCTAAGTGGCTTTTTGTTAAGCAATATTCTTAATATAATTTTATTTATGATTCTTAGTGACACAGGCGTATGGAGCAGAAGAAAATGATTATAGCACTTATGGAGGAAAAGAAGCTTCTCTATCGCAGTATCCAACAATTCCTTCGAGCTGTTTCATGACTGGTTTGTATCTGTTTTTCTTTGCTGACCTTTTTTCATGATGATGATAATGTTGACAACAACAATTGACATCAAACATCCATCTTCCATGCTGGTGTGGGTCAGAAGCTTTCTGGCAAGTCTCGGGTTGTGCTAAACTCCAACGCCAGGCTTGGCATGTTTTCTATGATAGGACACCCTTTCTAATGCCAACTCTCTTATAGCTTGTACGGGGTGCTTTTATCATGCACCAGCATTAATGAGGTTGCCAAGTAATTTGCAAGACAGAAAAAGCCCTAAAGAAGGTATGAAGCCCTCAGGGTATTAGGGAGGGTGTGTTGTAACTGGGGAAAAGATGAAGATGGTGGTGAGCAAACTCAAAATACAAAAAGAGGATACAGTCAGTGAATCAGGTGGGGTTGGGTAGTTTCATAAGAATGTGAGAGGAAAAATGGAGGTAGAGGTGAATGTATTGAGTGATGAGCAAGGGTGGAGGCCAGTTGATGGGAAATATCAATATGGAGAGAGCTAAGTTGAGAGAGAAATCTGCAGCTTAGGAAGGTAAATGAGTGGGAGCAATGGAGAGGGAGGTGTGGAGTTATATATGGGTGTCTGATGTGGGTGAGGCATGATGATGGTGGATATGGGAAGATGTTGAGAATGAGAAGTTATGAGGAGTATGGCAGAGGAGAGTGGTTATGTGAAGGCAAGGAAGAAGATGACTAGTGAGAGTAGTGTGGGAAGGGAGGATAATGAGAATAAGAGATGGAAGGTTCTAAGAGGTTAGTGGTGGTGCAGAGGATGAAGAATAATAGAAGTTGAGTCTGCTCTCAAGTGATTTTAGCTGCTGAGTATTGCCATAGGATGAGGACTGGTGGAAGGCTGGGTGTCAGGGGAATGAGGTGCGGTGGTAGAGTGTTTGATGGGTTTGCAAGTTTACGCAGAATGTATTTAGGTTGTTGTTTTTGCTGTGAGTTTTCTTGAGCAGATTTCCAATCATCTTGATCCTTTGTTATCTCCACTGTGAGGCTCAGCATCATGTGCTCTACCTTTGTTTCCACAACCCATGCCTTCCTGGGTCTCCTTTTCTACAAGTTTCATCCACTTCAAACAACCAGCATTTCTTTACACAGCTGTGCTCATCCAATGCATTACATGACCAAACATTTGCATCACAGAACTCCAGTATCCTTGTGGATACATATTCATGCAATATGTGTTGAATGGATTGAAAACATATGAACAAATTACTCAAATACATGTTGGGATAAGACAAACTGAATAGGAAAGAATGTAATTTTCAGCTCTTCTTAATTTTGCAGCAGGTATGTTTATATAGTTGCAACAGGTATGGTTTTGTTATTCTCATTATACCCACAGTTTCTTGTTCACTTTCATTATAATTTTTGTATGATAATGCGGTTACTATTTCAGTCTAAATTCATTGTTCTTCTTACTGTTAAACTTAATTAAATGATTTAAATGTTTTCACATTTTGAATATTCCAGTTCGAAAATGCCATATTTATGAACAGTTCTAAGTAATTCATTGAAATATCCACATATTTTAAATCCCTAATTTTAGTTCTCAGAACTTTTTCTCTTTTCTTTTCAGGTACTCAGACAAGACGCAAAATTTTACGCATATTAGACTCTTTAGATTTCACTCAAGCCTGCCCTCAACGTTGTCCACTTCAATTTTTTGAAGAAAATTTGATTGAAGATGTCATAAAATCATGTTGCAAAAGGCCTAAAAATGGACCAGCAATATGTGATGTCAAAGCCTTGCGCCGAGTTCTTATTGGAGAAATTAGCAACTTACAGGGCACAACTCTGGCAGGACAAAGGAGTTTAATTTTAAGGGTCAGTGCTGAATTTTTTAAAATCAGTTATAACATTTGTTGTATGTAGTCCAGTGAGTATAAATATGTCAGTGACGTAATGAATAAGATGTTAAAATACAGCTTTGCAAATACTCATACACACAGACACATATATTGCACGTTTATATGTATGAATGTTAGTGTGTATTTATGCAGGGAATTTTATGAAATTCTCTATTTTATTTAATGTTCTCAGTTTTGCTTGCCAGTTATGTTTGTCTATGTGTATATGCACCATTATGTGTCTAAATATATTCATTACCCATTTATTTCTCAGGAAGTTGAAATCATCTTGGAACAGGTGGTCTCCAGCAATGCAGTATATCAAAGTCTGTACTCCAAGTATGTAGCTTTTGAGGCTTGGCGTCAGGTGACTGAAGTTTTGGTAACTGCTTGTACTCCTGATTTATTGGACAAAGAGAGTCAACATACTCTTTTGTTTGAATTATTGCAAGACCTTCTCATTAAGGTAAAGATACTATTGATATTATGTTCATTGTTACCTTACTTCATGCTCTCTATTATTGCATTCATTGGTTAGCATTTGGAAGGGCCTCCAGCCTTAGAAACCATGGAGCTCAGGCAGTTCTTCAGCTGTCCAGCTCCTATCAAACTCTCCAACCCATGCCAACATGGAAAACAGACATTAGATGATGATGATTGTCATCATTAACTTTTAAGTCCTATTATTTCTGTCTCCTTCCAACTTTTTTTTCATTTTAGGAAAAATTTGTAGAAATTGTTGTGTATCTATTTTGTAGTCAAAGAAGATTTTCGATACATTTGCAAATAATGTTTCCTGATGCTTAAATTTTATCAATTTCGTCTTAAGATGTGCAGATTAAATACTCTTTTGTAACCAACCTGTTGGAAACGGCTTGATAATTTTCCTGCTTTATTTTTACCAACCCACTCAGAACTGCCCAAGATATGAGGTGGTATCAAAAAATTCCTGGACTATTTCATGAGGTAGTGTGCCAAATGGCATCGCTGTATTTACTTCACAAGTTGTGAATTTTTTTTTTTACGATCATATGTATGCTATACACTGTGATTTTGTCATGGACAGGAACAAAGCGCTAACATGAAATTTTGCATTAAACTTCTGAAGTTTGCTACAGAGGCTTTGGGCATTCTTTGGTAAGCTTATGGTGACAAGGCAATGATTTATACACAATGTTTTGAGTGGCATGGGTGCTTCAAGTGCAGAAGAACATCTCTGGAAGACATGCCATGAGCATCACCCCTGGAAATGTGGTATTATGCATTGAGGCTTCGTCCCCCAGTACCAGACTGTCAATTGAGAGTTTTACTAGGATGTTTTGAAGTGTTTGTGGGAAGACATTCGGCAAAAGCAACAATATCTCTGTAGCACAAACAATTGGTTTCTTTACAACAATGTTGCACCCTGTCACTAGATGTGGAAATATCCCTTGTACAGAAATGTGTTTAAGCATTTAAACCGGCCATATCCGACCAGATGTATTCTGCCTGTTTTATGTTCAAACTGGCCAGATCTGGTCTCTCACACCAACCTTACAATATTGTTTTAAAAATTAACAGCTACCTCGTCAAAATCTTATAGCTACAAGATAATGCATGATTAGTTCAAAACAATGTGGATAAAAAAGGATTAATTTTGGCAGAATAATGTGAATACTAAAGGGTTAACCCACGAAGATGCATCTATAGGCCTATTTAAACATGCCTTTGTATACATATAGATATATACACTGGACTGTGTATATCCCTTTCAGAGACTGGTAGCTGGCAATCTAACAAGTACTAATTGATGCATACAAAAGTAGCATAGTGGGACAGTACAGGAATTAAAAAACAAAACCTTAGAAAAGCATCAAAAGATAATAATCAAACTTTATGGTTCCTTGCTTTCAAATTAATGATAAATGATCTAGAGTAAAGGTGAAAGCATAGAACTTAGGATAACTGATAGATCATCACTATCTCCATTTTAATCTAAACAGTACTATCTTCTAACAGAACCTGATTATCATGACCAAGAGTTGTAGGTGGAGACACCACCCTTAACTTGAATATTATATTCTCTACCCTCTTCTTATGTTATTTTGAATTAAAAGTGTTGGACTGACCCTTTTTGTTTTAATTTTGTCCACGTTTGTTCCTTCATAAGACACACCCACCAGTTGATGGATAGGTATGACCTTTTTGATATGTTTTTTTAAAGTTTCTGTGTTCCTTTATCTGTGACTATTGCAAGAATTGCTTAATGATTGAATAGAATGATTTAACTAGTGTGTACTAAATACTTCAGTAAAATACTAAAGTCAGTAGATCTGGTTTACAGAAACAAAAAATTTAACATCTAAGGAAGCACCCACGTTGAAATGGAGTTGAAAAAATTTCAAATTCATAAGTATTAAGAGTAATCTTAACTAAAATCTTTTGAATATGGAAAATTGTTACCTAATAAATATGTAGGGGTGCAGAAACATGTTGTGATGCATTAATAAAGCCTATGAATTTCCATCCAAAAAATATTACTGTTATTATTATATTTATTCTAAGCTGAAAGGAGTTCCACACTGTATAACCATATCATTAAATTACCATGATAGATGGAATTAACAGGCAGTAGTGGATGAGAAGCACAGGAGCTTTTAAGAGCACATTCTGGGGCTTTTGTCCAAACAAAACTAAACAGATATATATATATATATATATATATATAATATATATATATATATATATATATATATATATATATATATACACACAACAGGCTAAATGTTGTGATTATTGTCTCAGAGAAGGCTGGTAAATGAGAGAATGAAGTTGAACAAAGATCAATAGAATGAAGGTGGCAATAATAGTAACTAATAATACAATGATAATAATTCACAGTACATGCAAAAACCATTGATATGCAAGCTTGTCATTAGCAATAAAGATTGTAAAAGTAATATTAAATTATGCTGGTGATCAATATATCAGTAAGCTTGAAATACAAATAGAGATAAGGTGATGGGTGTAGTCGAGAACTGAATTCCTATATTAGTGATAATGCTTGAAAAAAAGCTGTTGATTGAAGTCTTTTACAGTGAGAAATGTAAGATGACTGAACTTAGTGTAAAAGCCAAGAAGGAATGAGCAGTAGGAAGAAAGAGAGATGTGAATGGCTAAAGAGTAAATGTTGAAGGCATTTAAAAGAATAAAAATATAGATACATGTACTTACACATAGATACATATACATACATAGATATATAAGTAACGGAGAGGCTCATAGCCCAACTAATTAATGAGAGGGTTAGTCTAGATGTGATGCAGTTTAGTTTTGTGCTAGGGAGAAGCACCACTGATGCTATACTTCTGGTAAGGCAGCTGCAGAAGTACCTAGCCAAAGATAAACCTCTGTACTTGGCTTTTGTTCATGTGGAGAAAGCCTTTGACACTCCCTTATCTGGTGGTCAATGCAGAAATTAGGGATAGATGAGTGGTTGGTGAGAGCTGTACAAACCATGTACAGGGATGCAGTCAGTAAGATGAGGGTTGGCAACAAGTATAGCAATGAATTTAGGGTATAAGTAGGGGTTTACCAAGGATCAGGCCTCAGCTCCCTCCTGTTCATCATAGTCCTCTAGGCTATAACAGGAATTTAAGACAGGTTGCCCCTGGGAGCTCCTGTATACTGATGACCTTGTTCTTATAGCTGAATCACTATTAGAACTAGAAAAGTTTCAGGTGTGGAAGCAAAGTCTAGAATCGAAAGGTCTTAGAGTTAATCTAGCAAAAACCAAAGACTTAGTAAGTAGGAAAGCAGACAAATCACTAATGCCTTCAGGTAGATGGCCCTGCTTGATCTGTAGGAAAGGCATAAATAGAAATTCCATAAGATGTACCTGGTGCAAACTGTGGACACATAAGAGGTGCAACAATATCAAAGGAAGGTTAACAGGGAAAAATAGTCTTTGTGTAGAAGGTGCACAGGTACAGTAAACACTGAAAATGTACAGAAAATAGACCCCATCAAATGCCAGTGAGGTAAGCTAGAAGTAGTTGATAGCATCCATTATCTAGGTGACCAAGTTGGTAATGGAGGTGGATGCTCTGAGAGTGTAGCTGCAAAAATAAGAATAAGCTGGGCAAGTTAAACATGGGCTGTAACTGTTGAAGACATGCATAAACTTGAAAGAAATGAAGCTGGCTTGCTTCACTAGATGTTCAGTGTCAGTGTGCATGTACGATATAATACATATGCGTTTTGAGAGAAAGGCATCAGATGTGGTGTACAGGGAAAACAAATGCATTTGTATGGTCATGTGATGTGTATGGACAAGGACAGCTGTGGAAGAAGTAGATCCAGGAAGACTTGGAATGAGATGGCAAAGCAGGATCTTCAAATGTTGGGCCTCATGCTGGCAATGACTAGTGACCAAGACCTTGAGACGCATTAGAAAACCCATCAAGCCAAGTGAAATCATAGTCATGGCTGATGCTGGTGTCATGTGACTGGCACCCATGCTGGTGGCACATTATAAGCATCTTTCAAGCATTGGGCTTCACAGAGGCAATGTAGCTGATGCCAGTGTCTCGTAACTAACACCTATGCTGGTGGTACATGAAAAGCACCTTTCAAGTGTTGGGGCCTTGCAGAGGCAATGACAAATGACCGAGACCTTTGGCAATATTCTGTGCCTGAGGAGAAGACCCATCAAGCTAAGTGAAACTGTAGTTTTGGCAGATACTGTTGTCATGCAACTGGCACCTGTGTTGGTGGCACATAATACCACCCATTGCACTTAGAGTGGTTGGTGTTGTTGTTATATATATATAATGTATTGAGTATTAAAGGAAGTAGTGAGTACTTAGTATGAAAGATTAAGAAAATGAGAGAGACTGAAAAAACGTGTTAACGATACGAGATACTTTATTAGACTGCCGTTGTTGTACAAGGTATTTGTTGTGGCGGGAAACTTACTGAATGTCCTTGTATCAAGGGAGACAATGGGCAACGTTGATTGTTCATGTTTGTTGTGATGATTACATAACAGTTGGCATTAGGAAGGGCATCCAGCCACAGAAACCATGCAAAGTCAGACTGGAGTCTGTGCAGCCCCTCAGAGTGCCAGCCCTGCTCAAACCATCCAACTGATGCCAGCATGGACAACGGATGTTAAATGATGATATGTCATACACATTTACATGCACACACTTATGTGTTTGTGTCAACGATTTCATGCTTCTTGCTGTCTTTATAAACAACCTCCCTATCGAATGCAGGCTGTACTCTGTGTTTATAGTCAACCATGAAAGCATGTCTGGGCTTCTTGGCATGACATGTGCAATTCTTCTAAACAAAAGAGGATCATAACTATGTCCAGACTATTTGGTTGCAGGTTGGCAACTGTGGGGGCATCCAAAGTTTAGCCTGATATATGCAAGCACGACAAGGTCGACTTTAAAAACATGGTTATGGATGGATGGATGGATGCATGCATGTTTACACACATGATGGACTTCTTTATTGTTTCTGTGTATGAAATTTTGTTGACGTGGAGAAAGCCTTTGACAGGATCCCCCACTCTTCTATCTAGTGGATAAATGAGGAACTAGGGATAGATGAGTGGTTGGTGAGAGCTGTACATTGATCAACTTGGGCCACTAGTAATCTTATTTTCTCAGTTTAAGTCGTGTAGTAAAGTTTAAAAAAAACTCTCCAAATATTCTTTGTGAAACATATCACTTTTAACAAAACTATCTATGCAGTCTTTTATAATAGTTCGATTTTAGATAAACATTTGTAGTGTTGATCTCTCTTTTTCAGTTTTATTCTGTAGGTGTCCTGTCAATTTTGTGTTCCTTATAAAATGTTTGGATATACAAGAGTGTAAAGATTCCAAAGTAGCATGAATTGCAAAGTTATTGTTTGGTTATATACTACTATAAAATTATTTTTGCCCTTGTTTGATCACACAGGTAGCAGATAATGATGCACTGCAAGAACTTACTGCACCGGTTGCTGGAGTTATCCTAGTGGTGATGGCGAATTTAAGGAGGTGCTTTTCAGCTTCAGAATTCTTTACTAGTCATGAAGAATTACAACAAAATCATTCTCTAACACCTTCAGCAAAGATTGGAACTCGTACTCTGTTTGCAACTTCACTACATATTGTTTTGAAAGGCCTACTAGATTACATACAGAAGTCTTGTAAGTTGACAGAGTTTCTTTTCATTTTATTCTTTTACTTGTTTCAGTCATTTGACTGTGGCCATGCTGGAGCACTGCCTTAAATGGTTTTAGTTGCAGAAATTGACTCCAGGACTTATTCTATCAGTCTCTTTTGTCAAACCATTAAATTGTAGTTAACATACCAGCATCAGTTGTCAAGCGATGTTGATGGGGGTGAACACTGGCACAATAACATACATATATACGGCAGGCTTCTTTCAGTTTCCGTCTACCAAATCCACTCACATGGTTTTGGGTAATTCAAGGCTTTATTAGAAGACACTTGCCCAAGGTGCCATGCAGTGGGACTGAACCTGGAACTGTGTGGTTGGGAAGCAAGCTTCTTACCACACAGACATGCCTGCACCTGTTGTTAACTTATCCATTGCTTATATATCTTATTATCATCCTGAGAGTTGCCAACATAGTTGTTCAAATAGCTTTTTCAAATTAACACAGTATTTTAGAGTAATATTCCATTTTGAGTTTTACTAACTTGAATTAATTTTTTGCTTATTTTTATATAGGTGGGAGTCAGCAGAAAGTGCGAACATATTTATATGGTTCCCTTCTTTATTATCTTCAAATTGCACAGAAATCTACCATACCTAGTTGGTTGTCTTCAGGTTTGTTGAATACTTTTTGTTACTGATATAGTTTAACATCATTGAGTCAGTGGCTTAATTATCTGATTGCATATACATAATAAGATTCAAAGTTCCTCCTCAGATATCATTTTCATTATAGAATGTCAAAATATCTTTGTATGTTTATGTTAATAGCTTTTTATAGAGGTAACTGCAGAAATAGATGTTGTAACTTGTTTATATGGCTCTTTACAGAAACCGAGGCTTTAGGTGTTGCCCAAGTATTGGTTGCTTCAGGTGAAGGAGAATTTGACAATTTATCCAAAGAGAATTTGTCAATTATTTTATCATATGGTGATTCCTTACTAGAAATAATCTGCAAAGATATATGTGATGGACATAATGTAGGAAGAGTAAGTAGACATTTTTGTTCATTTTTTTTATAAGAATTAAAATTAGTTTTGATTTGAGAGATAAATCAACATTGCCTTTCTTATATCACAGAAACAAATTGAAAGTATGTGTTGTTTTTAGTTTATGAATGAATTCATTGGATGACCATGTCAAATTTATAGATTTTAATATCTCATACCTGCATATGCCTGTACTTACAGCTATATTTGCACTGAAGGTGTAGTTTCTATACTACAGGGTGGCCATAAAGTCATGCACCATCCTGTAATATGTGAAATTGCTAACATTCTCTTTTTTATATCTTTTCACAAATGCTCATATTACTTACAGACCAATCCTCATTGGATGGGGGCAGATAATCAACAAGGTGAGAGCAAGGTAGTGGTGTGGTGTAGGATTTGCCACAATCAAGTAATTGGACCGTTTTATTTTGAGGGCTCTGTGACAGGTGATTCATATCTGGACATGCTTGGCAACAAGGTGATGCCTCACATGCATTCACTTGGAAGGGGAAATCCTGCCTGGTTTCAGCAGTAAAGGGCTCCACCCCATTATGCATTACAGGTTTGTGGTTTTCTTAATGAACATTTTCCAGGCAGAAAAATTGGCCTGCTCGGGCGTTGCAGACCAATTGTATGGGCACCACAAGTCACCAGATTGAACTGCCATGAACTTTTTCTTTTGGAGCTACATTAATTCCTATGTGCTTTCTGAAAAGATTCGTGACCAAGGACAACTTCAAAGAATTGTTGAAGTGTGTGAACAAATCAATGACAATGATGAAACACTTTTTTATATTTATAACTACATTTTGTTTCCTGTTCTCATTGCTCTTATCCACTGTACCACTGCATGTACGTTTATCAGTGGCAGTAGCATCAGAGATATGCCAGGATTTAAAGGAACACAAGAAATTACTGCAATACCTTTAGTGTGATGCCCTACGGATGAACTCTTTAACATTTTCATTTGAGTGATTACCAAGTTCTACCTAGAACCAGATGTTCTGTAGGCTACCTTGACCGATCTTAAATGTAAAGACAGAAGCAAAAGGATATTTGGTACATTCATGATAATCATTTCCATTCAAAATGTTATGGGTCTGTACTTTTTCTCACAGCATGATTCATGCTAACGTATTATTTACCAACTTACACCTTCCCAGTGTTGTTCTTCATTTACACCTTTTTGTTACCTATTAAAGTGCAACTGTCAGTTAAAGATATTTTCAAGAGAACTTAACGATTATGGATAATCTTTAAAAGTCCTTATAGTTTATTAAGACTCTTCTACTACAATGTCTGTGAGAGTTATATTAATATTTATGCATAATCTTTCTGTGTTTTACAGTTACTGGCTCTTTCACTTCTGGATTGCATACTTTCTCTGGACAAGAGCAATCAGTGCTTGAACTTCATGATCTCCAAAGGTTATCTGCAACATCTTATTGATGGCATTCTTACTGATGATAGTCACTTGCAAAATCTTTTAAACCCATCAGTGGAATCTTTAAAGCATCTTTACAGTTTTGAAGGACGTATGGTAAGTTGTTATTGTAGGGTAAAGCCATTTTGATAATGAGTATCCACTTCACACTTGTTCATTGCATACACATTTCTGAAGTAGGTTAAAGAAAATTGAATCAAGGATTTGTTTAGTCTCTGTAGTAAATATGAATTAATTATTTAATTTATTTGATTAGTTTCTGTAGTAAATATACAACTGTCATGGGGCTCTTTTTACAGGGGCTCTTCATTTCATTTGTTAAAATTCTGAAATTTATACTTTATATTTATTTTAGACATTTTGCAGTCGCGTGGCATCATCACCTGCTGGAGCATATTCATTACTGCGCCATGGTTTCATGCAACGGTTAGCTGAATGTGAAGTGTTCTCTATGCGTCCAGAGCATGAAAGGTAGTGCACACCTCTTTATGCAAGGCATCTGCAATTACATATATATATATAATTTCATTGTTAATATCTATGAATTTGTGTACAATTGAAAAAATTCTCTTTACATTTCCATCTAGAATTCATGGTTTGAGAGTAAACTTTATTTTTATGCAAGGAAAAATCTTTTTGAGTGACAAAAGAGAACCTCGGAAGATATAAAAAATTATTTTTCTTGTTCAAGATATCTACTGTTTTACTATGCTCACATAATTGTATAACCCTCTGTTAATGTGCTATCATGTATTTCTGATAATTGTTGCTTCATTATTTTCTGTTAATAATGCTATTGAAATTATTTAGTTGTAATAACAAACAACATACTGATTCTTAACCCCTTGACGCTGGTATTACCCGAAGCATGCGAGACACTGCTCCGTTTTTTTTTTATCTAAAGAGGCCACACAAACGTACAAGTGCCAACAAGCTCGCATCTGTTTACGTTCACCGTTACAATAACATAGCCGTCGTACATTTACGTCTACCGGTTTATGAAAACAAACTATGTGAAGCTATTTATCATAATATGATATACAAGAGTTATTCTGCTCAAGTTTAAAAAATAGCTTGCGTGTGGTACAACTCAAAACACGGTATTATGCAAAAGGACACATCACAGTCCAGACAACGATATCTGGTTTCGCGCTTATGGTGGTGTGAGGTGCATACAACACATTTCCTTGCCGGATTCTGCTTTTTGTTCCGTTGGCAGTATGAAACGTGGGAAATGTCCTTATCGGTTCAGAAGCCAGTTTGGAGTCGGTCGGG
The DNA here is from genome assembly GCF_006345805.1 of Octopus sinensis. Taxonomy (NCBI): domain Eukaryota; kingdom Metazoa; phylum Mollusca; class Cephalopoda; order Octopoda; family Octopodidae; genus Octopus; species Octopus sinensis. Next base: position 27,795,411 of record NC_043012.1, read on the forward strand.
CGTTAGGACATCCACGAGTTCAGAAACTTCGATAATTTCATTTATCAAAGCCTCGCGAAATGCGAGTCAATTTCTTCGCCACCCAGCATTTGCCAACGTGACCGTAGCCAGTACCGCATCGACTGGTCTCCGTGCTGTGGGCACGTAACAAACACCATCCGATCGTAGCTGTTCGCCAGCCTCGTCTGACACCTGTGTCAGTGGCACATAAGAAAACACCATCCGAGCGTGGCCGTCTGCCAGCCTCGTCTGGCACCTGTGTCGGTGGCACATAAAAAACACCATCCGAGTGTGGCCATCTGCCAGCCTCGTCTGGCACCTGTGTCGGTGGCACATAAAAAACACCATCCGAGCGTGGCCATCTGCCAGCCTCGTCTGGCACCTGTGTCGGTGGCACATAAAAAACACCATCCGAGCATGGCCGTCTGCCAACCTCGTCTGGCACCTGTGTCGGTGGCACATAAAATCACCCACTACACTCTCGGAGTGGTTGGTGTTAGGAAGGGCATCCAGCTGTAGAAACACTGCCAGATCTGACTGGCCTGGTGCAGCCTTCAGGCTTGCCAGACCCCAGTTGAACCGTCCTAACCCATGCTAGCATGGAAAGCGGACGTTAAACGATGATGATGATGATGATGATGATGATCAGATGTGTGTTCATTAGTGCCATATCCACAATGTACAAAAATATTTCTTTGTACCATTTTCCAAATCTTTGTGCAGATTTGTGCATAGTAGCCAGCTGATCGGACCTATCCACCCCACTCATTGCTCTGTTGTAGTCCTGTACAACATCGGCTTTTATGATGGGGTTCCCTGCATGATTCCGTTTGCCAGTTTCAGACATTGCAGCAGAGTGCATCATACTCAGCATGGTCATGTACTTTCTGTCTTGCCAGACCAACGCCAGGAGACCACTGTTTGTCGGATGGTATGCAAATTCTCCTTTCTCAAGTTTCGGCTTTCGAAGATCGAGGGTTATGTTCCTTCTGAAAGTATGGACCATCCCACAGGCATTTGTTCTCCTGACATGCAGCTGCTGAAACATGTTGGGGCTGGAAAACTAGTTATCCATATAAATGTTATACCCTTTGTCTAATGACATTAGTTGATGCTACAACATCCACGACCCTGTCCTTGCCAGTATATATTTTATGGTTCCAGGTATAGCCACATGCGACAACGGATGACTGGCAAACTTTACATACTTTCACTCCAAAGCGCGCATGTTTTATAGGGTTGTACTGTCTGAATCACAACCGTCCACTGAATTTCCAGAGACTTTCGTCTGTGGAAATATCTTGTGTAGGTGTATAGACAGTTTTGAAATTGTCCACGACTGCGTCAACAATTGGCCGAAGTTTGTGCAGCTTGTCATCGGTGTTGACGCCCAAGTTGAAGTGTAGGTTTTTCTGTAGCACGAAAAAATTATCGCTCGGCATCGTGTTGGCGAAAAATAGCGTCGCCATTTGAGGGTTCCTGCTCCATTACAAACTGAGGATAGGTTTTCTTAAGATTCCCATGAGAATAAGAAGCGCAAGAAACACTTTGATTTCATTGCCTGTCGTCGGGAACTAGTCAGTGCTATGCTTGGATTCACGTTGAGGATGAGTAGCAGCGTAGCTGTTTGTTTCGTCTGCCATATGCTCGAAAAGTTCCTCCGTGAGAAACTCGTGGAATATTTCCAAGGGCAAAGTGTGATTGTTCAGGTTCGCTTTTATCCCAGAGTTGCCTAAGAATCCGTATTGTCACGGAAAATTGTCTATTCTCCACCATACCACATTCTGCTGGCCAGGGGCATCGACTCTTGCCCTTCTGTTGTTTCATGGCAATTGCAAAGTACCCGAATCAGAGTTCGGCAAAAACTCAGAGCCAGAATCACCATCAGATGAGTGAAAATCATCAGAAAAGTCTGAGCCTGAATCACCAATTCTTCTCGATTCAGCAGCAGCAGCTGACGATCGAGCTGAGGATGTGGGTGTGGTCTGACGTGAAGCAGCTGATGGACTCGGATGCGACCGCAAATTTGCTGAAGGTGTATCACTGGCCTCTGCAACAGCTGCAGCAACACCGGAAGTACGATGTTGCCGCTCAATTTCACATGTAGGTGTCGGTCAAGTGGATGTTTGATGCGATGATGAGCAAGTTGACGTAGGTGTTGGTTGTGCCGACATTTTACGTGACGAGTTGGTTGCCTCAGGTGTTGTCGGGTGTGATGACGAGCGTAAATTCGCTGATGGAGGACTGAAGCGTGAATGCAGAACTTGTAATTGATTTGAAGACATTTTGAATTATGATGTGTTTTCGCTGGAGACCGTTACTTTTATACCTCCTGTACCAATGCATATGCATGTAAAGTATCCGCATGTCATTGGTCTACTGCTAGTCTCATGAGTTGAACGTAACCTAAAATAGCTAAGATAATGCACGGGACAGCGATCATGCGCACCTCAAAAGATAAAGTACATGATAGTGAACGTAAATATACGTCAACCACTAAAAAGTCCGTGATAGATGTAGGGCAGCTCTACATCGTATATTTACATTAACCGCGGGTAGGCAAGCAAAAGTGTGATCACATATTTGCGTCAACCGTTGTCAAGGGGTTAGAAGCCTGGCATCTAAGAATTTTTTACTGGCTGTGCAAACTAGTTGTGAAGGTTCAATTTATGTCATTGTACAACTAAATGCCTAATTTCTACTGCTTTTTCTGGAGTACTGCTCACGAATTTATTTTTGTTGATCTAGGATTATTTTAAACAGTTTTCAGGATTATTATATCTGAAAAAAAATTTAATGTTTAAGATTGACAGTTTCTGAATATTGTGTATATAGATTAGAAGTTACTAATTTTATAAGATGTGCATGCATAATTTCAAGCATTCTATATATACATTTACGAGTATGATGTTTATGAAAAATATCCATGGAAGTCACCAATGACTCAGTTGCTGAGATAAGAAACAACCAGCTGAAGAATACTTTGGTAATTTCTTGACAGTGTTATGTTCCCTTAATAGTCTAATCGATCTTATAAGATATATGCACCACAGAATAGTATAGGTTACTGTTAACAACTATTTTGCTTGCTTAAAGTGTTGAGATCATCCCACCCCCACCCCTACAGCTCTTGTTAGAGGGGACTGCACTGTCTTCATCAGTACACCTTTTAGCACTTGTGTAGATGTGCATACGTGTGTATCTTTGCATACATGTACATATGAGTATGTGAATATATGCGACACTTGCTCTGGTGATTATCTCAACTTATTGGGAACATATAGGTAGTATCAAAAAGTTCCCTAACAAGTTATCTCTTATTATAAAAGCAGATTTTATCTGCCTCCCTTTGTCTCTTATAGAAATCTACAATATAGGATTTCTTCAATTACAATTTACCTAGCACTTTTAAGAGTAGAATGCATCGGGTCGTGCCAGGTCCAGTTTTTAAAATTTCAACCCCAATTAAGCAAAATTTAGAGAAAACTCACATTGTGGTGTGTGAGTCAAGTGCTTTTCTTAGTGTGGGCTATAGCACACGCACACACACACACACACAAAAAGGGAGCGATCTGATTCACTCACGCTATCACTCTAATTTCTACGACTTTCTCTTTGCAAGTTTGCAACGATTAAAGTGAAACTATTTGGATAAAACGAGAGAAGTGTACCTTAAACCACTACTAAAAAAAAAAAAAACAGCAAACAGAAACAAATAAATACATAACGATTTACTCCTCACACAATTTCTTCAATTAGAGTTTACCCATGATTTTTCAAAGTACTTCCATTGGGTCATGCCATACAAAATTTCTTTCAATTTTACCCCCAATTATGACAAAATTCGAGAAAACTCAATATTTTAACATTTCACTCCGAAAGCATTGATGTACATGTGTGCGTGCGTGAGTGTGTGTGTGTCATTCCTCACACACACGCATACACATACATATATGACAGTGACAAACACAAACGTTTCAAATAACTACATACAAACACGTGTGTGTTTGTTATTAGTAAAAAAGGCGCCAAAACACAACTCACTTCTCATTCCAACACATTTGCAAAGACACACGGACGGTCGAATTGCTATAACAATACAGAAAAGGTAAATTGGTTTTTATTTTACTTTCTGTCGTTAAATTTTGGTAGTATTATTTGGCGAGCCGAGCTTGCAGTATGAAACAGTATTTATGTATAAACAGACGACACTTATATATAGTTATTAATAAATGTATGCATCCGTTTAAAAGAAAAACCAAAAGATATTTTATTCTTTATAAATGTTGTGTTCAAAATAACATTTTCTTTTAAGAATGTGTATATAACAAAGTATGTGTATATAACTACGTGGCTTATATCTTTATATAAAAGTGAAGTTGTGTGTCTGTCTCCTACGATTTAGATTCCTAACTACTCCCACATTTTGCGGTGCAGTGTAACCAAAACCGGGTATCTTATAGTCGTGATTCATATCGAGCCCTTCTGGGTATTAGCGTGCGTCTACGATTTAAAAAAAATTTACCATCATATTTTTCCATTTTAATGCATTTTTTTCGCTATTATATAAGGGAAGTAACTCTCTAAAAATATCTACGATGTGTCAACGATTAAAAAAAAAAATTTACCTTAATTTTTTTCCCATTTTTAATGCATTTTTTTGCTATTTTTTGGCTATAACTCTCTAAAAATGCTTATATAGTTATTTCCCTTACAAACCCGAGCAACGTCGGGCGATACTGCTAGTGTTTAATAAAAAATAACTTTACCTAAGTTTTAACACGATCTCCTTCGAAATAGTTATCTTGCACAGCAGTACACCAGTCCCAGCATTTCTTCCACTTTCAGAATCCAGCCTGGAAGTTGTTTTCTGTAAGCGAGTCGAGGACCTTCTGTAATTTGCTCTTAATCTCAACAGTGGTGTTAAAATGGTGATCTTTGAGCTGCATTTGCATCTTGGGGAAGAGATGGAAGTTCACAGGGGCTAAATCTGGTGAATAGGGTGGGTACAGAAGTGATGCCAAGTTGTTTTTGGTGAGAAACTCATGAGTGAGGAGAGGTTGGTGACAGGGTGCATTGTCACTGTGAAGAATCTAGTTCTTCATGTTCCACAGATCTGGTTGCTTTCACCAAATGTCCTCCCTCAAACACTTCAAAACATTGCTGTAGGTAGTGCACACCTCTTTATGCAAGGCATCTGCAATTACAGTCTAGCCCTGGGGGATGAATTCTCAATGCACAATATCACTGATGTCAAAAAAAAAAAATCAATGTGCATGCTCTTGATTGAGCTGAAACTCTGTCATGCCTTTTTGATCATGGAGAAGAAGAGCTCTTCTCCTGTGACGACTGCTGCTTTGTCTGAGGGTCATACCTGTAGACCCAGCTTTCATCACCGGTGATGATACTCAACATGAAGGATGGGTCATCAGTGGTACGCTGATGGAGATCTTGACAGATTTCAACACACCACATGTTCAGTTCAGACATTAGTATTGCCTGCACAGGCCCATACGACAGACCCACACAACATCAACAATGTCGTTGATTGTTCTCCAACAATCCTCATTCAGAAGCTGATGAATTTTCTCCACATTTCCAGGGATGATGCTCATGGCAAGTCTTCCAGATCACTCATCATCTTCCAAAGATATTCTTCTGCTTTTGAAGTGCCCATGCCACTCAAAACATCTCATACCACCCATTGCCTCATCACTAAACTTTTTGAAGCTCAGTGTCTCTGTAGCAGACTTCACAAGTTTAATGCAAAATTTCATGTTGGCTCTTTGTTCCAACTTCCTGTCCATGACAAAATTACAGAGTACAGCATACATGTGATCACAAAAACACAAATTTCACAATTTGCGATGTAAACACAATGATGTCACTTGACACACTGTCTCATTAAGGTCACTGCTAGCTCTTACTGCACATGCAACTGTGAGCTACCATCTGTTGGCACGCTACAGTACTAGTCCAGGAACTTTTTGATGCCACCTCACATGATAATGAACTAGACTCTCAAGACACTTTGGATATACAAATCACTTGCTCTCTGAATTAGATACATTTTATGAGCATTAGATGCACAATTGGTGATTATTGTTAAATGCTAAAAATTTTTCAACAAGATTTTTGTCATTATTTCGTATCTGTTGTAACTCATATAGTATAATTGCAGGGGACACACTGAAGGCAATACACTTATGGATGAAGAAATGGGTTTATCACCTTTGGCCCGCTATCGCCGACTTCTTTTCCCCGTCCTCAAAGTCTGTTTAGCTATCATTTCTTCAGTTGGAGTAGAAAACTGCAATGCAGCCAAAGAGGTAGTGTATTCCAATTTCCGTTAACTTTCAGCATTTCTTTTGTAGATGAACTTCTGATGGTTATTGCTTGCATACTTTTTTTAAGTGTAATTTGGTCTGTCAGTACCTCAGTTCTGTTTTTTTTTTTTGTCCAACTTTATTGAAAATGAAAATAATTTTTTTCTTTAATAACATCCTTTAGTAGTCCACCAAAACCATTATGAATGACAATGAAGACAATAGTATTATTCATAATGACTATCAAATCAAAAAGCTATAAATATTAGTAATGGCAATAATATTCCAAATCCTCATCATCATTTAATGATTGTGTTCCATGCTGGTTTGGTTTGGGCATTTTAACAGGATCCAACCAGCATCAGGGCTGTCTTGGTCTCCAGTGTATGCTTTGGCAGCTGAATACCCTTCTTAATGCCAACCACTTTACAGTGTGTACTGGATGCTCTTTTCTTGGTACCTGTACTAGTGAGCTCACCAAATAACTTGTATGACCTCTCGACAAAGTAAAATTGCCATATTGAAGGAGACAACTATTTGTGGAAGGGGTAGGCCCCGGAAGACGTGGGATGAAGTAGTGAGAAAAGTTATCTGAGTGCTGGGCCTTACTGAGGAAATGACAAGGGACCAGGTCTGGCGATTTGCTGTACTTGAAAAGGGACGTCAAGCTAAGAAAAATCGCTGTCCTTCGTACATGCAGGCTTGTCCTTTCAGATGCCAGTGCCACATAAAAGCACTCATTGTTGCATGAATGCATCTGTGCTGTTAAGCACACTGTTAAGTGGTTGGCATTAGGAAGGGCATCCAGCTATAGGAACTATGTCACAACAGACAATTAGAGTCTTGCCAGCATAGAAAACATATTAAATGATGATGATGATATATGCAAGTGTATGTGGTTATGTATGTGTGTTTAGTCTTGAAAGACTCTGAAATGGTGAATCTTTGAGAAAAACGAATTTGATTTTTGAAATCTGTATCCCAAAAACAGTGTTGTCCATAAATAATAAAAAATTTGCTATGAGAAATAACTCAACTTTTAGATCTACAAATCTCACATACTCTTTTTGTCACCATCAATCTATCTTTTTTTTTAAAAAATGCTGTTTTTCACTTCTTCATCAATTTGCTATACTCTTTGTTACACACACACTCTCTCTCTCTCTCTCTCTCTCTACTCTCACACATTACTTTCATTTTGTTTAAAACTGTGTTTTCTAATGTTTACTTTCATTTTATGGCAGCCATCATGAACAAATCCTGTTTTCTGATTAGATGAAAATGATCAAACTTTAAACATCTTCCTAAAATTTTTCAGGAATAAACGAACAACTAACTCAGATTTAGTGTGAAAATGTACATCAATATGCATAATTTGAAAATTTTCTCTTAATTTTAAAATTTCAAAATCTGTAACTGCAGCAGAAAAGATCTCTCTCTATATATATTTGTCATTCATATATATATATATATATATATATATATATATATATATATATATATCTCATTCATTTTCCCATGGTAAACTTTCTCACTCTATAGCATATCGCTCATGTTGAATATGTGTATGTTTGTCAGTGTGTATATATGCATGTGTGTAAGGAATTTCATTACGGTGACAGCAGGATTTTAAAAAGGTATGTTGAAGACAATTTATTTAAATAGCATACCTTTCTGTTAGTAAATATGTTTTTTCTTACACACACATACAGATACACACAAATGAACTTACTTGGTGCAGGATGGGGTTTAAAAATTTAAATAAAATTTTTTTTGTTTTTACTTAACCCTTTAGTGTTCAGATTATTCTGTCAAGTCATCATCATCATTGTTTAACGTCTGCTTTCTATGCTAGCATGGGTTGGATGATTTGACTGAGGACTGGCGAACCAGATGGCTGCACCAGGATCCAGTCTTGATCTGGCAGAGTTTCTACAGCTGGATGCCCTTTCTACAGCTGGATGCCAACCTCTCCGAGAGTGTAGTGTGTGCTTTTACGTGCCACCGGCACGAGGGCTAGTCAGGCAGTACTGGCAACGGCCACTCTCAAATGGTGTTTTTTTACATGCCACCTGCACAGGAGCCAGTCCAGCGGCACTGGCAACGACCTCGCTCGAATGTTTTTTCACATAAAGCTTATTATTAATTCAGATTATTTTGAATTAATCAAGCATTATTTTGTTACTTTGAGAGTTTGATGATGTGATTGTTAATTTTTAGAATGACGCTAAAGGGTAAATGAGGGTGAGCCAGATCTGACCAGTTTGAACATAAATCAGGTAGAATTATTTGGCCAGATGTGGCCGGTTTAAGTGCTAAAGGCTTAAACCCCAGCAATGGACTACTACATCATCATTCCATAAAATGTATTTATGATGAGAAAAACATTGAAAAACATCAATACATGTCAGAGTGGTGAAGAAATAAGGAAGGTGACAGGTGGTCATGGGATGTGTTAGAAAAACACAGCTAAATCTCCCTTAAGTCACACACCTGTTTGTGTGAAAATTATTTTGAAATTATAAACAGAAATAAATTGCAGATTCAGACTGTCTGTATTTTAAAACTATGATTAAACAAAACTTGGGAAAAAAACCCAGAATTTATGGATGGGATTAAATGAAAAAATTAAAAAAGATTTCACTATTGTTTTTAAATTATGTTTCATTTTCTGTTTGAAAATAAAGGCAGTGGGTATTATAACAGTGATTGCTTGCTGTTACTATTATTTATATGTTAACGATTTATCACATTTATTCTTTAAAAAATATACTTCACTATTTAAAAAATTACATTTATTTCTTTTCTGTCTGTCTGTCTCTCTCTCTTTCATAAAGCACTTCAAAATATTTAATTTTAACCTATTGTTAAAATAATACTGCTTGAAGATGTTGAATTGCTGAAACTAAATAATCTGCGATAAAAGAGGAAGTTAGATGAAAATTTATCTTTTATTAAATGTTTGTTGTTCTTGTTCATTTAGATACTCATCTTTATTGTTTCCCATGGAGATGTGTTTCATGGCATTTTGAGAGATCGCCACAGCTTGCATGATTTAGGTGCTCTACAGGAGCTGGAACTGGCAACAGCTGTCATCAGTAAAGTTGCTGTACATGGTATGTAGATGAAAATGTTTCTTCTGAGAAGTTTACTTTAAAGGATTTCCTGTTTTTCATTCTTTCCAGAAGTCAATAATGAATTATTCAAGCATTTCCTTATAAACCATCTTTTGTTCATATTTACATTTTCTTTTGCACTCTATGATTTGATACAGATAAACAAATACCAAATGACTTCTTACTAATTCTTATCTTTAATAGACAATAAGAGTTATGACATTGAAATACTTTATTCAACCAAATTTTCTCATTTTAGCAACTTAAATATACTTTATACACTCCACTTTCTTTTTCTTGTCTTCTCTATTCCAACTCCTATATGGCATACTTTTTCTAAACTCTCTTCACCTAAATTGCTTCATACAGACTATTTTTTTCACTTTTATTTCCTGCTTCTAATCTACAACACTTCATATTTAAACAGATTTTCTCCAATGTTGCAAGCCCTTAAAAGTCTATGGACCTAGTTTTTCCTTCTCAGTACTTATTGATTATAGTAACTGCTAATTACTATATAAAATTTCCTGATAAACTACTTAGCACTAATTTTTATAGATCAAGCCTAAGGGCACATAAGTTGTTGACAAAAGGACCTGGTGTAATCCATGGATCTATTGTTCCATGTTTCTCACAGATGACTATACATCGCTCACTGATATGCTATAGTTAATTGCATCTGTTGTAAACTGGACATGTGGTATCCTCTCCACGATTTGTTTGTATGGCTGTAGATTCTGGTTGTAGCCATAGCAGAAGCATATTTGTACAAATATAAACGTCCACTGACATACAAGCATGCACGCGCACACACACACATGCACACATGGACGCTAGTGTGGCTGTGTGGTAACAAGCACACAGTATAAAATCTGAATAAACTGAAGGATGGTGAAATGTATAACTTCAGACAAACACTCCAGGAATTGAAAGCAGAACCAAACTTTCATATGGAAAGAAAAAAAGCAGAGAGATAGAGAGAGGGAACAGAGCTGTGGAAAACATAAAATAAAACCCTAAATTTGCAAAGGAAACAGCCACAATGCAGTACAAAGTAGGATCATTGTTACAAGGGAATTTCTTACTGAGCACAGACCCCCAAAATGGTGAGTGAACTGCTCAGGAAACAGTTCAAAAGTGTATTCCCCTCCCTACTGGGACACCCAGCTGAGTTCTTTGACATTACAGCTTTGCAGAGGAAGGAGGTAACTATTAATCACATCAACATTGAGAAAGCAGTTTGTAACAGCAGCTGTAGATTAAACAGGTGCCAGTGGTTTCTCAGCTATTCTCTTGAAGTCATGTAACTAGGTTCAGCAAAATCACATCAGATACTCTTCCAAATTCTCCTTACAATGGTAAACCTCCTGAAAACCTAAACAAAGGTATCATTATATATATATATATGCTATTCATAAAGGTAGAGCAGAGGCTAAAAGCTACAGGCCCACCTCTCTGATTTCACATATCAACAATGAAACTTCAGAATGAAACTAACATTCCTCGAAAAAAATAACTTGCTGAACAATACTCAAAGAAGATTTCGATAACGAAAGTGAAGAAAATGAAAGTGATGGAAATGATAGTGTAAACAAGGCAACATGGTCGAAAATTACAACACCAGTCACAATTTCTGATTTTACTGAAAACACTGGTCCACAACACAATTTACCTCCTGATGCTCAACCACTGGATTATCTATTTTTATTTTTGCCTGAAAGTTTTTTTGAAAATGTTGCGGAGCAAACGAACAAATATGCGCAACATTTAATTTCTGTTCGTGGAAGAAGCGATCCACTATGGCAGCCAACTAATACTGCGGAAATGAGAGCATTTTTTATGATTAACATTATGTTTGGAGTTAAACAGCTTCCTCGACTGTGGAACTATTGGGGTCCCGATATAAGGTATGGCGACTCATATATTTCGAGCATCATGTCGAAGACGAGGTATTCGAAAATATCTCAGTATTTACATTTAACTGATTCTTCCAATGCCCCCAACAAAAACGACCCAAACTACGATCCCCTGTACAAAGTACGTACCGTGATAGATTTACTTGTAAATAATTATAAAACTATTTATTTACCTGGAAAAAATCTCAGTGTAGATGAAGCCATGATAGGATTTAAGGGCAGAGTACATTTTCGGCAGTACATGCCTGCCAAACCTACTAAATGGGGGATCAAGGTATGGGAAGTTTGTGAATCGGAGACAGGATACTGTGTAAACTTCGATGTTTACACAGGTAAGAAGTATAATGGGAAAAGACCGCATGGATTGGGACATGATGTTGTATGGTCCCCTTACACAACCTTTTCACCATCAGCACCGACACCTCTATTTTGATCGTTTTTTTTCTTCAGTGGCTTTGGCTGAAAATCTTGCCCGTAAGCACTTACATGTGCAGCACTGTTATGGGAAACCGTAAAAGTTTACCCGATGAAATAAAAACCAAATTAAAAAAAAGAGGGGACATTTTGCAAATGCAAAAACAAAATTTATTAGTTACTGCATTTAAAGACAAAAGACAGATTTTATTTCTGTCTTCTAACGAACAACCTGGTGTTGGGGCTGAGGAGAAACCCCTCGTGAATATTTGTTACAACAAATATATGGGTGGGGTAGACAAATCCGACCAATATTGGGCATATTACCTAGTTGGTCGACCTGGGAAGAAATGGTGGAGGTACATTTTGTGGTTTTTAGTTAATTTAACTATAGTAAATGCACACATTGTATACGTAAAAAGCCACAAAGTACCTCCGCCACCGAAAGATTACGACCACTTGAAATTTCGGGTTGACATTGCATCTCAGTTACGTGGGGGCTTTTCTTCTAGAAAGCACAGAACTGGGAGAAGAGCAAAATTAACTGAGGTGGATGTCAACAGAGAAAATATTGACTTTCATCAAGTGGAAAAAATAAATGGAAGGAAAAAAGTTTGCAGACTGTGTTCGCAGCAAAAAAGAAAAGCTGCGAAAGGGTACCAGATCGAGGCTTCATACATGTGTTCGTTTTGCCAAGTGCCCTTGTGTAAAGGGTGCTTTGGACAATTTCACTACAGAAATATGCCATGAATGTATAATTTTGCATATTCCTTTTAGTTTTATAATATAATATGTGAAAGTGAGAACTACATATTAATTTCCAGTATGTTACACACCTGTATTCACCTTTGTCTCACCTGTTAATTTTTTTATTAGATGCATTCTGTTATGTGAATGAATTCGTTAAATTGTATAAGAGTGCATAGCCAATGGTATATTGACTAGTAAAAGAGTTTTGTACTTTCTTTTCAATGATGTAGCTAGTTAAATCTAGAATGGCCTGTAGAGTTGCCGATTGCTTCAAATCAGGATCCAACAAACTGCTACTGGAGACAAAGAAGGAGAGACAGCAGCATCTGTGCTGCCAGTTTACTCTAATATCTTGTTGGCTGAAGAAACCAATTGATCCACTGAACTGACCTCCATCATAGGGGTGAGGATGGCATTGTCCTCAGATGATACTTCAGTAAGTTCCCATATCCTACGAAGGAGTTGGGTTGGCATCAGGTCGCAAAGTCCTATGGAGAACTTCATTCTTTATGGAAAAATAAGATGCATCTTATTTTGTTTGGTAAATATTTCTGAAAGAAATATTTAAACGTTTGGGTCATCAATGTAACAGTAAAGCCAGTGGGACATTACTAATGTAGGTAAGGTCAATGTGACAGTAAAGTTGCAATGCAAATGTCCAGTGCGTGTTCTTTTGTAAAGCAGGAGAAATAATATCAGAAGGCAATTTAAATTATGACATTGTAATTTATTTGGTAACGAAGAAATGCTAGCAAGTAAGCAAAATATGTGTCCTGTATGTGTATGTATGTGAGTCAAGGAAGCCAGGTAAGTTACATTCGAAAAGAATATCTTAGTGGTAAGTTGCAATAAGCTAGCAGTTGGAAGCTATTATGTGTTAGCTGGGACAAGAAGTAATCTCATTGTTACAGGTAGTGATGTGTTGTTAAGGACTGACAGTAACATTACTTGCAAAGTGAATTGGATATAAATGCAATAGGATGTCCATGGAGTGGTTGGTGTGGATAGCTTAAAATAATCAGTAGTTTACTGTGCTAAGTTGATGAAACAAACAAGCTGTTCATATTTAAGAAATACTGTTAGACATCAGCATCTTTTCAATGACTGACCAAGAATAGCTGTTACTTGTGATGAAATTGTCTGATAACTAACTAAAGGCATGATTACTGCTGGACAGATGCCTACTGTTTGTATTAAATACAAGGCAAGCTCTGATCAACTGAAGTTGCCATAGCATGACCGTGCTAATATGCGACGACAAAATAGAACTTCCTTGACTAACTACAAACATTAGGCCATATGTCTTCATAATTGAATTACGCATTGTAAATGCTGCTTGTTTTCAGCTTAGTAGTTGTTATTTATGATAGTTTCCATCATCAGAAGAACACTTGAGTTTTACAGTTGTACTGCAAAAGCTTTTATTTTTCATGTTTTAAAGTACACATTCTATTATTTTCAGCTGAAGCAAAAAATTCAAATTTAGAAAGTAATGTGGGAGTGATGACTTCAATGGAATTTTATAGCCAAGTGAGCCGCATTCAAAGGGAAATGCTTGGACTACTTCAACGTTTTGTTTTGACTGAGAAAGTGCTGAAAGTTTTTCAAAACCTTGACACTAAGCTGACTGTTGATGGTAATGATATCAGAGCTGACATTTCTCTTACCTATAAAAAGGTGATGACCAATGCTGTAGCTTATTGTCGTTTGCTCATCACAAAATCCAGTAAGAGCGCTTATTTTTTTGTTTATATATTATTTATCTTAAAAGTCTACACTATCCCAGTTTCTCCTATTTTACTTAGAAATGTTTCTTTTAGTTGATTGTCACCCAATAAATATTGTATTTTTTCCAGATTTTTTTAACCTAAAAATTATGTTTACACATACATGTGAACTAATTGTTACCCTTTTTTGGGATGGCTTAAATTATGTTTAGCATCTAAGCTAGCTGATGTTTAATGAAGACCTACAACCACTATAATAATTTTACATTTTTCTATGATAGTGATCCTATAATGAATGTCCATTGTATCTCCTACATGTGACTGTAAGGTCATATTGCTTAAAGTTGCTTACTATTTTACTAGTTCATCAAAATAATTCACAAAATATGTAAGACCAAAACTGAAGCAGTAAAATGAGGAAATGTACATATGCCATGTGTCTCAGTTTGTGAATATATGCTGCTACAAGAAGTTTTACTTCTTGAAATTTTTTATTTGTGTTTCATTTCCCATTATTGCCTGTTATATTTTAAATTACATGGAAATTACTCTACATAGTGTGTGTGTGTGTGTATAAGGAAAAATAAGAAAATGGAGATAAAATTGATAATTGATAAACATCAATTATTATTGGTTGCAAAAAAAGACAATATCTCATCTAACAGCTATTTCTGTTCGTGCTCAATAAAATTGTCCAAATTTTAGATTCATCTTTGAACCTTTGTATCTCAGGAATGCTTATTTATTCACATTGTTTTGAATTAATTATGTATCATCTTTCAGCTTTGAGATTTTCATGATGTGATTGCTTGTTTTTAGGACATTGTAGGGTAAATTTGAGTGGTTGCATCTGGCTGGTTTGAGCATAAGACAGGGAGAATATATAGGCTGGATATGGCTGGTTTGAATGCTAAAGGGTTTGAATGATAACTTAATGGAATTATCAGAGTTTTTTTTAACACTATTGGACTCTACTTTGAGCAAGAAAAATGTTGATTACTCTCCTAGCTCACCAGAAGAATCATGACAAAGTTGTTCATGGATGAAAATGACATTTTCATAAATAACTAACAGCATAGCCCGGCGTTGCCCGGGTATGTAAGAAACTTTGTCGATAAGCAATACCCTTTACCTTTTTACCCTTTTTTGTACTCATTGAACCGTTATTTTGTAAAATCATGGTCGGTAAAAAGTGATATGGTTTTGTCGATTTCTCCCAATACTTGTTAACAGCATTGACAAAAGGTCGTTAGTTTGACATTTAATGCAAACTTGATGTCCAACATCGGTGTAGGGAAAATCTATGTGAACTTTCAAAAAATATCGCAGAAAAATCGGTTTGCTATGTGTGCCACATATGATGTAATTAACCAATTTTTTCCAGTAATAAGGTATCCTATTGGAATCAAAAGGGCCATATAGCTCCTTGGAGCAGACATGATGCTCGCTGTGAATTTCAAAAAAATTCCTGCCAATTTGGTAAAGATATTGTCGAAAATATATCAACTTGAATTTGAACACGATTTCCCAAAATGGCATGATTTTATCGATTTTTTCTGATGGTAAGGTATTACATGGAAAACTAACGTTAGAATTAAGTTCCTTGGGGTAACATTAAGCTTCACCATGAGTTTGGTGAAAATCGATTGCAAGTTGCGAAAAGTACAACAGAAAATGTGTTGCATATGATAAGCTTAGATTCTCGACCACATGTCGAATTTATTGATTTTTTTTCAGAATTAGGGGAACTTTCAAAATTTTCGCTGCATTAGTTTTGAATTATGACATTGGGCTATGTGTGTGTCAAGTTTCATCAGAATCAGTTTAAAGCCGTGGTCAGGGTGAAGGTACAACTTGACAGACAGACAAACTGCCTTTTATATATAGAGAGATTAATCTTAGCTCAGGATTAGGAGCTCATAAAGGATTGCTTTCCATGCTAGCATGAGTTGGACGTGTGACTGAGGGCTGGCGAACCGGATGGCTGCACCAGGCTTCAATCTTGATCTGACAGAGTTTCTACAGCTGGATGCCCTTCCTAATGCTAACCACTCCAAGAATGTAGTGGGTGCTTTTACGTGCCACCGGCATGGGGCCAGTCAGGTGGCATTGGCAATGACCTAGCTTGAATCTTTTACATATGCCACTGGCGCGGGTGCCAGTAAGGCAATGCTGGTAACGATCCCACTCGAATGGTGTTTTTTACGTGCCACTGGCAACGACTACCTTGGATGGTGCTCTTAATACCCTACTAGCACGGGGCTCGAGTGCCAGTAGTACGACGCTGGTAACGATCACACTCGAATGGTGCCTTCTAAGTGCCACTGGCACGGAAGCCGGTTAGCCACTCTGTCAATGATCACACTCATATGGTTCTTTTTGCACCCTGCTAGCATGGACGCCAGTCATCGTTTTCTCTCTCTCTTTGATTCCTTTGCCCCCTTTTTTTCTCTCTCTTCTCCTCTCACGTGACCGCTGGTCAACCAGCCTTTCGGCTTCTGACCACCGCCACGAGAACATCGTTTTCTTCGTCTGCCGAAAAAGGCATTTTTTTCCAAATACACCAGCTAAGCTAAGTTGAACTGTCTAAAGTCGTAAGATACCCGCTGTTTTTGTCCTGTTATTACTATTATTGTTTTTGTATTTATATTCGTGTTGCATCGTCCGTTTTTCTGTCCTTGTTTCGTATACATTTGATCCTTTTTCCAAGAAATCTAATGCTCGTAGCTTAGTTTTTCCTTGGGGCTGGCCGGATCGGAGTGATCTCAAGATTAATCAGCCGAAATTGCGAGGATGATCCGGTTCTTGACTGAAGATGGAAGGCTTCGAATGTCCCGTCCGTGTTTTTTGTATCGTCTTCTAAATGTTTTGCGTTCTTGTCCCAGTTTGTATTTTTTTACATATACATATATACATAGATAATGGAATTTCAGTGTCATTGAAATTGTAGTGGCCATTATATACAAATAAATATGATATTTCAGATCCATTGAGAACTCTGTTGTTAATTCTTTTTCCTCTTACGATTGATTCAGATATTCCATTTTTAATTATGTTTGTACTAAAGCCTTCAAGCAATGTGAAAATTCATTATAAAACATTTGAAGCACATTTTCTTTTTTTATATTAACAAATGTGTTGATTTTTTTCTTTGTTTTTATCTGTTATGAAAAAATTATTTTTTACATCTTACATAGGCTCCAATGCTGAGTTTTGCAAGATCATTTTTGGACCCAATCTGGAAGAAAGGAATATAGGCCAAGATGGTAAATTATCTATTTAGTTTGAGATTTAAAAATTATAAATATTAGGTCATCCCATAAATAATGCGGGCTTTTTATACTTCATTTATTTTTCAAAATTAAGATAAATGACGTTCTTTTTTTATCTAAAATATACTCTCCTTCATTTTCTACAATGCTCTTCCATCTATCTGGTAGATTTGCAAGGCTCCTCTTCAAAAATTCACTTGTCCATGACAAAAAATACTCCTCCAGTATTGTTCTGACTTCATCTACAGAATTCATATTTTTTCCGTCCAAATGATTTTAAAGACTGCAGAATAAATGATAATCAGATGGGGCACCGTCCAGCAAATATGGTGGGTGGGGCATTGTTTCCCATTCAAACTGCTCCAGCCTTTGGAATATCATCCTCCCTGTATGGTCGTTTTTCTTCTGGTGCTGACTTAAGCTGCTTGCAGTAGATCTCTTTTGTTATTGTTTGGTTTGGGTTTAAAAGTTCTAAGTGGACTAAACATTTTGTATCCCACCAAACAGACAACAGCACCTTACATGGGTGAAGAACTTCTTTAACCTGGGGTGTCAGTGTTTTTCTTTCCCTACTCACAGTCTTTGGTGCTTGATATCTTTATAGAGAACCCATTTCTCGTCACCAGTCACTATTCGGCCCAAAAAAGGGTTCATTCATGAGACTTGACAGCAAAGAAGTGGACACATTCACTCTCTGTGCACAATTAAACTCAGAAATTTTGTGTGGAACCCATTGACCCAATTTGATGACTTTTCCAATGGCGCACAAGTGTTGATGAATGGTTGAATGACTAAATCCAAGCTTCTCTGCTAGTTCCTCAATGGTTAAGATTAGATTTTGTTCCATCAGGGTTTGCAGGACGTCCTCATTGAGCTCTGCAGATCTTCCAGGATAAGGCTTGTCTTCTTGGCTGTAGTTTCCAGCTTGGAATTTCTGGAACCACCTTTGACACTGGCTTACACTTATTGTCCAACCCTCATATACTGCATTAATATTCCTTGCACTTTCTGTTGCATTGTTCCCTGTATTGAACTCATAAAGCAAAATATACTAAATATGCTCCTTTGTCACTTCCATTATAGCTTTGAAAAATAACTGTTAAAATCGAACTGCACTCTTCAAAACTTGCACTAAGAATAAGGACAAAGTAAAATTATTACCTGCTTTTATAGCAAGTTGATGCATACATTTCATCCCATCTCCCTACGAGTTTTAGTTAATGCAATTGAAAAAAAAACTACATTATTTTTATGGGATGACCCAGTATTCTAAAAACATGTCAAAATAGACAACAGAATGCAGCTATTTTTCCTTTTCACATGAGCTGTATTTTATGTCACTTACACAAATTATAGTTTACAAATTTTATAAAAATCGATAGAAATGCAATATTTTCTCCCAATATCTAAATCATTTTTATAATTCCTACTCTGTCAGTTTTTAAGAAACTGTTTTGTATCTGCTGGTAGATATATGTCACTATTTAAGATAGTGGTTATAGTAAAAATTCACTTAGATAGTTTATAGAAACTGTTCTGAATGTACTCTTACTAGTTTCAACTCAGGAGCTGTGACCACATTAAGTTGGAATTTCTCTATTTTGATGGGGAAATTTTTTTGCACCACAGCCTTGGAAATGATGGGGTGCATGTTTTTATGGGGGAAAAAATGCTTGAAAATTTGTGTGCATGTGTTTTATTTTCCTCCAACACACACCCCACCTCCGGACCAATGTTTTTGGCAATACACATTTAGAAGCCATAGGAGAAATCTTCTCAGAAAAACAAAAAAAATTGTAAATATTTTCAGACAGAAAGGTTTGTGATTTAAGGAAGACTTGGCTGTTGTTTCTAGTGCAACCCATGACCACCTTCCTCATTTCTTTGTCATTCTGAAAATGAATTGATGCTTTTCAGTATTTTTTTCCCCGTAAACAGATACTATTTAAAAAAAAGTTTGAAAATATATGATTTTTTTTCAACCCCAATTCTCTGCTCGTTGTCCCTCCCCATTTCTGTTTATAATTTTAAAATATTAGGAAAGCCTAAGAAGGATTTATCCTCAGTGATTTAAAAAAGAGGCCAGTAAAAGATAATTTATTTTAACGGCATACTTTTCTGTTTGTAAATATGTTTTTTGCTTGGTTAGGCGGGGGTTTCATTGAAATTACGAATTGTAAATTCTTTTTGGTGCTTATTTCCCAGCAATGAACCAAATGTGGGTTACTTCTGCATCATCAAACCATAAAATGTTTTTAAAGAAGAAAAATATTAAAAATCATCAGTACATGTGAAAGTGACAAAGAAATAAAAAAAGTGGTCGTGCAATGTACAAGAAAAAGCAGCTAAATCTCCCTTAAATTCCACACCTTTATATCTGAAAATATTTACAAAATTTTTCTTTCTTTTTTACTGGAAAGGCTTCTAACATGGTTTTTAAGTGTGTAAAGCCAAAAAAAAAAAAAATGGCCAAAATTGGTCTGGAATGTAATGGTGGTAGATGGGAGGTGAAAAAATCTTTTCAAGCAATTTTTTTTTTCATAAAAAGATGCCCCCGCATCATTTCAAAGGCCATAGTGAAAAAGGAGTTGGAAATTCCCCGTCAAAACGGAGAAATTCCAATTTACTTTGGCCTCCCCTGATCTGAAACTCCATCCCAACATCAATAGTAAAACATATGCAATTGATCCAGAAGCTTCCACCATAGCTGTATGCAAACTGCATAATGGAAGGCACCTGGAATGGACCTAATGTACTGGTATAAAGGGCTGACATTTTACAGGAAGCCACAAATATATATATTCAGAAGCTTGACATACCAAATTGGCTTGTTATACCAATGACAAATCTTGTAACCAAGAATGAAACCACCAAGTTGGATGAAAACTACAGGCCCATTGCTTGTTTAAACATTGTGCAAACTGTACACATGCTGCCTCAACCAATTAATTAAAACATAAAGGGACAAAACACAGGACAAAAGTTACAAAGGGTTTTGTCTGTTTGCAAAAAAAAAACGGGTAAAAACTCTAGAGATAACAATTAAAATTCCCAATAGGGGGAGGCGCTTTGAAAGGTTACTCATGGAAACACCCATAAAAGCCACGGGAGCCTGGTCAAAAGGTGGGTAGAGAGCCCCTTTCTCCTTTTATAATACTTTTTATTTATACTACAGGTGTATCCTCAGAATTGGTCCATTTATACTGGCCATTCTTGCGACATTTACCCACCTTTCAGTAAACTTGCTATTAGACAGCACTTCCCTCTCTACTCTCACCTTCCTTTTCAAGTGGAACTTGAAAAAGTTGATGAGGCCTTGGCCAAAGAGGAAAGTGTCTGACCTTAACCCTTTCAAACAGGTCCACTATACCACCTCTTTCGCTACAGCCACTAGACACAGGTAAATGGGCTTTCTCTCCTTGTTAAAGGAGGTCGGTGGGACAATCCTCACTATGGATTCAGCTGATAGCTGGATCCGTCCTGTACGCGACAGTAGCTGTTTGACATAAACCCATAGTTCAGCAATACTCGGGCACTGGACGAGTGTGTGCAGAACGGTTTTGTCGTCCTGGGTGCACCTCGGGCAGGCCTGGCTGACGGCACTTCCGTGCCGGTAGAGTTTATCTCGAACAGGCAGAGCCCCTCAGTAGCACTGCCAGGCAAGGGACTTTTGGAAATTGTCCATTGGCCCTGGCCCAAAAGTTCTTCCAAACAAACTGTTCAATTCATTATCGTCAATGCCTAGAGTTTCCCCAAGAATGTCGTTGCACTTTTCTTCCACTAACCCTCTATAGAACGCTAGAGTGGAACTACAACCGATCACATTGCCTGCTTGGCGGAGGGTGGAGAGAGCTTGACTGCACTCGAAGTGCCAAGCGCCCTTTCTCGGTCTGCGTTTGATCCAGGTTTGCAGCTCTGTCAAAGAGACGAGACGAGCTGCGGAAAGTCACGTCTGACAAAAGACAACCACACCTGTTCACCGTCTAGGAAACACTTGAGATGCCGTGGCCTGAGCGCATGTCTGCGCATCAGTAACCACGGCATGCCAAGGCCTCTGTTCAACAGCCGTTGACAGCAGATGGATCGCCTGACCAGTGGTACCTGACTCTTCCACAAAAAGTCAAAGAGCAAGCGCACCAGCTTGGCCAACCAGCGGTTGGGACAAGGGACGACGGTCAAGCGGTAATAGATGACGGATGCGATGTACGTATTCGCCACCTCCGCTCGACCTTTCAGGGACAGCTTCCTCTTGGCCCATTTCTGGGTGAGATTGGCCACCCTGCTCGTCACCTCTTCCCAGTTTGTATCCACCTGGAGGTCCGGACCGAACCAAACCCCGAGCAGTTTAACAGGTCCGTCTGTCCAGAGCCCTGGAATGCTCCTCCCATGTGACAAGTGGTATGTGCTCACCATTACAAATATTTTGATGTCGAGAAGTCGAGGTAGTCGGTCATAGATAGTCATGTCTTGTCTAACTAACTATACTGCTATACTGGAGTGGATGTTATAACAGTGTGATGTTAAATTACAGCAGTGGCGACAAGGAGTTACGAAACGCAAAAAAGTTTTTGTGTGAATTTTACAGAATACAAAAAGCATAAAATTATGGAAGATTTGTTAGCTGGTTTGCTCAACTTGCAAAACAGCAACAACAGTTGCAGCTGTAAGAACAACAACAATTAATATTACAACAATAAATGCTGCAATTAATGAATAGTAAGTCGTCAGGGAATGCTGAAAAAATGTTCTCAGCAGATTATGTTGCAAACTCAATAATGAAATTTAAGTATTAACCTTTGAGCCATACTTCAGAAGATACAACAGATCTTCAATAAAGAGTTCAGAGATTGGGACGACGATATGAAGATGCATCTAATCCTAAGAACCCTGGCAGCAGAAGAACCTGAGCATTACAGCAATTACATACTCCCCAAAGAACCTGACATAAACTTTAGAAATACAATAGACATATTGTCTAAAATTTTTAGCAAGAAAAGCTCATTGTTCAATACACACTGTTAATGTTTGAACCTAGAAAAAGCAATGAGAACTCCATCATTTATGCTGATAGAGTTAACAGAGAATGTGAAAAGTTCAAACTGGACAAATAAATGCCAGATATGTTTAACTGCAGAAAAAGAAGAAGTAAGAACGAGAATTCTCACTAAGCTGGAACAAAACCAAGCTGTAACCTTAAAAGTGTGAAAGAATAGTAAATTTAAGACATGACACAGAGAAAATTGAACATAAAATTTGCTCCCAAGTGAAACAAGTGCAAAATAGGCAGAACAGACATCAAATATGTGCTAAAATATAGTACAAACAGGACAGAATCAGGAAACAAACCCATATTTTGCGTGTGGAGGTCTACACCTGAGGAAAACTGCCCATTTAAGAAAGCAGAATGTTTCCGTTGTGGAAAAAATGACATGTAAAAGCGCACTGTGACACCAAGATGACAAAACATTGGAACAATGAAAAAAGAATAAACAAGATGTCATTGAAATAAAATGGTAATGTGACAAAGAGGAAATTCGTAAATGTAAAAATTGCACATATAAGAGTAAAAAGAAAATTGAAAATATAAGAGTAAAAGACACAGGAAGGGATATTACCATTATGAATGGAGAAACTTGGAAGTATGTTGGTAAGCCAAAATGAAGTAAATCTACAAAAGTAACACATGTATTTTGTAGGTGAATTTGTGTGTAATGTGACATTTCGTGACCAAATGAAAACGGCAAAAGCATATGTGCTGAAAAATTCAGTTAATCTATTTGGCACAGAGTGGATGGAACTGTTCAAATTGTAGAATACACCCATAAGTGTTTTGTGTGGAAATATAATCAGTTCAGTCGAAGGTTTGAATGCAGCTATGGGATTGAAACAGAAAATAAAACATTTATTTCCAGATGTTTTCTCAGATGAACTGGGATGCTGCACAAAAACGAAGGCAAAAATTGTAGTAAAACAAAGTGCAACACCTGTATATAAGCGAAAACCTAATGTACCGTTCATGGCTTTGGAGCAGGTAAATAAGGGACTTGAAAGCCTAGGAATAATCAAGAAGATGGATCACTCAGATTGGGTCTATTTAAAAAAGAAAAATAAGTTAAGGGTTTGTGCAGATTTTTCCACAGGGTTGAATGATTGCTTAATCTCACATAACTACTCAATGCCAAGTCCTGAGGAAGTGTTCGTAAAATTGAAGGGAGGAAAATTCTTCTGAAAATTAGACCTCTCAGAGGCATATTTACAAATCTGAGTAGAAGAAGAATGCTCACACTTATTACCCATTAATACACACTGTGGCTTATTTAAATTTAAGTGGCTTCCCTTTGGTATTAAAGTGGCCCCTTCCATGTTTCAGTAAGAAATGGATACAATGCTGGCAGACAGTGATTTTGCTTTCGCCTATTTAGACTATATCCTAATAAAAAGTGAATCATATGAACAACCTGCAGAACATGTAAAAAGGGTATTCGAACAGATAAAAGAATACAGTTTTAAGTTAAGTGAAGAAAAATACAAGTTCTGAAAAAAATAAAAACTTGGGTTGGATAAAAAATAAAAATGGACGGAAACCGGATCCATCCAGAGCAATTGCGATAAAAAATATGCCTACACTGAATAATGTGAGTATGCTACAAGTCAGTTCAGGATCCCACTCAATGATTTGTTAAAGAAAAATGCAAAATGGTGCTGCACTGATAAGGCATTTGAAATTAAGAAACATTTTAAAATCAAACTTATCAATCACGCATTTTGTTCTGAAGCTGGATATGATATCGATTACAGTGTAGAAGCAATGCTTCTGCAGAAATATGACAATGGGAGTAAAAAGCTATAGGCTATGCATCACAATTGTTATTACCAACAGAAAGGAACTATAGTCAGATAGAAAAAGAAGCGTTAGCAATGAAATACGGTATGAAAAATTTTGATAGATTTATTACATGGGCGAAGGTTCTGTCTACAAACAAATCATCGCCCACTACTGAAAATATACAGTTCTAAAAAAGGAATACCAACACACACAGCGAATAAACTACAGCAGTGGGGCACTAGATTATTGAATTACAATTACAAAATGGGAATATTTACTGTCAAAGAGATGAGGGCATGCTGATGGTTTGTCCAGACTGTTACTGAAACATTGTGAGCCATTTGAAGATATGGTAATCGCAGCTTTAAGATCAGGAGGAAGAATAAAAAATATAATGTGGAGTGTGATACGAGAATTGCTGGTGGCCCTCGAAGACATAAAACAAAATGCGAAAAAAAGGACAAATTTGTAACAGAAATGGTAAGAATACTGTGGACAAGAAAATTAAATAGGAACAGAATTGGTGCAAAGCGAAACCAAGATGTGAACCTATACTCAATCTGTGATGGCATGCTGATGTGTGCACAGAGAGTAGTGATACCTGAAACACTGCAAAAGAAAGTGTTGAGGGAATTCCATGTTGGGCACACTGGTATTTCGAGGATGAAAGCTTTAATGCATAGCTATGTGTACTGGCCAAAAATGGATAGAAAAATTGAAAGTTTAGTGAAAGGCTGCAGAAGTTGTGCTCTGGCAGCAAAATTACCAATGATAAAAAATGAAACTTAGCCAAAAGTAGATGTCCCGTGGTCAAAACTACACATTGATTTCACTGATCCCTTAAATGGTTCACGCTACTTAGTGGTAGTAGATAGTTTCTTTAAATGGTCAGAAATTTGTAAGTGTAAAAAACCAACCTCTTCAACTATAACAAACTTTCTAGCTGTTTGCAAGATTTGGCATCCCAGACATGATAGTCTCTGACAATGGGACACAATTTGTGTTTTGAGTTTAAAATTTTTGTAAAACGTTTGCTATAGAACATGTAACTATGGTGCCATACTGTCCCAGATCTAACGGACAAGTGAACGCTTTGTCAATACGTTCAAGAGATCCCTGAGAAAGTCAAATAAGGCTGTCACAGATGAGGTAGTTCTACAACAATTTTTAAGAGTATACTGTGTGACACCAAATCCAAGTACACCAGTAGGTATGTCACCAGCAGAGCTAATGTTTGGATGAAAAATAAAATTAGTCTTCGACTAATTATTAGCTGGCAAGAAAAGAAAAATTCCAATGGATAATACAGAAAGCTATTTTAAAATTGGTGAAAATGTATTTGTTAGGGCATATAAGAATGAAAAACAAAGTTGGGAAGATGGCATGATAACCAAATGCATAGGAAAAATGCTATACTTGGTAAAAGGAAAAAAATGGGTGTACAAGAGACACCTGAATCAACTTAAAAGAAGATTCATTGAGAGTGAACCCAAGAGAATGGAAGAAATAATGGAATGGTTATATGATACTTTACATGTACCAACACTGCTACAAATAATTGAACCCAGACACACAAGTGAAAGAAAAAGAAAATGTATGGATTTCCTGGAAGTGAATGCCAAATGAAATAAATACTAAATTTGTTACTGTATATAAAAAAAAAAAAAACCCTCAAAAAAGGGAGGTGGGATTATGTAAAAATTATTGTTAATATAAAGAAATAAAATTACACTCCCTAAGAAAAAGAACTTAAAAGGTAAGATATTATGGGGATAAACTAACTATACTGCTATATTGGAGTGGACATTATAACAGTCTTCTTTATATGAATTACAACAGTCTTCTTTACATGTACAACAACATGTGAATTACTTGCATATTTAGAGTTTGTTTCAGAAGTATCACTAATATCCTTGTTCATTCACTTAGCTGTCTCAGATAGGTCACACACAAACTATATTTCTGCCCAGGAAGCGAAGCATAGAACTAGTAGACCTTGAAACAGCAGTGTTAGGTGTATGTTCATTAAAACAATGTCAGTGGAGGAGCCTTGATTAAGAAGAGAATAATAATAAGATATTTCACGGATTTGTGATTAAGAAAAGGCTCAAGAATGTTTCTAGTATTTTTACAAAGTCTAACCGATGCAAACAGTTTGAAGTGGCATTTAGGCCACTTGGAATGTGCATTGTAAACATATTAAGTCATTGAGGTCGCTGACTTTAAAAAGTGGTCATGAAAGCTAATAAAATCATTGGTGGTGGTTAATGAATGAAGGGGAGAGAGGAGAGGAATTTCAAATAAATAGGAAAGCAACTTTCAGCAAGACCAACTGATATTCTTTATTGCTTATTTCCATGTGAGGAAACGGAGTAAATCTCTCTAAATAAAAACACTGTCTTTCAGCAACATGCTGGAGTGTAATGTGTAACTTAGTTACACATTACACAAATGGACTGAGATTTGAGTTATGTAGTATGTATGTGAATGGAAGGTGATGTAGGTAGACATGCCTGGTATAGTGGAGGAAGAATAGTCTAATGGCTTCTTATTCATCTTTTCATGCATTTTGTAATAGGTGAAAGATAAGATAGTTAAAAGAGAAGAAATCATGGTTCATGTTTTGCTGTTAGCAATTTCATTGGTCATTTCTGTTCATATCCCTATGAATGGATCTCTCAAAAACCTGTGCTTGCTTAAGTAGGGAAGAAAAAGATGGGGGATTATGTGCCAGCTGAAGTTAGTTTGAACGCTAGCAACGTGGAAACTGCAAAAATCACCTCAAATCTGGGAGATGGTTTTAAACAAGGAGGTCTGTTCCATAAATAGCCCCCAGAAACAGTGACTTTACCTTGACATCAGAAAGCTTTCTTTAAGTGGGAAATGGCTTGATTCATGTAACTGCACAAGAAGCATGATAACACTCACAAACAGAATTCAAAACAAACAAAAATTGAAATAAGAAAAGTGAAGAGCTGAGTAAAAAAAGCAAACCACAAGTAACTGAAACCCTCACTAGATTCCCAACCACACAATTCTAATTCACAAAGTGTTGTTGTTTTGGAC
Source organism: Octopus sinensis (assembly GCF_006345805.1). NCBI lineage: Eukaryota > Metazoa > Mollusca > Cephalopoda > Octopoda > Octopodidae > Octopus > Octopus sinensis. The sequence goes on from NC_043012.1 coordinate 27,822,824, forward strand.
TGTAAAATGGAAAACCTCGTTGTGTTTTGTGGTTTCAGTGAAGTTTTTTGAATTTGCTTTACTTGCTTTGATTTTTTAGCATCATGGCAAGTATCTCTGAAGTGATGAGTTAGAATTCAGTTATATGATTTATTAATGATTTACTTTGAGAAAGAGAGATTGGGCTAGAGAAATAACCAAAGAAGAAAATGAAATTTGATCTTGCGGAACCAAAACAAACTGAATAGGTGAGTGAGGGTAAAAGCTCGGAGGAACATGAAAGTCAAAGCAAAAGAATATTTAAGAAAGGATTTAATTATTAATGTTGCAGAAATTATTAAAACAAAGGAATTAAATGTCTTTACGTGTCACATCTTTTGATTTCGTAAAAACTTTTTTAGAGGAATTTCAATTTTATTTCCTAATAAAAATACACTCAATTCAAAAACAACAAAAATCCCAAAACTGCTATATTGCACTTTAGAAAGATACTGTATGAGAGACATATTTAGCAGAACAAAGTAAAACATTAAATTGGTTTAATTTTTCAGATACATCCTTCTCTCGTACCTATGCTGCTGGTCATCCACCCAACCTTACCATTGTTGTGCAGCATCTGAAGCAATGTAGCAGTCAGTTTATGTCAGTATTTGATAGCTACCAACAGCTGAAGAGGAAACTGGCCAGTGTTACTGACTTGACAGCAGATGACCTGAAAGAAGTAAGATTTTAATGTTATGATCCTGTGTGAAAAAGGAAAATTGTTCACCATTATAGAGATGTAATAAGAGCACTAGACACTTATTGGCTAAAGCATGAACATTTTAAAGTCATGATAGAGTTCTGGATTAATGTTATTTCGTTAAGTTCTATTGCATCTTTTTGAATATCTGTATAAGTGGCAGAGAGAGAGAGAGAGAGAGATAAAGATGTTTGGGTAAGAAATAAATAGAGACTTTCTGTTATCTGCTCCAAGGTTTACATGTTTGATTTCACAGCTTTCGTCCCCTCTAATGTATTCTGCAAAAGCACTCTATATTACTTACTGAATTTTAATATTCTATTAACTGTATCATAACTGACAGGTAATTTTGCCATTAATAGAGGAATGTATGTTTTGGTTATCAATAATTTGTCATTTTCTTATTTCAATCCTATGTCTATCAGTGGCTTATGGTGGTTGTTATCATTGGGTTTGCTGCCACACTGACCATATTAAGGCTAACATTAGTATTACTCAAATTAAGCATACAAACTGTGTATTTCTATCCAAAATGTAAATAACGTAAACTTAATTCATTTGGATACAGATAATTGGCACTAAAGTAAAATGAATTAATAATACTCTATAAATTGCAAGCGTTATAAAATAAACCATAATTTTCTTATACGCACACACTGTAAAATAAGAAACCATGTAATTTTAGTTGCTTAAATTACTTACATGTAAGTTCTATTCTTCTTTGTGATGTAAAATGTTGGATAACCTCATTGTACAATGAACCACTTTGCTTGAGCTGCATTAGTACTATTTTTTTAATTGAAAATAAACCAAGGCCACTTTCTGCTGAAGCTGTGTACGAACAACTTTTTGTGTTGTTATGCACAACTTTTTGCCATGAAAATGAACATGCAACCATGCTCTCAAAACTGTTACACACCCTTCACATTAATTTTTGGCCATTCTCCCATTATCCTATGCTATTCCTGGTATCATATTATGATACAATGCACTGTGAGGTGTGCAGTGTTATTTCAGGACACCCGCCACCAAATTTCAAGCTGAGGTATAACAAAAATTTTCCATTATGATTTGTGATTAAATCAATGAGTAAGGTTAATATTTATAATGAATTTGCCATTTTCAATTGATGTACAGTGCACACCTAGCACACCCAGAACATATGCCCCTGATGTATAAATTTCTCAAGCTGATGTAGTTAATGCTGGCTAAAAATTTTTGATAGTTGCTGTTGGGGTCAGTTTGCACGGGCATTAATGGTTGGTGGTTGGTACCCCAGTCCTTGGTTGTAGAGCAACCAGTGTAAAGGTGGTATGTCTGGATTGTCCACAACCAGTAGTTTGAAGTTCACCAGGAGGGCATACCTCTGGTGGCAGCAATAGGACAGTTTATAATTCCTGTCAATAGATATGGCAGGTTGATGGAGGATGTGCTATCTTTCACAGAGGCAAGGCTGGCAGATGCAGGCACCAGGTCAATAAGGTGGTGCCCTGTCAGTAATGGTGTATTCAATGCTAGGTGTTTCATTCTGGAGGTCATGGCGCCTCCAGAGGAAGCAAGATAAAGAATCAAAGAAGAGAAGTTCTCTCTTTCCCTGCATCTGAGCAAGTGCATGTACTGTGTATATTCTTTTCCTGAAATCATTGACTGTCATGCCTGTGTAGTCCCTTGTGGTGCCATCGGATAGTGTGAGAGTGGCTCTGTAGACTACAGCCCTTGAGAGACAGGATCCTCCTAAGGTGCAGCTAGTAGGGTTTTCAGAAGTTACAGGTTGGGGCTGAGAATTTTGTGTTTGCATCTATTGTAGCTTGCAATATTAGAAGCAATGTTATCTATGCAGGAATAGCTCACCTTGCTATAATGTGGATTAACCCTTTCATTACTAACCCGGCCAAAAAATTTTTTTGTTCATAATACCAACCCTGCCGTACCTGGCCGAGAGAATCTATTGTTATTTAAATGTAAATATGAACCCAAATCTCGTCGGTACATTCGTTAAAACACGTGATTTCACTTTGTTGGGTTATAGTATCCAACATTGCTTGACCTGATATGTGAACTCAGTGAATTTTGGGAGATTTTTTTCGGCATCGATTTTTCTTCAACTTTGAAAATGGATAGGAGTTTCATGTTATCAAGCATTGATTCTGAATTTAAAGCTTTTTCAACGGAAAATAGGGAGATATTGAGAAAAAGAATGAATGAGGTACAAAAGTACATGGTGTACGAGAATGAATAGGATATTTCGGTATCCGAAACTGAAAGCAGCGATAGCAACAGCAAAGACGACTTTACATTGGAATGAAGTAAAAATGTTTTTATTAGTAATTTTTCTGAGGAGTTGGGGTCTATCCATAGTCTTTCTTAGGAAGCGAAACCGTTAGACTTTTATTTTTTTCAGTATGCTTGTTTGAAGTGATTGCTACGGAAACAAATTGTTACGCAGAATGTAAACAAGCACAAAATGGGGGAATCAAAGTTTGGAAAATTTGTGAAACAAATACTGGGTACTGCTGTGGATTTAGTTTTTATACAGGGAAAATAATGTTAGTCAGCATGGCCTACGGAACGATGTGGTCTGGAATTTATCACTTCCATACCATAACCAGGGTTGTATATTATTTTTTGACCGATTTCTTTAGTTCGGTCAAACTTGCTGTGGATTTAGGTGGATTCCAGTATTTCAGTTTATTCCACCTTTATGGTACACCTGTTCTGTTGTGCATTAAATTCAACTGATGATCTAGTGATGTGCACAATTCTTCTATATCAAAATTTTGTTGCATACCCAATTGAATATTAGCTGATGATTCATTTTCTATGGTGATGTTTAAACAAAATTTTAATATTTTTATCATTTGCTCAGTTTACCTGGATTTACCTGTAATTAGAGTCACTTTGAGACAAAATTTATGCAATAGAATTAAGAACCCTTTCTTTAACTATGTTCCAAATATTACATTAATATGTTAAGTAAAAAAAGTAACAGTTATTTAATGAAACAAGCCTAAATTCATGATTATTTTAGAATTTAATTGAAACTCATGAGGGGTGTATTTTGGTCAGAAATATAGTAACGAAAGGGTTAAGGAGCTTGTAGTACCTGTAACCTCTTGGGTAATACTCCTTAATCAACAACAGGAAACTCCAAGCTATGTTAATGGAAATTTCTAGGTTGCATGGAGGATCAAACCAGATTATCTTTCTCTTTCTGGTCCTTTTCATGTGCAGAGTGGAAGGTTGTGGCTCCTCAATATGTTAACTTGGTAATCCCACTCTTAGCTAGAGCAGCATTATAGTGGAGCAGGGCCCTGTTAAAGACCTCTCTATCTGTTGAGAGCTTGGATATTTTCCTACTAACACCTGAGACTAGGTTTCTAATTACAGTGGGGAGAATGAGCTCCTGTGGATGTATAATTTCCTGTAAGGCTAGTACTTACCTATATTCAGGTCTAACGTCACATCCAATTGTGAAATTATGATGTAGAAAAGTATTTGGCCAAAAGTAAACCATTGTACTTAGCCTCTGTTGACGTGGAGGAAACTTTCAACAGGGTTCTCTGTTCTCTTATCCGGTAATCTCTAAGGAAGCTAGGAGTAGAGGAGTGGCATCTTAAAGCCATACAAGCCATGTACAGTGAAGCTGTCAATTGGTTCGATATTTGGAAGAATCTACTTCTCCCATTCATTTTCCACATTTAATAACCTTTCATAGTGGCAACTCCATGCATCTTTCTTCTCAAAGTCACTAAGCACAAGCATACCATTATCCATTCGCACACATTCCTCACCTACCACTTCTCTATTCTCTCTGATACACTGCTTTGCAATCCTGAACACCTCACGCCTCTGATCTTCATGCTATAGAACATTGGCAAACTTCTTACCTTCTGCTATTCCTTTTGCTATGTAAACCTGTCACCTACCCTCCCCTCTGACTCCCTGATACAATGCTCTGCTTCCACTGTTTTTCCAGTCCTTCCAGACCTGTCTTATTGCTTTTATAACACTGTCCACCTCCTTGTTCCACCTCATGTCACCCTTGGCCTAACTGGCACTTTGCACCAACCACAGATTTGGCCAGCGGCACCCAGTAAATTGTCCCACAGTAACTTCCAGTTGTCCTCTAAGTTAATGTATGTGTCCTTTCCTCCTTTTCCTCCCTATCATCATAGGCTTCCATTAGAATGTTTCTAAATTCTTGTTCATTTGCTGGGTCTTTGAGCTTCCATAATCTTTTCAATTGAGATTTATTTCTACAAGTCTTTCTAGCCCTAATTCTGATGTCATAAGCTAGTAACCTATGTTGGAGTGTACACTCTTCACTTGGGAAAGACTTTGCATTTGTGAGCATCGGCCTATCTCATTGCCTGGTGAGGAGGTAATCAACCTGGATTATGTTCCCACCAGACTGATAAGTGATTAGGTGGCTGGCTGGATTTCTGAAGTTAGTGTTGCAGATCATGAGATCATTTGCATCACTGAACTCAAGTAGCCTTGTTCCCTCCTCATTCCTGAGGCCAAAGATATAACCACCATGCACCCCATGGAATATATGAGACTGCTGCCCAACATGTCTATTAAAGTTACATGTCTATTAAAGAAGATAAAGCTCTCTTTCTACCAGGTAAATGGCCCTGCTCACTATATAGGAAAGGAGTTGGAAGAATTTCCATTCACTGCACTCAGGCACTAAGTGTAAACTATGGACACACAGGAGATGCAGTGAAATCACAGGTAGATTAACAGAAAGTTGTCTTTGTATGTGGCAAATGTGCAGGAACAATAAGCACTAAGAGCACACGGGCCTTAGATTCTCTCAAAAGAGGTTATGGATAGTTTCTGTTACCTAGGTGACCAAATTAGCAATGGTAGAGGATGCTCTGAAAGTATTGTTTCTTGAATAAGAATTGGGTGGAGGAAGTCCAGTGAGCTATTACCTCTGTTGGCAACAAAAGGACTCTCTTTCAGAGTGAAAGGTAGAATATATAATGCTTGTGTGCGAACAGCTATACTCTATGGTAGTGAGACATGGGGTCTGAATGCAGAAGACATGCATAGAGTGGAGAGAAACGAAGGTAGTATGCTCCATTGGATTTGCAACATCAGTGCACTTGTATTGCACAGTGCAAATGTATTGAGAGAAAAGTTGAGCATAAGAGGAATCAAATGTAGCATGCAAGAGAGAAGACTACATTGGTTTGGACATGTGATGCTTATGAATGAGAACAACTGCATAAAGAAGCACCAATCACTGAAAGTGGATGGTGCTCGCAGAAGAAGGAGACCTAGGAAGACATGAGATGAAGTGGTAAGGACTGATCTCAAGATGTTGGGCCTCATGGAGTAAATGACAATGAACCGAGATGTCTGGTGATATAAAGTTCTAGCGAAGACCCACCCACATCAGGACAAACTCAGTTCTAGAAGTGCTGTGCATCCCACCCACACTTAAGGAAACTTCTCTCATGCAACAAACCAAACTATGTCTCTACAACACTTCTTCAACATTTCCACTTCATGCACTATGCTTACCGCCCACTCCCCAATCCTGTCCTCTTGGCCCTGTGCCACTCTATCATTGCTTTCTGCTAGCCCCTGACCTGACAAGAAAACTTTTCACTCACCCTACCCCAACAAACCAATCTACATCTCCATATCTCTTCTCTTCCTCACATTTCTCCCTTCATATACTATGCCTAGCTCTCACTCCCCAATCCTGTCCTCACGGCCCTGCTCCTCCATATCATTGCTATCCAGTGTGTCCCCTCCCACTATACCCTGGTTTTCACTCCCCACCACTCTTTGATCACACTTCCTTTGCAATATCTTGTTATTTATATTATGGTGTTTCGAACCTCATGGATATGCCATGGCACTTGTCACATTCTATATATCTCTCTTCCTTTACTCAACCATCCCATTTATATTCTGAATCCTCTACCTTGTGAGTATGCCTGGCATTTTGCCACCATCTCTATCCTGCTGTTGCCCACCCTCTCTCTTCTCCTACACTTCCCTCAGGTTGGGTAACCATGTATTCCTTTGTGATAGCACACTTGTTTGTGTCTTCATTCCTGATCTCTCTCTCTCTCCCTTCAGGTAACCTTGTACTTCCTCTACAGCAAGACACCTATTTCTATCTCTCTGTCTCACTATAACTTTTCATCATCTGACACAAGATCACCTCCTCCAATTCCTCCTCCACTCTTGAAAGTTTTTTTTTGTTTTTTGTCTTGCAAGTACTTAGTGACTCTGTCAGTGCAGGTGCTACTCGAAAGTACCCAGTCCATACTGTAAAGTGGTTGGTGTTCAGAAGTAGCCATCCAGCTGTAAAAACCTTGCCTAAAACTGACCTCGCCTGTGCTTATGCCACATAAAAAGCACCAAGTCCAGAGTGGTTGGCGTTAGGAAGGACATTCTAGCATGGAAGGCAGATGTTTCTTACCCAAGAGTAACCTAGCAGAGGCTCCTTTCCATCTCACTTCTCGCACACCAAACATCATTATGGCGACGCTCCATCATTTTGATAATCTCACCAGATCTCCCCTTCGTTGTGCTAACGTTAATGTCTGCAGCCCTAAAATTGTGTACTTGGGAGGGAAAACGAGAGGGTAGTTGTTACGGGGCTTTTCTCCAGGTTTGAAAAGAAGGTCTGTACAAACATTTGCTAGGTAGTGTAATGTATATTGTGTATTTGATTCAATGAAGTATAATTTCCACCTGCCCATGCAGCATCCAGATTAAGAGCCAGAGAGAGAGGGGTAAGAAGGGCATGAAAGTCATATATGCCTATACATACATATACACAGTATTAACCTTATATGCTTATATATGCTACATCATATATATCTACATATACAAACACTACACAGGTTTACATACTCATACACGTACATGTAAATACACCCATACACCCTCATAAACATGAACATGCAGTCCACATAAACGTACACATAGTTGTAAATATATACATATATATTCATAAACATACATCTACACTGATATATATATATACGTGTGTATGTATAAAATCAAAATAAGCAACAAGGATATCCAGAGGTAATGCAGTACGATCGTTTCATGCAATTCCATTTAATTGAACAATGCAAACATTACATCAATTTAAAATGTAGAGCAATCTTCAGCTGTGCGAAAAGATATCCTTGTTGCTTATTTTGATTATAATCACCTTATTTTAAATTGTATGGATAATACCATACTAAATTCTAGTACCATATTCATCTGAATCTAAATTTTACTGAACTTATATATACACAAAATGAGGTTCACATAAGTACATACACTTGTATGGTTGGTTGGTTGGTTGGCATCCTTTTTGTCTCGGGAGACAATGGAGTTGCGCATAAAGTAGTCTAGTCCGGCTTTTACATTTCATGTCCTGATACATTTCCTGCTGTGGCTGTGTAGTCCTATTATTTGTATGGTAATCTGATAGTTACATGCACACAAGTGTATGGGTACAGGGAGGGGAAACCTCTCCTCACAGAACAGGAGTACAGTTAGCTAGGGAAGTCATGTATGTTTAGAATGAAACAGTGGGGGTGGGAAGGCAAAACATGTAAGCAAGATGGACGCTGTTTGTAATGCACATTAATATTAAAACTTTTATTATACTAGGCCACATAACATCATAAATTTAACTTTTCAAGCTGTATAGTATCATATAAATTTAGGAGCATATGAAAAACATCATACTATTCTAATCTGCATACTAACATAAAATATAAAAGAATTCATACTTAATCTAAGCCACATAATATCAAATAAACATATGAGAAATTGGCCAAGGAAGGACACTGAGTGAGAGAGAAGAAGATTAAACAGCATTACATGAAAATAACACAAGGGTTAAAAACTTAGCTATGTTTCCAATTTCGCTTCCTAGCAATATATACATTCACATGTACACACATATATATAATAATATAATAATAATAATGTTCGTCCTTCGGTTCGAAGATGACCAACTGACATCATCTGATGGAACTGCCGCCATGAGACCGGAGGTGGCTGGTGAGGCCAATCCGGGCAAGGAAGCCCCTCCCACAGGTGGGGCAGAAGTGGGTAGGGGCAGTGCTACTGGTGCAGGCGGCTCTGACTTTACGCATCTGACGTTTCTGCTCCGCTGACCGAATCCGTCCCTCCTCGGCTGTCCCTGCTCCCACGGTGATTGCGCTGCGCCAGGATGAGCGGTTGGCAGCAAGTGTCTCCCAGGTCTCTGTTCCGATGGAGAAGTCTTTGAGAGAGACCTTGAGACTATCCTTGTAGCGCTTTTTCTGCCCTCCGACTTTGCGCCTGCCCTGGCCGAGTTCACCGTAGAAGAGCTGTTTTGGGATGCGAGTGTCGGACATGCGGGAGACATGGCCCGCCCATCTCAGCTGGTCCTTGCGCATGATTGTGATGGTGCTAGGGAGATCTGCCTGCTTCAGAACTTCCGTGTCTGGGACTTTGTCCTGCCAGTGGATGTGAAGGAGATTCCGAAGACACCTGAGATGGAAGTGGTTTATCTGGCGCTCGTGCCTTCGGTAAGCAGTCCACGTCTCGCAGCCGTATAGTAGAGTGGTAAGCACGACTGCCCGGTAGACTTTCAGCTTGGTGTTGAGGCTGATTCCTCTCCGCTCCCAGACTTTCTCTCACAGTCTCCCAAACGCGCTGCTTGCCTTGGAGATTCTGTTGATGGTTTCAGCATCTATGTTGGCATTGCAGGAGAGAGTGCTGCCCAGGTAGGTGAAGTTTTCCACCACTCGTAAGATCCGTCCGTTCACCCTTATCTGAGGCTCATGGTATTGTTTGCCGGGGGCTGGCTGAAACATCACTTCGGTTTTCTTTGCACTGATGGTGAGACCGAAGTTGTCACAGGCTGATGAGAACCTGTCCATCTCGAGCTGCATCTCCTGCTCATCGATTGCATTAAGGGCGCAGTCGTCAGCAAAGAGAAAGTCTCTGACGACTGTCTCCCTCACCTTTGTGACAGCCTGCAATCTCCTGGAGTTGAAAAGTTTCCCGTCTGTCCTGTACTTGATGTTGATACCGGACTTGCAGTCCCTAAAGGCGTCGGACATCATTGCCGAGAACATGATGCTGAACAGTGTTGGGGCCAGGACACAGCCCTGCCTGACTCCGTTGGTCACCTGGAAGGCTTCAGATGAGTCGCCGTCCTCAAGGATTCTGGCTGTCATTCCGTCGTGGAACTGGCGGACAATTGCAATAAATTTGCTGGGGCAACCAAATTTTCCCATGACCTTCCATAGTCCCTCCCGACTGACTGTATCAAAGGCCTTGGTGAGGTCAACAAAGGTCATGCAGAGGTCAAGGTGCTGCTCCATGCATTTCTCCTGGAGCTGGCGGGCGGCGAATATCATGTCAGTGGTCCCTCGACCCGCACGGAAGCCACACTGGCTCTCAGGGAGAAGGCCTTGCTCCAAGTGTTCCAGAAGGCGGTCAAGCAGGACCCGGGCCAGGATCTTGCCTGCTATGGACAAGAGGGAAATACCTCGGTGGTTGTCGCAGGACTGCCGATCTCCTTTCCGCTTATAAATGTGGACGATTGTTGCATCCCGGAAATCTTGAGGGAGTTGTTCCCTGTCCCACATCGACTGGAACAGGCTGGTGAGCTGACTGATCATGGTGGGGCCTCCCGACTTGAACACCTCTGCAGGGATGGCGTCAGAGCCTGGAGCTTTGCCGGTGGACATTTTTTTGATGGCTCTGCTCACTTCCCCGACTGCAGGGGGAACAGCCAACTCGTGGTTTGTCGGCACCTGGGGGAGTCGTGCGATGGCTTCCTCGTTGATCTGGGCTGGTCGGTTGAGCACGATGTTGAAGTGCTCCGCCCATCTCTCCAGGATCAGCCTCTTGTTAGTCAGGAGTGAGGTTCCATCTGAGCTGAGCAGGGGGGTTGATCCAAAGGAGAACTGCGGTCCATAGACAGCTTTCAGCGCCTCGTAGAATTTCTTGGTGTCGTGTTTGTCTGCGTATCCCTGAATCTCATCCGCCTTGGCGCTTAACCATGCATCTTGCATGAGGCGGAGTTTAGCCTGGACTGTGCTGCGAATGTTGTTGAAAGCGGCCTTCTTTGCCGTGCAGGTGGTGTCATTTTGGTGAGCCCGCAGCAGACGGCGTTTCTCTTCCAGGAGCTTTTGGATTTCCTGGTCGTTTTCGTCGAACCAGTCCTGGTGGTTCCTCGTAATTTGGCCCAGAGTTTCAAGGGCGATGGAATGAACCGTGTCCCTGAATGATTCCCACTGCTCATCGATGCTGGACTGGTCACTCCGAATGTCCAACAGCTTACTGTCCATACGTGACTGGAGATCTTGTGCAGTCAGCTGGTTCCTTAATTTCGTGATGTTAAGCTTCCTCGTCACTTTCTGACCCTGTGGTCTTCTCTTAGGTCGGATGTAGAAATCCATCCTGGAGATGATGAGGCGATGGTCCGTCCAGCAGTCAGCTCCGCACATGGCTTTGACCAGTCTCACGTCCCGCCTGTCTTTCGCCCTGACGATGACGTAATCTATCAGATGCCAGTGTTTGGAGCGTGGATGCATCCATGATGTCTTGTTGCGTGTTGGCAGACGGAACAAGGTGTTGGCGATGGTAAGATCATGAGAGGCACACGCACGCAGGAGGAGCTGTCCGTTGCTGTTGCACTTTCCGATTCCTTGCTTTCCCAGTACGCGATGCCAGGCTTGGTGGTCAGTCCCGACACGGGCGTTAAAATCCCCAAGGAGGATGAGCTTCCCAGGCTGGGCTGACGTGATGAGGGAGTCGAGTTCCTCATAGAACCTGTCCTTAACTTCTTCAGGGTTGGTCATGGTGGGGGCGTAAGCACTGATGATGGTCGCACTAGTCTTGTTTCCAAGTGGGAGCTGCATCTTCATCAGCCGATCGTTGATACCCTCGGGGGGGCTTTCCAGTTTCCGCACGTGTACTGACTTAATGGCAAAACCAACACCAGCCTCACGACGCTCTTCGCTGCTGCGACCACTCCAAAAGAAAGTGTAGCCGCCGCCTGTCTCTGTCAGCTGGCCTTTGTCCGCAAGGCGGGTCTCGCTCAGTGCTGCAATATCGACACTGTATCGGCTCAGTTCTCTGGCCACCAGGGCAGTTCGTCTCTCTGGTCTGTCCGCTTTGGTGTTGTCAAGCAGAGTTCTCACGTTCCAAGTTGCGAAAGTGAGCACCTTTGTTTGTTTTCTTCTTTCTTTGTTTCGACCGCTTGGAAAGGATCCCCGCCAGCCGCGGTTTGCTGACCAGGGTGAGGTGAGGCAGGCTATGTTTAGGGCAACCTTTTCTAGCCCCGTCCTCATGCTGGGGAGGCGAGCAGAGCGATCCTGAAGAGGGCTGCTCGGTCACTCAGGAGGCTGCCGGACTCCACTGCTGCCTCAGTTCAGTGAGGGGCGACCACATGTCCTGAGCCGCCTGTGTGTGGGTTCACGACTGCAGCTCCCAGTGTATCCTCACCTGCTACTTCGCCGTTTCCCCATCGCCACAGGACTTTGGGATGGTGTCATGGCGTCATGATGTCGTGACATGCGCGTGACTTGGATTATAGTGAGGGTGACTTGCGCAGGATCAGCCTCACTCTCTCGTCCTGGTGCGCCGGATCCAGTGGCAAGACAAAGTCAAGACGACTGGGGGTAGACCAAGATGCAGGAGCTGCCGGAAGGTGGCACGCATGGCGCAATCCAACCGCCTAAGGGGCTCCACTCCGGATTTTGGATGGCCATTGACTCATGAGAGAGTTCCTCTGCCCTTTGACAGGTTTTGTTTTTAGTCCTGCTGGGTGTCCAAATCACCCTCCTCACCAAGAAATCTTGGTGGGGTTGCCAGTTTAGTCGCCAACGACCCGACCATGTAACAGGTTGTACTGGGTTACATGTTACCAGTAGCTCCAAGCGGAGACCTGACACATATACATACACACACATACACATGTTTATTTACATGCACACACACACACACACACACACACATATATATATATATATATATATATAATCAAAATCAAAATAAATCAAAATAGATGAACATCAATGGAATTTGTATCTTTGTGGTACCAGTGCTGGTGGCACACAAGAAAACCATCCGAACGTGGCCGTAGCCAGTACCGCATCGACTGGCCTCCGTGCTGTGGGCACGTAACAAGCACCATCCGATCGTGGCTGTTCGCCAGCCTCATCTGGCACCTGTGTCGGTGACACATAAAAACACCATCCGAAGACCCGGCAAGACGAGTCAGGCCATAACCCGTGGCCCCTACCAGGGACGTAGTCAGTCCACCTGTGCATACCTTCCTTCTTGTGACACTTGTGAAGACCGTTGAGGCAAGTGAAAATCAAAATCAAAATCAAAACAAATCAAAATAGATGAACATCAATGGAATTTGTATCTTTGTGGTACCAGTGCCGGTGGCACACAAGCAAACTATCCGAACGTGGCCGTAGCCAGTACCGCATCGACTGGCCTCCGTGCTGTGGGCACGTAACAAACACCATCCGATCGTTCGCCAGCCTCATCTGGCACCTGTGTCGGTGGCGCATAAAAACACCATCCGAAGACCCGGCAAGACTAGTCAGGCCATAACCCGTGGACCCTACCTGGGACGTGCATACCTTCCTTCTTGTGACACTTGTGAAGACCTGTTGAGGCAAGTGAAAATCAAATCAAATCAAAATAGATGAACATCAATGGAATTTGTATCTTTGTGGCACACAAGAAAACCATCCGAACGTGGCCGTAGCCAGTACCGCATCGACTGGCCTCCGTGCTGTGGGCACGTAACAAGCACCATCCGATCGTGGCTGTTCGCCAGCCTCATCTGGCACCTGTGTCGGTGACACATAAAAACACCATCCGAAGACCCGGCAAGACGAGTCAGGCCATAACCCGTGGCCCCTACCAGGGACGTAGTCAGTCCACCTGTGCATACCTTCCTTCTTGTGACACTTGTGAAGACCGTTGAGGCAAGTGAAAATCAAAATCAAAACAAATCAAAATAGATGAACATCAATGGAATTTGTATCTTTGTGGTACCAGTGCCGGTGGCACACAAGCAAACTATCCGAACGTGGCCGTAGCCAGTACCGCATCGACTGGCCTCCGTGCTGTGGGCACGTAACAAACACCATCCGATCGTTCGCCAGCCTCATCTGGCACCTGTGTCGGTGGCGCATAAAAACGCCATCCGAAGACCCGGCAAGACTAGTCAGGCCATAACCCGTGGACCCTACCTGGGACGTGCATACCTTCCTTCTTGTGACACTTGTGAAGACCTGTTGAGGCAAGTGAAAATCAAATCAAATCAAAATAGATGAACATCAATGGAATTTGTATCTTTGTGGCACACAAGAAAACCATCCGAACGTGGCCGTAGCCAGTACCGCATCGACTGGCCTCTGTGCTGTGGGCACGTAACAAACACCATCCGATCGTGGCCGTTCGCCAGCCTCATCTGGCACCTGTGTTGGTGGCACATAAAAACACCATCCGAAGACCCGGCAAGAATAGTCAGGCCATAACCCTGGACCCTACCTGGGACGTGCATACCTTCCTTCTTGTGACACTTGTGAAGACCTGTTGAGGCAAGTGAAAATCAAATCAAATCAAAATAGATGAACATCAATGGAATTTGTATCTTTGTGGCACACAAGAAAACCATCCGAACGTGGCCGTAGCCAGTACCGCATCGACTGGCCTCTGTGCTGTGGGCACGTAACAAACACCATCCGATCGTGGCCGTTCGCCAGCCTCATCTGGCACCTGTGTCGGTGGCACATAAAAACACCATCCGAAGACCCGGCAAGAATAGTCAGGCCATAACCCGTGACCCCTACCTGGGACGTAGTCAGTCCACCTGTGCATACCTTCCTTCTTGTGACACTTGTGAAGACCTGTTGAGGCAAGTGAAAATCAAAATCAAAATCAAATCAAATCAAATCAAATCAAAACAAATCAAAATAGATGAACATCTTGTGAAGACCTGTTGAGGCAAGTGAAAATCAAAATCAAATCAAAACAAATCAAAATAGATGAACATCTTGTGAAGACCTGTTGAGGCAAGTGAAAATCAAAATCAAAATCAAATCAAATCAAATCAAAACAAATCAAAATAGATGAACATCTTGTGAAGACCTGTTGAGGCAAGTGAAAATCAAAATCAAATCAAAACAAATCAAAATAGATGAACATCTTGTGAAGACCTGTTGAGGCAAGTGAAAATCAAAATCAAAATCAAAATCAAAATCAAATCAAATCAAATCAAAATAGATGAACATCAATGGAATTTGTATCTTTGTGGTACCAGTGCCGGTGGCATACAAGAAAACCATCCGAACGTGGCCGTAGCCAGTACAGCATCGACTGGCCTCCGTGCTGTGGGCACGTAACAAACACCATCCGATCGTGGCCGTTCACCAGCCTCATCTGGCACCTGTGTCGGTGGCACATAAAAACACCATCCGAGCGTGGCCGTCTGCCAGCCTCGTCTGGCACTGTGTTGGTGGCACATAAAATCACCCACTACACTCTCGGAGTGGTTGGCGTTAGGAAGGGCATCCAGCTGTAGAAACACTGCCAGATCTGACTGACCTGGTGCAGCCTTCGGGCTCCTCAGACCCCAGTTGAACCGTCCAACCCATGCTAGCATGGAAAGCGGACGTTAAATGATGATGATGATGATATATAAAATAATATGTGACAATTATTCAATAGCCAAGATAAAACTCGTTTTTCAGATGGCCAGATAACCAAAGAGATGGTGTTGTGGATTTACACCTCTGCATCGGAAACTCAGAGTTTTATCTTGGCTATTGAATAATTGTCACATATTATTTTACAGATAAATTTCCTCTATTTACATAATATTGAGGTCTCTTTCTTTCTTTTGTTATCTTACTGTTTTTACCAATATATATATATGTGCATGTCATCAAACAAACTCCAAGGAGGCTGGTTGTTGTGTCAGCAAGACATTTATTATGTAGTAAAATTGATAAAAGGAACAAAGTGAACTTGTCATTAGGAGTGGAAAATTCAAAGTTTCAGGTAGTGTCCTATAGGGGAAAAGTTGAAAGGAGAGAAATTAAGGAGAGACTGCAGAATTTTACATTCTCTAAATTGAAAAGACTGACTGTAACTCACAAAGAACACTGGATGACATGAGCTTCATATGTGAACAAGAAGTGATGGGAGAAACAATGTTAGAAGGAAGAAAGAATTATGGAGGCAAAGTTGCAAGTGAGATTAAGGGAAAAGATGAGAGAGAGGGTTTAATGGATAAGGAAGGGTTTAAAGAACAAGGAAGAGATGTAGGAGGAGAAGGTAAAATGTTATTGAAACCAGTCAGTGACATGGTGCCAAGTTCAAATGTGAAACGTTGTTCCTTCCTTTTCTGTGAGAATGTGGATTCACAGAATTTCTGTTATCATACCATGGCAAACTATTCTCGCTTCTTGTCACTGCCTTACCCTCACACATTAAGGACACCAGCCATGCCCTAAACCTTTTCAACTCATTCTCTTTTCCACATAATGAGTTCAAATTCCTTTCACCATGGACATCATATCACTATATACAATCATCCCCTATAATTATGGCCTTCAAACACTTCTGAAACTGTTGCCTTCTACCCAAACCTAGTAATACGACGCTCCTTCACCAAGCCAAACTTGTCTTAACCCTTTCGTTACTAACCCAGCCGTACCCAGCCGAAAAATTTGTTTGGTTCATAATACCAACCCGGCTGAGAGAACCTATTGTTATTTAAATGTAAATTCGAACCCAAATCTCGTTGGTACATTCGTTAAAACATGTGATTTCACTTTGTAAATAGTTGGCTTATAGTATCCGACATTGCTTGACGTGATATCTCAACTCAGTGAATTTTGGGATATTTTTTTCGGCATCGATTTTTCTTCAACTTTGAAAATGGATAGGAGTTTCATGTTATCAAGCATTGATTCTGAACTTAAAGCTTTTTCTACGGAAAATAGGGAGATATCGAGAAAAGGAATGAATGAGGTCCAAAAGCTTCCACAGTGATCGCTCCAAACAAGCATACTGAAAAAAAATAAAGTCTTATGGTTTCACTTCATAAGAAAGACTATAGATAGACTCTATCTCCTCAGAAAAATTGCTAATGAAAACATTATTAAAGTTTTTTACTTCATTCCGATGTAAAATCGTCTTTGCTGTCGCCAACGCCGCTTTGATTCTTCGGAATCCCTGCTTTCATTTTCGGATAAAAAAATATCCTATTCATTATTGTACACCACGTGCTTTTGGACCTCATTCATTCTTTTTCTCGATATCTCCCTATTTTCTGTAGAAAAAGCTTTAAGTTCGGAATCAATGCTTGATAACATGAAACTCCTATCCATTTTCAAAGTTGAAGAAAAATCGATGCCGAAAAAAATGTGGAAAAAAATCTCCCAAAATTCACTGAGTTGAGATATCACATCAAGCAATGTTGGATACTATAAGCCAACTATTTACAAAGTGAAATCACATGTTTTAACGAATATACCAACGAGATTTGGGTTCAAATTTACATTTAAATAACAATAGGTTTTCTCAGCCAGGTTGGTATTCTGAACCAAAAAATTTTTGGGCTGGGTTAGTAATGAAAGGGTTAATGCCTTTCACCTTGCTTTGGGATTTACTTCCACCGTATCTTAATATTTCTATTAGATTCCTCAATATCTCCATCAGCATAAACAATATTCACCTCTCTACCCCTGTCCAATATTGACTCACAATACTATCTCCATTACTCTCCCTCTCACTCCAAACACACTAAATCTGCCATACTTTTTTCTCAATTCTTTTACCTTTGCTGGCTTTTCAGCATTGATACAGATTTAAAATCCCAATCCTAAACAATGTGACAGTTCTTCCTGAATCAAGTGAGACTCAACAATGACATCAATGAGAAATTTAATGTAAGTGTTGGAATTCATCAAGACTCTTTCCTTCAGAGTTGTTGAGTGGCTGAGTGGGACAGAGCCATACACATTTCCATTGTGCAACAATACACATTTTAAACAACATTTAGAGCTGACTATGAAAAGACACCATTCCTCTGGTTTGTATTCCTCAAAGCCGAGTTTATCAAGAAGCCCACTGATATCTCTGCAGTAAACCAGCTCTTCCACTTTTGTGAAGACAGAAAGGAACTCTTTATGCTAACTCAGATAAAAGGTTATATGGACACCATTCTCTAGAAGATTCTTCTCTTTCAGCAGTGAAGCCAACAGTTCTGCAGAATTTTTTGGGCGGTTCAATTCACGAACTAGATCATTTAGCTCTACCTGGGGGGAATAGCTGAGGTAAAGTCTCAACTGAAAAGTCTTTATCTCTAGTGTCATCTTCAGGCGAGGAACCTTCTTTGGTTGAGGGTAAAGTTATCTGAAGCAAGACATTGAAGACAGGAACTGGAAGCTCTTCACTGTGTGGAAGATTAGGATAGACAAGCGTTTGTCAATTTTTCCAGTTAATACTCTTCAAATTTAGGTTACAAAAAATAACAGTTGTCCATGTGATTATAGGGCTCCCGCCATACCATACTTTTCCTTGTCCATTGTTGCAAATGTCCTGTACATTGTTTGCAGACACAATGTGGTGCCCAATATTTATCTTGGTCTCTCAGCTTGACCTCAAATATGCCATATACACTCTTTCAACAAAATCAGTGATATTTTTTTCAATTTTCAGGTATGTATATTCTCCATAAACATTACAAAACACATTTGGAGAATTATCACAACACTTTCTTGAAGAGAACATCTTACCCATTTTCTATTCTATTCATTCTCTATTTTTTATTCCACAAGTATGGAAAAAGAAAAAAACTTAGAATAAGGTAATGAACACTGTGTACTGGATGTACACACATACGTAATGACTTACAAACTACAAACTAGATCTGATAGTTCAAAAAGAAGGTTGTATTTGGATTCAGGAGACCGATTTTGTACAAGAATGATGTCTATTTCCTAAACACCAAAAATATTGTAGACCAGTGCTATTCTCATTTCTCCCTCTATCGAAAACCGTTGTGTAATATTGCTTCGCTTTTATTCTTTCAATTTTGTGTGTGTATTTACGTGTTTGATGTATACGAGATACTAAAGGACATTTCAAACCATGATAATGACAACGTCACATATATGAGTGTGTGTATATCTCTGAGTGTGTGTGTGTTTCCACATTAGGTACGTTATTAAACACACACACATGTACACATACATATATATGTGACAACTGACATGCATGAATGTATGCCTGCATGTGTGTATATCATCACATTTTTTATATGAATGTGTGTCTGTGAGTGTGTGTATGTATTTGTGCCCCCGCTACTTACGTTATTAAACACATACATACATCTATACAAACTCTTGACAAAAAGCAATTACGTGGAAGGTCCAAGTTATATAAAAATACACATCTACTGTTCCATTGTTCCTAATTATTGCAGCAGTTGCAAGGTATTTACAATTTGCTTCTATTTGATTACTTTACATGGCATACAAAAATATAGACATGCTCCCTACATACAACTGCTTACAAAAATAGAGCTTAATGTATATTTTTTTCCATGTACATAATTTTTGGTTTAAAATATTGAAAAGAAATATACCACCAAAGGAGGAGTGCAGAAAACTGAAGGCGAGAGTCTCAAGAGATAAAGGACATGAGACTTTCTCAGCATCAGCAAAGGCATGCTGCAGCCTGTCAGATGGAGTCTCAACACAGAAGGGACATGTCTCTCTTTCCAAAGATCACCAAATGCATGCTGCAGTACATCTGATGGAGTCTTAAAAGAGAAGGGAGAGGAGATTTTGTCAACAAAAGCATCCTGCAGCACATCTGATGGAGTCCCAAGACAAGGGAGATGAGACTTTCCCAAGATCAGCAAAAGCATGCTGCAGCATTTAATACTGAATCATTAAAACAACGTTTAGTATGGCAGATTACACAGAGGTCCAAACCAGACCACGTACAAATTCATTCTTCACAACACCGGAAGTTGCTTTCAGATATGATCCATCCCATTCTTATAAAAAATGATAATTCTGTCCAAATTAGTGTGCTAAACTCCACATAAATGTTTTGTTGTCAATGCTGCACTTTCCTGTATTACTTGTTTCAACATGATTGTGGCCGTTGCCAGCGCTGCCCCGACCGGCCTCCGTGCCGATGACACGTAAAAAGCACCATCTGTTCGTGGCCGTTGCCAGCCTCGCCTGGCCCCCGTGCCGGTGGCACGTAAAAAGCATCATCCGTTTGTGGCCGTTGCCAGCGCCGCCCCGACTGGCCTCCGTGCCGGTGGCACGTAAAAGCACCATCCGTTCGTGTCTGTTGCCAGCCTCGCCTGGTTCCCGTGCCGGTGGCACGTAAAAGCACCATCTGTTCGTGGCCGTTTGCCAGCTCCGTCTGGCACCTGTGTGGGTGGCACGTAAAAAGCACCCACTACACTTGCGGAGTGGTTGGCGTTAGGAAGGGCATCCAGCCGTAGAAACACTGCCAGATCAGACTGGGCCTGATGCAGCCTTCTGGCTTCACAGACCCCAGTTGAACCGTCCAACCCATGCTAGGATGGAAAACGGACGCTAAATGATGATGATGATGATGATGATGATATATATATATATATACAAACTATACCATTTTAATCCTGAGCAACACTAGGTATCTTTGCTAGTACTGAATAAAAGTGATACTTAGTAGGTAGTAGAACCACAACATCACTACTACTAGCCACACAATATATGTGTTGGTGTGTTGGGGTGGGTATCTGCATGCAAGTATAGGTAGGCATATTAATACCCATTTTTTTCTTTCAGGGGCTTAATATCAGTTTATTTTCCATAATCAATATATGGAGAAAGATACTTTGAAAGTCAAGTTGCAGGAATAAGAATAGGATGGAGAAAGTTCAGAGAGCTGTTATCTTTTGTTGGTAACAAAATCTCTCTCTCTCTCTCTCTCTCTTCAGTGAAAAGCAGATTGCAATGCTACATAGTAATAAAACTTGGGCTGTCAATGCTGAGGATGTGAAGAAAAGAAAGAAATGAAGCTAGCATGCTCTGATGGACATACAATATCATTGTACATGTATGGCATAGTAGAAACTTGTGAAAATAAAGATTGCTCTTTAGAGGCATCTGATGTGTTATAGAGAGAAGACTACACTGGTGTGGTCATGTGATGTGGATGGATGAGAACATAGAAACCATGGGATGAAATAGTGAAGATGATAGAGGTCCAAGACGAATGATGATAGTGATGTCTAGTTTTAGACATAATTCAGAATCATAATATTTTCATGTATAACATGAAAGAACTATAATTACTTACACCAAACTGTTAGTTCCTCTCAGTAGCTTAAACTGAATGTTTAAGTACAATGTATTCTCTATTTGGCATCCATCTGTATTGAGACAATTGAGTTTTGCACTGCTAATTAGGATTTGAGCTGCAATCCAATATGGGAGGGCAACCACTTTCCAAACTGTTACTGCTGCCTTTCACGGTGTCACTGAACTTACCTCTACAGAGTGCAAGCCTGGACTGGGTGTATAGAAATTTTGGATTCTGCAAACACCAGAATTGTCCTCTTAGTCACACTGGTGTTGTCAAGAGGCAGAGCAGTACATTTGACATCAGTTTGATAGCAGGAATTGCCAGACAAGTGAAAACACAAAACTACCTTAGGAACTCTACTCTGGATTTATTATAAGGTTTACACTTTAACCATTGTCTCTTTAAGTAATGATGCTTTTTAGTCTTAGCTAGAAATTTGAAACCTTGCACAACTGGGATTCATGTCAGGGTCGCACTTTCTTGATGGTAGGATTTTGGGCATTCGAGACATCTACAGTAACTTGTCAAGGGCTGAAAAAGATCTCTTTGTGATGCAAAACCCTACCATCATTTAGGCTGATTAACAAACTCTTTAGCTTGACCCAATAAGTCACTTGATGTTGAAATGGAGATTTTGATTCAATGTTCTAAGTATTCCTGCTGTTGATTTGTTTTTACTAATACATGGGAATTTTTACTTGTATTTTACAGTACTCTGGTGTTGCAGATTTAGAGAAAGTATCAACACAGCAACAACAACAGTTAGCAAAGAAAAGACTTGTCCAAATTATTGGATACCGTTACCAAGAATTACAAAATTTTTCTTGTATCCTTTGTTTAGCTATTTTATTTATTTGAAGATTTTTAAATATTTTACAGACTTCTGAAAATGCGAAGCCAGTTTTACTCTGTGAACCATTAAGATAGAACTAGTAGGTGGAAGGGATTGTTGGCACTTTTATTCTGACTTTAACCATGACATGTGACATATTTCTCCTTGTAGTGCATAGCAAGATAAGCTATCTTATGTATAGAGCAGACTTGAATAGCTTTTCAAATAAAGACATTTCATAGATAAGTATTTATAAATAATTTAGGTGTTGTAAAAATATTTTTGTTTAATTCTCAATAATATTTAACATTTCATAAAATCTGAATATTAATAAAATGTGATGAAAATAACAAATAAACAGTAAATTAAATATAAAAGGAACTATAAAATTTTGTCAAATTTTGAATACAAAATACATGAAATCATGATATCACGCCATATTTAGAATGAGCTGTACACATGTAGCGAGTGCTTCAGCCAATAATTGGCTCATATCACTTCTCATATTTTGAGTAATTTTTGCAAGTTCTTTTCCATGTGATGCTACTTTTGTCTCCAACTTTATCTACAACTTTGTCTTCCTTCTTACTGCTTAGTGTTTTTCAATAATATCAATTTCCACTCTCACTCCTTAATGTGTGTATAATGTTGCTGCTACCACCTACAGTTGCTTTCAGAGTAAGAGAAGGAGGGAACTGCTCAGGGTTTATAATTGTTATATGATGATATATATCCTCTGAATGGACAGAGATTTAGAGACATATTACTTGAAGCTTTTGACAAAAAAGAGGAGGACATAGCATCACACAATGTGGAGGACAACTGGAGATTCCTATGGAAGAACCTGTTGAGGGCTACTGACCAGATCTGTGGCTGGTGCTAAGTCCCCTCTCGACCCAAGGTGACATGGTGGTGGAACAATGTAGTTGACAGGACCATTAGGGAAAAGAAACAGGCATGAAAGGACTGGAAGTGTGGTGGTAGCAAGGAACTGTATCAGATAGCCAGAAGGGAGCTAGGAGACAGGCTTACTTAGCCAGAGGGAAAGCAGATAAGAAGAAATTTGCCAATGTTCTGTGTCATGAGGATCATAGACTTGAAGTGTTTTGGATTGCAAAACAGTGTGTGAGAGAAATGTGCCCGCATGGATGATGGTTCACTTGCATTTAATGATGCAGCAAAGAGAGAGAGTTGGAGATGCCATTATGAAAGGTTGCTTAATGAAAGGAAGAAAGAGAATCTGCCAAATGTCTGCCCAACAGAGAGACCAGCTGTTCAAATTGACAATACTTTGGTAGATAAAGCAATTAAGAGTATGTATAAAGAGAAAGCCCTCGGCTCATCTGGAATCACTAAGATGCTGAAAATATTTGGCGGTGCAGGCTGTAGTTTAGTCACCCATATAGTTAGGCTTTCAGCTAACAATAATGTCTTCGTCGAAAGTGAAGAACATCGTGCCACCTTGGTTAGAGTTGAGTACGCTTAAAAGATCCAGTATATTCCTGTAATGCACCTAAGAAAGGCAGAGATAGCAGTACTTGTGGTAATAATCAGATTGTAAATAAAAGGATTAATGGCAAGAAAAATAACAGAATTAGTGAGTAATCAGTAATTTCTCAATCAAAAGGTTTCATCAATGAAATAACTGTAAACACTTTGGTATATTTCAGGAAAATCTACTAACAGTAACACAGAGGCACTGGTGTAAAGACTGAGCGTAAATATAAGGAGCTTGCTCTGGGAATAATAGCAACCCTTTATTCAACAACCTGCATACAAATATACATAGTTGTAAATGTAATCACATCAGTTATGGTAACAAATTCTGGAAAAATATAATGCAAAATAGGAATATTATCTGGTATAATGCTTAATTTGGAATTCATGTTTCTTCAAATATTTCTGGAATGCTCTTTTAGGCTTTACATAAAAATTTTCTCCTATCTAGCAGGTATAGTAAGATATTTAACAGACATACTGTAAAACTTGCTTACTCCACTACGCTTAATTTAGCAAATATTATAGTGGCTAAAAACATTAGAAAATTGGGCCTCCAGAATGAAAGAATGTAGAGTATTGATTCTGAACTTATTGATACATCAAATTCCACTTCCTTCATGTCAGGCTAATGGGGTGTAGGGTAATTGTATCTCAACAAATTACAAAGTGGATAAGATTATCATAAATAAGATATTATGTAACTCTATAACTGATGGTTTGTAATTGTCAGAATGTGAGTAAATGCCCCCTAGATAACCGATGTCCAAGAAATTATAATTTACTTTCTCAGAACACCTGAGTGTGTGTATTACTACATATTTATGACCAGATTATATAATCACAATCACACTTTTAAATACAAAAGGGAAGAACATAGGATACTTTATTTCATGCTCTATAATAGGGGTGCCAAAAGATGGTGCAATTTGTATTTGGAGAAGACATTTGAACCACTAAAATGTAATTACAACTTGATTAACAAACATAATTATTGACTCATTGTTCTCATTTATTTACTAAAACATTCTTAAAATTTCCACATTAATATTTCCACACCTAGGTCCCACTTAACATAGTAAGAAAGAAAAATCTTTATATATGGTATGTTATTAAGGAATCTTCATCTAGCTGTTCAAAAGAATTCCATCTGACCCATTCAAGCATAAAAAAAGTAGATGTTAAACAGTGATGATGATGGCATATATATATATATACACACACACACACACACACACATGTACATACATTAATACATGTGTAAGTACCACATAGCATATAATTTTAAAGGTGTGACTGTGTGGTTAAGAAGTAGCTTTCCAAACCACCTGGTTTCATGTTCAGTCACACTGCCTGGCACCTTAGTCAAGTGTCTTTTACTAATGACCAACCAATCTGGTAGAAAAGAAACCTATCATATATGTATACAAACATGTCTCGTTTTCTTGACATCACTTGGGAGGTGAAAATGAGCCAGTGTCATACAAGCAGTGTCACTTGTTTCCAATCTTCCATGAAAACCTGTCCAGCCAATGGGAAATATTGCCTTGCTTGGAAACAACTGAAGGCCGGTGATAGGCAGGGCCTCTGGCTGCAGAAAATCCACATCACTGAATTCCAGCTGACTAAAAATAAATGCTAAAATATAATTATGGTGTGTGTGTGTGTATATATATATATATATACACCTTAAAAACCTATGTAATTTATGCACTTTTTTCGCCCCCCAAAAAATTACATGGGTAGATCATTCCCAGAATTTTTTAGAATTTTGTTGAAAAAAGATTTACAAAACGTAAACATTCGTACCGGAAGTTGACGGATTTAATGGGCTTAAGTATAAGGAAGTTATACTGGACGGTATAATGCTTACTTTTTCTGTATAAATTTACTAAAACCATTAAATGTTTAACTACTTTTTGAAGTCTGACATACATGCTAGTAATCACGGTTTGGGCCATATTTTACCCAGTTGAATAAAATGTCATCTAAGCTGATGTTTATTGTTAATTAAACTTAATTTGCAACACCTGTGCATATTTATCAGCTTTGTTTTTGTTGATATGTTGTTTGAGAAGACATACAGCAGTATGCAAAAAGATTGGACATAATCTCTTGTGGGCAAGAAATGTAAAATAAAGTTTATTATAAACAAGATTATCCACCATCCTTCCAACAACAACCTTGGGCACCTTTTCGAATTCCATATGACAAACACTTGCAGACATACTTATAAAATCAAAAAACAACACACCACTCATGACTTTCAGAAACATTTTCTCACACTCAGAATTGCTGAAGCATGGAATAAACTACCTGCATTAGTTGTTAGCTGTCAAGACACTATATCCTTCAAAACTTCCATGTTTCCTGAAATCTTCCAACATTACACCTGATGGCTTTTTTTTCTTTTAGTTGTAGTACACCTGAGCACTGTAAACAACAATTTCCTACATTATACATGCTCGCAATTTGTAAAATAATACTCTGGCTATTTCTGGTTACGTGGAGGCACACAAACACACAGTCTCATACATGAGTGTGCACACACACACAATCAGTGTCACATTTTTCATTTAATTTTATTATTGGAATGCTAACGTCGAGAGAGGAAGAGGTTATATGGAGTGGCTAAAGCAGACTGCCATTGTCAGTCTTATAAGAGAGTAGGAGGAGGAGAGTATACCAAGCGGGTAAATCAAACTGACATGTGTCAGTCCCACAAAACTAATTATATTTATATAGAAGAAAATACAATCACTTTGTAATTTAATAGCTTTTAATGTTAAACAGAAATTATTTTTATTTAATGAAAATTTAATAAAATCTAATCATAAGTAAGTGAAATTATCCTAAATACAACTAAATTGAAAACCTTTTTCCCCTGGTCATATTGGCAATTCTGAAAACTTTTGGGTGCGAATTTTACATGAGTAGAAGCTTTTTCTAACAATTTTTATCTTGAAAATCACCTGTGTAAATTATACAGGTGCACAATTTACATGGGTTTTTACAGTGTGTATGTGTGTATATATATATATATATATATATATATATGTATACTGATCATGGTGAGATTGTATATGACAGAGATTTATATTTATGTAATGTAAGTAGTGAATTTATTTAATTTACAAATGCAGTATTAGCTCAAAGCTTTGGGCATATTCCATAATATATGCATATAACTTGTGCTCAGTAGAGTGCCTTAGTGTCATAGGAACTTGTTCATGATAGCTTAATTCTATGGAATTAAATCTAAATTGTCTAAGATTATGATTTTAAAACACACCACCCTTGTTATCCTGATCAGTTTAACATTGATTTCTCTTTCATTTAAAAGAAAAATATGTAATTGACCTTATCTTTAGATATCATTGAAAACTGCTTGTTCATATTATGGCGTCACTTAGAGTATTATTTACTACATTGTGTCCCACTTGATCAACAACCAAGTTTGTACCAAACTCAGCATAGGGAACAGTCTAGGCAATTCAGTGGTAAGTAACAATCCATATATTCTGAACTGTTTAAAATGCATTTTTACTGATTTGAATTGCTACCTATTCTCATGATATATATTTTCTTATTTTTAGATATGACATTCTCAGTTTCCCATAAAGACTTTGATCCAAATTCTGGAAGTCATGACTTTATAGCTAGTGTGACATGTGAAGAACTTGATGCCCTAAAATGTAATGCCCCAGCTATTATAGGAGATACTCTAATGAAAAAAATTCTGGAAATAAACCAAGTAAGAGCATTTCAAAATGTATCCAACTACCATTATTTTACTTTTAGTGATATGTCTTTGTTTTGTTTCATAGCTGAGGGATTGCCTTTGAGAATACACACCTTTAAACAATTCTTTTGCAAATGTTTAAATTTTTCAAAATATTTAATCCACATTTAAACAAAAAAAGCATCCTATTCTGTAGTATATCTTTAGTCAGTATAAACTGGTTCAGGCTACAGTCCTTGTAGAAGCTTGATAAATAGAAACTAATATGTATAATAGCTTCCAATTGGAGAATGTTTCTGAAGTTTCTGTTTATAAAAGTCACGTGTGGACAAAAGGTGGTGATGTGTAAATCATACCTAAATTAGAGAGGAGCGAAATGGAATATTTTCTGCATAAGAGTGTTTATATAGAGTGCAGTGACAAAGAAAGCTATTTGTGTTTAGAAGAGAGCATAACCAAATTCTGACAAGAAATTTGAGAGAACATAGGTTAGAAGATTTGATCAGTACAAGCTATGATATGGCTCTGTAAGAGACTGTTTGTCCAAGAAATAGAGAATAAATGGGTGCATTTTGGGGGAAGGTTCTTATGCTGAAATGAGTGAAGGGTTTTTTCAATGCCAAATGTTACAACATTGCTTTTATTGAATTAATCAACAGACTATTGAGTTTGATATATAATTATAGGGTTTTGTAGATCTGCTTATATGGGTGGTGTACTGGTTTGTTACAGAGATGGAAAGGAATTCTACATAATAAAAAGTGGTTGTTTATCATTTTTCATCACTTTTAAAGTGAGAATAATAATCCAGTCATTGGCAAGATCAAAAAGGTTACTCTTTTTGAGAATGGTACATGTTGTCAAATATTTAATTATCAAAGGAGAAAAGTTGAGAGTTGAGTTGATACATGCCAGCATAGTAGTGAAAGCAGGTGCAGCTTAGAATTCATTGCCTTGAGATGAAGTAACTTCAGAAGTTTCTACACTTACTCATGCATTGACACACTGGTGACTCAAGTATGAGGTAGTGTGTGTGTGTAGTGAGAATAGAAGCAAATTTAGTGGCTTTGTCTACAAATGTCAGTAATATGGCTGAGGGGAAATACTTTGAAGGAGCAACCTGTGTACTAAACATAATATGGTAGTCTTGAAAAACTTTGATCAACTGAAATTATGTAAGCAATTAGTTGATAAAACTGATTCTATTCAATTATACGTAAACACGAGAGAGAGAAAGAGGTAGGGAATGCAGTGACACTGAGCTATGTAGCTAAGAAAAAATACCTCAAGGATGCATTCTGCATATTACATACTAATACAATAGGGTTTCACATGTGTAATATGTTTTAATATAGATGATATTCTTGATTGGCATCATTACATTCCTTCTGTTTCTTGATCACTTTTTAGCCTTGCCAGCTAAATAGAAAATGGTTCACTGGGAATGTTTAATAAAACTGAAACCTGTTTGTTGCTTTAAACTAACTATACTGTTCCCATATTCTAGTCAATTGATCACATTGAAGGTGTCTCACTTCCTTGTTTAGATTTTAAACACTCCTAGGAGGTTTTTTTTTTTGTTTTTTTTTTAAAAATCTGTGAGTGTATTACTTTCAGTGGTAAAAGGAGTGTGTAATAGAAGATATTAATAGAGGAATAGAAAATAAAATGCTTGACTGCTGTTTAGGAAATAAGAAAAATTACGAACATGAACTTAAGTCTCCCAGTTTATGATGAAATAGTTGTATGTCCTTGAAACAGATGCAGCTATCAAGGAGTTATTGTTAACTAAAATAGGAGGCCTGTCAGGTATTGAAAGTATCGAGTTGTTTAGATCATATTGTTAGTTGCTTACTCAGTTAAACAACAAGTGAAACAAAGTGCTATTCCAATGGCTAATGTAACAGTATCATAGTTTGTTGTTGTCCATACAGCTATAGTACATGAATATGTGAGCCACCTGGGATGTTCACAGAAAGTGATAGAAAAAGACTAATCAAGAAAGAAGTTGAACATGTCTAGTTATATATATCAGAATACACAAATTATGTTGTATTGGCTTTGTTATTTACTTGCAAGTAAAAATTACAGTTCTACGGTTGTTAATCCTGTTCTTTCTTCTTTAACTTGGAATTTTGGCTCTAAAATACTTGAGTAAATCTTTATACAGACTTTAACAATTCATGTGGTGTGTTGTATATTCTATAATTTAAAAAAATTTCCCACTAACATTTAAAGTCTCTTCTGATTTTTCTCTGAGAAATTGTAAATAGATCTGCAATGTATTTATTTTTCAGTGTTTTGGTAAAGCTCGAAGTCATTACAGTTTCGTTGGAGCAGTTGTTCGTCGAATCCGTCGATTGCTTAGACTCCATACATCAGATACTTGATATTTTTATACTAATGAATATAATATTTGTGAATAAAGATGCAGTATATTGAATCCTTTCTATGATGGTCTTTTGCTTTATTTTTTCTGTTTTTTATTTCTCTAAAATGAGGTAATGTCTACCACATTTTGAAGCCCTCCAAATGCCATACTTTGCTGTGGGCCTCACTCGAGCCTTGTATCAGCAACTGTTGAGGAATTAAATATTTTCTTATCCTGAAGGGAAAAAACCTTGCATTTGAGGTGTCCACAAGGGCTCGAGTTGAGTGCCACTTATGTTGAGGTGAAGGGTTGTGATGCAGTGATATCGTTTTGATATGAGTAGTGCTTCATCTTTTTTATTGTTAAAAGAAAGATGGTTAGCATAGAAAGATGCTCTCAAATTCTCCAGTTCTCTTTTTAGGGAATCAATGCAGGTTTGGCATGTGGTGTCTATGTTGCTTGTGGATGATGCATGACCATGTTAACAATATAAACACAAGTACAAACTGTGACAAATATACACAAATGTATGAGTAATGGGCTTTTACACACTTCTTGTTTATGAATACCACTAACAAGCTTTTGGTCAACTTTAGGCTATTGTAGTGAAATCGAACCCAAAAACTATATGGTTGCAAAACAATCCTTTGAATAACAGCCTTATCTGAACCTGTTTCATAGTTCTATCAACTCTGCTACAGATATTGAGGCTCTATAGGGTACTGGTTGTAGCATTTGATTAAAAGGTGGAGATAAAGATGTATTCCATAGAGGACAACTAGAACTTCCTGCAACACAAACAACTGAGAGATGCAAACAAAATCTGTGGCTCAAGCATGCATTGAACAAATGATAGTAATTGAGGCTGGATTCTTTTTGTGCATTTATTTGTATGTATATATGGTGCATTTATTCGTGTGTGTATATCTTTGTATATGTAAAATCTTTTCTGTCTGTCTGTTTGTGTGCTTATAACTCGAGTATTGTTCATCCGATCGCGCTGAAATTTTAAACATGGATACATGAGAGAGCGGGGCATTCTCTAATCTAAAAAGATTTTCAAAATCGTTAGTTTTAAAATGAGAATCGCTATTTGTGTAATCTTTTTGTCCTGTTTGTTCCGCCATTATGAGTAATGTGTTACTCAGACAGGCGGCACATACCTTTTCGCTAGCAACAAGGGGAGTACAGGATGACAGTCAACCAAAACCGTCGCTATGCTGTCTCCCTTATGACGTCCAATTCCACTTGAAGTTGTATATATATTGTGTTAAGATTCGTTATCAATCAGTTATCTTTATTGAGAAGAAACAGTCAAAAGTAACCACCACCAACAATCACCAAACATCTCCACTACTTAACACCGTCCAAGTTTACACCTTTACAGCTGACATGAAAAACTACTAATTAAGCAAAAAAAGAAAAAAAAATTGATTGGTGTTAAAACGCATAAAATTTTGGGGTTAATGATCTTAATCTTTAGTTACAGTTTCTCATTAAAACTACATAATAGGCAGAATTGTCAGATTAAAACAGTAAGGTGTTTTAGGGAGATTTGGCTGCTATTTCTACCAGGTCTAGCTACCATCATTGGCTCATACATATATACATAAAATCGAAATAAAAAAGTCGTCAAATAAAAAAACCCAAAGTCCATGCAGTGTCTTGGGCAAAAAAAATTTCCAACCTTTTGTTTAATGCAAGCCCAAAGCAATCTCTTATCTCACACTATTTCAGTATTATGTCTATTGTAATGTGAGATAATACTTTCAGTTTGAAAGAAGTCTGTCCTATATATATATATATATATATATATATATATTCTTTATGCATATTCCAAAACCAAATTACACATTTTGACGTATGGAATATCAAAAGATTCAGTACTATTCTGGCTACAAATTAAACTTAATTTCCATTCACATATTTGCATTTCAAATATTTAACATTATAATGTTTTTCTTTCCCATAAATCAACTATCATAAACTTTTTATATTCTTACGTCACATTTTCTATATGTGTGTGTACTTTAAAAGACATCAATCATCACGACACACACCTTCATTCGCTCACTTTATTTCTCTTTTTCACTCTCTTTCTCACTCTGACACACAATCGCACACGTGCACACACACACACGTCCATTTCATATAGACGTACATACATCTTTCACTTTCTTTCTCTGTCCTTTTCACTTATTGCGTTATTAAGGTTCGTTATCCATCAATTATCCTTATAATGTAGCAGCATTATAGCTTAGATAATAGATAAAAGTATTACAAAGGTATTACATTGTTGGACCAGAGCATAAAAGTTATAGGGATTTTATTGTCCAACTGATTAGTAACAGAATTAGACAAGCCATGTCCAGGGGTGCTGTCAGTAAGGTGAGAGTTAACCATGAGTACTGTGGTGAATTTAGTGTACAGGCAGGTGTACACTAGGGCTTGTTCTCAGTCTCCTCCAGGGCAGAACAGAAAATTTCAAGACTAGCTGCCTCTTGATAAACTTGTTTTCATAGTGGAATCTGTAACAGAATTAGAAAAGAAATTCCTAGTGTGGAAGTGACTCCTAGAATCAAAGGGCCTTAAAATTAACTTAGCAAAGACCAAAATTCTAGTAAGTATGAAAACTAGTAGGATTCTACTTCCTTCAAGTAAATAGCCCTGTTAAATATGTAGGAAAGGTGAAGGCAGGAATCCCATCTAGTGTACTCAGTGAAAGCTATAGAGATACAAGAGAAGCAGTGGAATCACAGAGAAAGTAGTGCTCGTGCAGAGAATGCACCGGAGCCATAAACACTATAGATACATAGAGAATTGATTTTCTTGAATGCCTTGGAGACTCTCTAGAGATAGTAGAAAATTTCTGTTACCTAGGTGACCTAATTAGCTGTGGAGGAGGATATTCCAGAAGTGTAGTAGCTAGAATAAGAATAAGATGGAGAAAATCAGAGAGCTTTTACTTTAGTTGACAACAAAGGGTTTCCTTCTCTAAATGAAAGAAATATTGTATGATTTGTGTATGAACTGCATTGTTACATGGTAGTGAGACACGGGTCCTAAATGCAGAGGACATGTTAAGACAATAGACGAATGAAACTAGTATGCTCTGTTGGATGTGCAGTGTCAGTGTGTATGTATGACCAAGTGCCAGTGTATTGAGAGAAAAGTTATCAGAGAAATCAGATGTAGTGTGGAAGAGAAAAGACTACACAGATTGGTCATGTGATGTGTATCAATGAAGATAGTTGAATAAAGAAGTGCTGAATGCTTAAAGTGGAAGTTGTGGAAATGATATCCTAATAGTGCCTTAGTAATGTTTTATGTGTAGGGCTCTGTCCCACCTCCAGTCTCTCAGCCCTATCAAGCATTTCTCCCACATCTCTATGAGATTCAGCTGCTGCAATCACCTGAGGGCAGAATACTACATCTCCTCTCTTTCCTCCCTGCTCCTAAAACCTATTCTTTTTCTCATTACCATCCTTGCCTATTATTTCCACCAATCAGCTCCTTTCTGTGCCTTCAGCCAGTGCTCTCTCCCCGCTGCAATATTTCACCTTCAGCAACTCTCTTATCAGCAGTGACTCTCAATACATTCCCACATATTTATTATAGCATCTCCAAGCCGCTCCTTTCTACTTACTACAGTCACCTCAACCCCATCTCTTATGATCTCTCCTCACTCTTAGGAAACTTCCCTCAGTCCCTACTCATCCTATATACTCCTTTTGTACAATTTCACTTACTAGCAAATCTACCCATCAATGATGGAGGCATAAAATGAGGGAGGGAAGTCATAACAGCAGTATGTATTGAGAAATGTGTAAATGGACTTGACAGGTTACTGGGTGATGTCTTAGAGAAATCACATTATTATTGGTGACACAGCATTCTATTGCAGGAACTTAGTTTGCAACTAAGTGACATGTGATGACAATTCACTCCTGAACTGAAATAGGTTCCTAGCCTCTGCGTCATGGATGGTTATGTGGACAACTAATAAAAACCAGAGCTTCCTTTGATCACTATATATTTGTTTTTTCTTATATTGTTTTTTTTGATCACTATATAAGAAACAAATGTTATTTAGATAGCCTTTTATTTTAGTTGTTTACACTATTTTATGCTTGCTTATACTCTTATACATTAAAAGTTCACAAATATCCTTATCAAAAGGAATATGTTTCCTAATTTAAATAATGTCAATATGATTCTTTATAGATGGTATTTTCTGTTTGGTTGACACCAATTACTGGAGTCCGTTGCTTTACTCATAGCTACGTATAACTGGTCAAGTGTGAACACCAGAGTGGGTAAAAATACACCTACATCTTGTTTGCTGTGAATGCATGAGCAGAATCTTTAGGGTTGCAAAATATGAAACTAAGACTTACCTCTCACTGTTCTATGTAAATAAGGTCTGGATTTTCTGGTACCATGGGTTATTTTGATTGACAAAACTGAGATGTAAACAACAGCCACTTTGATTAGCCATTTTGAATCCTGCTTGAGACTGACATGCTTCAATATCCACTACATAATTACTCACACTTTTTCCATTTTATTTTCGCTATTAACTGTCCTTGTGACCCCCTTCGATGGGGCCATGAAAATCCAGAACTATTCATGGTCGATGAATTTTTAATAAAAATGTGATGGTGGTTTATTGATTCAAAAATCAATATCCATGAAATAATTTCTAATTTTTTAATGCTAAAAATTATTGGGGCCCTGGGATATATAACACACTGCCTAAATACCAATCTTGAGAAATTAAGCTTCTCAAAACCAGAAAGAAAGCTATTATAATTCAAAAACTACAGATCCAATCTATCACTGAAACTGTATAAGTCTGTAAAACTTTCCAGAAGTTTATCATTTAAATACATATGAGCATGTCATACATACAAACAGGGTTTACAGAAAGTATAAACAACATCACAGAGAAACTGTCCCCTTAGAATATGCCTCTGCAATACTGTATTCTCTCAATGATAACACAGTCCCTCCTTGTGTTTAATTTCAAGATGGTGGCCCATGATGAAGTCAAGTCAGCTATGGCTTTGACTATGTTCACTGGAACTTTAGCAAGTTGAACGGCTTCTAGCATTCATGAGTGGGGAACAGAGTCCCACACCTCTGACTTTACAGTTTTGTTGATTAACAAATGTATGTATGCATGTTTGAGATTGTTCAGTTTTATTTCAAGATAGCTTGCCAATAGAGAAAGTGCTGCATTCTAACCTAGATTCAAGGCTCCTTCATTGGAATTTCAACATCAACAAGGTGTTTTTGTTAGTTTGTATGACATGCTCATATATATTTAAATGATAAACTTCTGGAAAATTTTACAGATTTTTACAATTCCAGTGATGGATTGGATCTGTAGTTTAATTTCACAAGATTGATATTTAGGCAGTGTGTTACATATCCCAGGGCCCCAATAATTACAGGTATAAACCTGAACTTGTAATCTGGATAGAGTAACTGCAGATTTCTCAATAGTTCAGCATGGGTGTTCTCTTTTTCATTGATCTTCAGCTTTATGTTAACATCCGCTGGGCAGCTAATTTCCACAACTGTGCACAGTTTCTCTTCTCTATCCCAAATCATTATATCAGGTCTGTTGTGCTTACATTTTATTGAGGTTTTCACTGGGACATTCCACCAGTATTCCTTTTTATCATGAGAGTCTTATGGCCTCTACCATGCTGTGGGTTCTTATTTCTTTGTCCTTGGAGTTATCCTTCTGATGGATTTCATTATAGCGTATCTTAGCTACAACATTATGTCTCATCAGTAGATAATACTTTGATGACATTTTCGAACAACTGCTTATGATGTGGGTGATATCTTCAGTGTTAACTCCACAAAGTCATTAGTTATCTTATTTTACTGCTTTTCCTGCATTTCTATCCCTTTAGTGCATCAGGTACTTGGTTGTTATTCCCTGTTCCTGGATTGCAAATGTATACCCTTCAGTGGAAGATAGTAATCCAGCTATTGGTCCATGATAGACTGCTTTCAAGATCAAAGTTACTATCATCTCAGAGCTTTCTACTGACATATCCGTGCATAGTCTTCTGCTCATCTGATGATACATTGTGGTAGAGTTGTGTGACTTCTTTGGGCATGTATTCTAGGTTATCAGATAAAAAATGTTGTTCAAGGAGCTGCCTTCTAAGTCTTATGATGTTATCAGCCTCATTGGTCAGGGGATGGACTTTGACACTTGGTGGTTAAAAAAGGTTGCCAAAGGGATATGATACAACATTTGAAGACATTTTGGATCGATGTTAAGTGTCTGCTGCCTTGCTTTCGTTTTAGGTAGAGGTGGTCTACATTACTGTTGATGTGGAAATTATGTGTGCTTGTTAGTATTTTTCGAATTTTTACATCAATGGCTCAGATCTCACCAAGCATCCAATCCAATCAAGCAACCCAAATGTTGGTATGAGCCACTGTTTTATTGAATGCAGAGAGTTCTGAGGTCTGAATTTTCTTTATTCGGCTGTAATATTCTTTAGTGACACGTGTTTTGTTACACGTGCCACTGTAAGATATATTTTCATCCACCCCTAGATACCTGTAACATTCCTCGTCAGATACAGGGGAAACAATCAAATCATTAATGGAGATGTTACTAGTCTGGTTTATAGTTTGCCCCCTTTTCACTACCATATAACAACATTTATCCTAACAAAACTCCAACCCTACATCCTTTGAGAGTGTCGTAACTAGGTCAAGGCTCGTTTTCATCTCATGCATATTCTTTGCATAAAGTTTCAAGTCATCCACAAAGAAACAGTGTAAAATTTTGATGTATGTATCTAACTATGTACATATGTATAAGGGTCAGCTGAAAAGTTCATAGGGTGACCAAAATACTCTTATGGAACGTGATCAAATGATGTTTATTTTCCAATAAGTGTTTTAATGATCTTAAAACTAAAAGAAAGACAAAAGACAGATGATTTTGCTACATTTTAATGCGTATAACAATACTACTACAACAATAACCAGCCTACCTGAAATGACATTGTAATATTTACATATTGGCCAGGGGCACTTTCACATAAGCTGAAAAATAAGTTTCATTATTCAACTCCAACGTTTCTAGTTTTATCCAATTCGAAATACTAGATTTCTTCTTCAGACCCCAAAGACAATGCACTTTCTTGACTGGGAAGAGAACTATGTGCTTCACTGGTAGGATTGGAAGCAATATCACCCAAGGTTGATGATTTCCTTTGATTTGCTTGTAAAATAAATCTTTCCTCATTCGAATCCAGAGTCAAGGTATTTTTTTGGCACTGAAGGAAGTGCTGCTCTACAGTTTCTGCAACAGTCATCTTTTTCTGATCTGATCCTGAAGTTTCAGCAGTAGCAACTGAGATGCTGGACCCGTTATCAAGAGTTTGATGTCCATCAGTTACAGAGAGTATTGATAAGCATGAGTTTGTAAAACTATTTAAAGTTTCAATAAAAGATTGGTCATGCTTAACATCTGTTTTATTATTTAAGCCATGTAGTGTCTGAGGGGAAGTTCTATCATTAGTGGTTTGTGACTGTTTACAAATGTCTTTTTGATTTGGACTAGAAAATGGAAATAATATAGAGGCAGGGTTTGAATTTGTTGTCATAAATTCATCTGGTAGATGTGTAGAATTCGATGTTTCAATTATCTTCTCTAAATTATCAGGTTTTTCGTAGAAGTGTTGTTTACTTATGTAACTTCCTTCTAAATCAGTGAAAGATCTCTTCACTGTGTTTTCATCCATATCATCCAAAGGCTCTAAAGGGCAGCGGTAAACTGCAATGATTGTTGGAGACATTTTGGATTCTTGAAATGTTGATACTGTTGTCACATTGAATCTAGTTAGAATAAAAGAGAATAATTTATTAAATATGATAAGGACATAAAGAAAGTGGAATAGTTAAATGAACATTATAACTAAAAAAAAACAATGAAATAATGAAAAAATACTATTAAATAAAACAATTAAAATTCTTTTTAATATTCACTTACTTATAAGTTAATGATGGAATTAAGTCTGAAATTATAATTCTAGTCTGTGATTTAGGCACAAGAGCTTTTGGTTGCCCATTAACGTATATTTTGAAACCTGCAACAGAAGATTTGAAAGATTTATAAAGAGCTTTTCAGAATCAATTTGCTTCCATAGAACTAGTAGTTGTGTTTAGTTTGTCTAACATTATGCAGTTATGAAATAAATCTTCACCTGAGTAGACTGAAAGACAGTCAAAAGTGAATTTTCCCCACAACCAGATGAACATATATGAAGACAGGAGGAATACAAACTCCAGCAAACACACACACACATCCTACCTAGAAAAACTAATCATTTAGGGAAGGATGTTAATAATACAGGGTGTCCCAAAAGTCACTGATGGGTTTCAATTTTTAATAACTTCCTTAATTTTATAAATAAATGCATGAATCTTGATACAATATAAATGACATAATGGGAATTAATATGCACAAGTCAAATTTTGCAACACCACAAAATCACATGAAAAATGACATCATTTAAATGACAGCCATTTTCAGCTTCGCACACCTGCGCTCTTTCCAAAACTTGCACCATTAATACCCACAAGAGTTTTAGATCTCACTTCTGATTTCTCTATTGGTGTTCTTCAGTTGCACCAGAGTCTTTGGCTTCTTGACGTAAACATTCTCTTTCAGGTATTCCCACTAGAAAAAATCTGGGCTAACCAGGTCTGCGTAACGTGAAGGCCAGTTGATATTGCCATAGTGGGAGATTATTCTCTCTCTCCAGAGCACTGCTGTAAAACCTGCATTGTTTCTCTTGTGGTACGAGAGCAGTTGCCCCATCTTGCTGGAACCATGTGTAAGGTCTACTTTGAATGGCCGGATGCAAAAAGGTCTCAATCATGGATAATGGAAAGAGAAGGTTTACGTCAACAGATTGGAGACCCAGGTGCGACTGAAGAACATTAATAGAGAAATCAGTGGAATGGGGTCTGAAATTCTTGAGGGTATTATGGTGCAAGTTTTGGAAAGAGCAGGAGTGTGTGAAGCCAAAAATGACTGTCATTTAAGTGATGTCATTTTTTGTATGTGATGTAGTGAGGTTGCAAAATTTGACTTGTGCATATTAATTTCCAATATGTCCCTTATATTGTATCAAAATTGCATGCATTTATTTACCAACAGATAAGACTGTTGGTAAAAAAAACTTCCTAACATCGAGCTACAACAAGTAACCTTAGATGCCAAAAACTTTCCTAAGAATCCTGGGTGTCCCTAATAATACTGTTTTCTGAGTTGCACTAAACTAGATTTTATGCCTATATCCATCTGTTCTTCCATTCATATTGAATTCCTTTCTAGTTCTTCTGTCTAGATTTGCCAATTCAAATATGTCCAATCTACAAAAGTAGAAATACTCCCTAATTATTTACAACCTTCACTAGATTCAGGCCATTTAGCTTCAGCTTCATTAACATAGTTAACCCTGTCAGATTCTGATACTCTTCTTTCAGCGATTTTACTGTCTGGCCATCTGGTAATTGAATGCCTTCACTGCTGACTACCTGTCCCTTTTCTATCACTAATATTGCATACTTATCTATGTCAAATTCTGTACCTATATCTTTGTTGAAGAGTCTTACGGTTTGTATTAAGGAATCTATCTCTTTAATTTTTACTAAAAAGCTTCAGATCATCAATGTATTGGGTTTCACCTAAGTTCCCGCTATTTTTCTAAATTTTAGAATCTATTTTTGAATCATTTTGGAATCTATTTTTTTTCTAGTTAATTTTACTTAATTTTTGTTTATTTTCAGATCATTAAAATGGAATGTCAAGTTAAGAAAAAAGAGCATTTTCGACACCTCCTTCTATTTGCTTTTAATCAAGGTCCTAATGCCACAAAAGCAGCAAGCGACATTTGTGCTGTGTATGGAGATGGTACCATAGCTGAAAGAACTATTCATGATTGGTATGCCAAGTTCAAAAATGGAAATTTTGACCTCAAAGACACACCTCGTTCTGGCCATCCAGTTGAGTTCGATGGAGAGCTATTAAACCAACTTTTGCATGAAAATTCTCGTCAATGACAAGGGAACTGGCAGAAAAAATGGAATGCTCCCAGACTGCTATAGAGAAGCATCTTCACTTGATGAGAAAGGTTCAGAAGTATGGAGCATGGGTTCTGCATGCTTTAAGTGACAACAACAAAAATCAACGAGCCACAATATCTGCTGGTTTGTTTGCTCGTCACCGCTCAAACTCATGAACACAAGCAACGATTTCTTTACCGAACCGTTATTGGTGATGAGAAATGATGCCTATACATCAATATGAAGCAGCGTAAGGAATGGCTTAGCCTTGGTAAATAAGTGACACTATGCGTGAAACAAGATCTTCATTCGTGTAAAATGATGTTGTGCATATGGTGGGACTGGGAAGGGATTATCCATTATGAATTACTTGAATGGAACTCTATGTTCAACAGATGGAACAACTCAACATAGCTAATCGGCAGCATGGAGTTCTGCTGCACGACACTGCCTGCCCTCATATTGCCAATATGACCAAGGGAGCCATTCAAACGCATGGCTGCGAAGTGCTGCCACACCCAGTGTACTCTCCTGATTTGGCACCAACGGATTTCCACCTCTTTTGATCTCTTTCAAATAATATGTGTGGAGTTTCGTTCAATATTGATGCAGAATTGAGAGCTTGGTTAGATCAATTTTTTTAGTTGAAATCGGGTGATATCTTGTTTAATGTTGGGAAGAAGTTGTAAGCAACAAGGGTGAATACATTATTGATTAATTAATTGCTATTTTTCTTATTAAACCTTTTAAAAAATTTAAATTAAAAAAAAAAGGTGGGAACTTAGATGCCAACCCAATAGAACAAACAGTTACTTTTCCATTCACTATCTCTAAACCGATACCCTGCCTTTCCCTTTCTTAATACTAAACTGAGGGGAATTAAACATAATACAAATATTAAAGGGGATAAGGAGTCTCCCCTCTCTTCATATTAACTTTCCCAAAGGCTGTTTCATCTGAATTAGACATTTACTTTCCATTTCTTCATGATATTAACTCATTTATGCTGTCTGTAATACTGAATATTCTCAAACATTCACCTATCCTTGCTATTGTTAAATTTTTGCTTCTAGATTTCAATCGTTTTAGGACTGCTTTGTCTATGTGTTCATGTGTTCCTTTAGTCTTTTTTCTTATACGGAAAGTACATTCTGACTGTGAAGATGCTCATAAATACTTACTGAGAGCATTCCTGTTAACAGCTTCCATACCAATGGCAAACAAGTGATTGGTGTATAATTACTAGCTATATTGCCTTTGCTTTTGTCTTTCCTAAGAAGTACTGTTCTCCCTTTGGTCATCCAATTAGACACAACTCCATTCAGGCAATCCTGAAGTTGTTCCCCCAGTCCAATTAAGTACTCTTCCTAACACATTACTCATTATCATTAATATTATTATCACCTCTACCTTAGCAAAGGCGGAGGTATTGTTTTCATTTCTGTTAAGGCGGCGAGCTGGCAGAAACGTTAGCACACCAGGCGAAATGCTTAGCGGTATTTTGTCTGCCGTTATGTTCTGAGTTCAAATTCCGCTGAGGTCGATTTTGCCTTTCATCCTTTCGGGGTCGATTAAATAAGTACCAGTTACGCACTGGGGTCGATATAATCGACTTAATCCATTTGTCTGTCCTTGTTTGTCCCCTCTGTGTTTAGCCCCTTGTGGGTAGTAAAGAAATAGGTATTGTCTTCAGTTCTGTTTGTTTGTTTATAGACAACATATCTCAAGAACCACTGGATGAAACTTTGAGGGATGTTTGGCCTTGTGACTGGCATGAACTTATTAGATTTTGGGATTATCTAGTACTGGACAAGGATTCTAAATTATTTTTCTGATTTTTTCACTTAATTTTTGAGAGCGGTCAAGTTCATTTTTAGTATTCTCATTTGTGAGAGCAGCTGAGTTTATTTTAGATATTCTCATTTTAAAAATCCTCTCTGGCTAATCGTTGAGAGAAGATTGGTGTTGCTTTGGCAGAGATTTGTGCTGAGTGTCGTCGTCGTCATCATCAAGAGGACCTATGGAGAGGTCATCCATTTCATGGGTTCAAGGAGTAGATTGTAAGTGTAAGCATAAAATGTCTGAATACATATTGTATTTATTGTGTGTCAGTGGAGGTGTTAAAAATAAAGAAGAAATAGGGAGAAAAATATGAAAGGAACTATCAAATTAGAGTCACAAAAAACAGTGTTCAACATCATTTTGGTCAAATGTGGGAGAGTGTTTGCGTGCACTTGTCCACACTGTTGAAGTGGATGCATAGAGTAGTTGGATTGTTAATTGTGTGTGTGTGCATATCTTACATAGTGTCTTTTGTTTCATGCCTGTATTTGTGTATGGAGACTATGTTTCTTTGTGTATCTGGGGATGTGTTTGTTTGCGCGTGCATTAGATTCATTTGGTTTTATCATATGTACAATGTGTGCCCACGGTACTTCCAGCTTACATGTACAAATTTGGGATTTATGGTCAGATCAAGTGGTTTTTGTATTTTATTTTACTTGTTTCAGTCATTTGACTGCGGCCATGCTGGAACACCACTTTTTAGTCGAGTAAATTGACCCCAGGACTTATTTTTTGTAAGCCTTGTACTTATTCTATCGGTTTCTTTTTGCCGAACTGCTAAGTTATGGGGATGTAAACACACAAGCATCACATATCAAGCGATGTGGGGGGGGGATGACAAACACTGACACACACATATACATACGACGAGCTTCTTTTAGTTTCCGTCTACTGATCCACTCACAAGGCTTTGGTCGGCCCGAGGCTATAGCAGAAGAAACTTGCCCAAGGTGCCACGCAGTGGGACTGAACCCGGAACCATGTGGTTGGTAAGCAAGCTACTTACCACGCACCCACTCTTGTGCCTATGTATACATGATTGCAATCTATTTATATTTTGAAGGCATCCATGTCTTTGGTGGTGTGCATGAGGTTGGTTTGTGTTTAGTTCATCTGCATAATTGGATGATTGTGCATGGATGTGCCCATGCTCTAGTGGACGGATGTGGAGGTAAGCTTTAGAGAGATGTTGTGTACATGCATGCACACCTACTCATATACACTCTCATGCCCCAGCACCTTTAACTCCTCACGTGGCAGATTTAAAACAAAAAAAAACTATGTGAAACTAGACAAATTTTTTTCATCTGGTTGCTCAGGAAAGTATTAGGATTTAAATATTGCATAAATTTATTTAAATATTTATGTTATCATTATCATATGAAAGCAAAAATGAGGTATCTTGTCTTCTGTAAAAAAATTAAATAAATTGAAAAAAACTGGAAAGACTGTTTTAAATAAAAGGGATAAAATAAAAGCAAAGAGACATTACTTGCTTTACTTGTGGTACTTTTCTTTCACTACATGGCTCCTTTGAATGAAATGCTTCAAAACATGGAGTTACACATAATGGGATTCTTTGCAAACTGGCTTTCCATTTTTTTTGCATATTCCACACACTTTCTTCTTTTCTGTGAGAGGAATATCCATGGGAAAATGTCCAGATGAGTACTGAGTAGAGTGAGATGAAGATGGTCATCCAGCTTGTTGACGAGGAACATCAATGTGATTTTCTTTGAAGAGAGAATCAATAAGTTCAAGTCTGTATTTCATATGAGACATTAGTTTTGCTGTGGCGGCATTCATTTGAGTCAATGATTCTTTATAAAGTATGTATGAATTCCACACTGCCAGTCCATCATGTGAAAAAAATACCTTCTTGTACCACCTCTTTCCACGTTTTGCGGGATACGGGGTAATCAACGAAATGTTGGCCGAGTTCGTCAACTCCACCCATAGTGAAGTTGTAATC
This sequence comes from Octopus sinensis, assembly GCF_006345805.1. Lineage (NCBI taxonomy): Eukaryota > Metazoa > Mollusca > Cephalopoda > Octopoda > Octopodidae > Octopus > Octopus sinensis. The sequence goes on from NC_043012.1 coordinate 27,866,302, forward strand.
ATAAACCACTTGTGGCTTTATTATCTGTTTTCTTGGAATGCTTACATCTATCATAGATGGATTATGAATGGTAGAGATCATACTAACATCTTTTTTATCCATCACCTTTCCTTAGTGCCATCACCTTTCCTCTTTGAAAAGCACAAATTTCACCTTTTTTTTTAGCTATGTTTGCTTGATTTCTTTTGGCAAATCCTGTCTTGTGAGATGTATTGTTCACAGAAAATCTGTGTAATTAGCTACTAAAATATCTGCTAGTTGTGATTAGGCATAAAAATTGTCCACAGTTAGGCGATATCCTTTTCTCAGCAAAGTTCCACAGGATTCATCACTATTCATGGTGTTATAGTAAGTTCGTGATATTTGTTGCTAATTTGGGTTCCCTTTTCACAACAAATCATAAATGTCCACACACAGCCAGTGTCAGATTCACATAACATGAAATATTTAACTCCAAATCTATTCCTCTTCAATCTGCCTTTGTATAACATGAGGCTCTCATCAATAGAAATGTCTCATTTTGGAGTGTACAAACGCTGGAACTACTGCTGTAGCTTAGAGTATATATTATATATTTTATGCAACTTAGGATTTGGGTGACTTGCTTTGTCATAAGAGTCATTATCAACGAAATGTAGATATTGTTTTATTTTACAAAATCGCTTTAGAGATATGACAGTTCCATAAATTGGCTGTTCAAGAAGAGGATGCTTTGACCAGTGCATTTCCAAATCTGGTGCCTTTATAATAGCTCCTAGCATGTTCACAGCAAAAAATAAACACATTTCCCTGTCTGTAACAAGGTGCCAATTCTTATCTCTGGGTGAAGTTTGTCTCGCTGCACATAAAGTCAACTAAATCATCAAACTAAAAGGAAAAAAAACCCCCAAAAAATCCAATACATCACCCTCAATTGATATTCCTGGGTCTCCAATGAAAGGAAATGTTGGAGTAAAAGGCATAAGATTATCTCCAACAGGAAGCTGATACCGTTGCCTGGTAGCAAGCAAGGAATCATCATTACTATCATTATCATCATCATCTCAGAGAATAACTTCTGGATCCAGAAGAGTCAAGATTAGCAAAATCCATGTTATCAATTTCACTGTTGCTGCTCTTTTAGAAATAAAAAGCAAAAATGCAAAATCTGTCCTTGGAATAAGCGAACGTGTGTGCTAATGATGACTGACTGGTTAGTGCAATGATGTGAGATGTGAGACATGTGGCTGAAGTGAGAGCATGAATGGCATGACGCGCAACCAGGCGTATGATTACGACAAACAGATTTGTCTACGTCTGAAAAGCACTGTAGAAGAGTTGAGTTGGACGAGATATTCTGTCGCAGCCATTATTTGAGAGAATAACTTTTGGACGAGATATTTCATCCAACTCTAAAAAAAGTCAAACATGCAAAAACAAGATATCTTGCCATTGCCAGGCAAGGAGTTAATGCCTGCACAATAATTTTAATCATATTAATAAACCTCAGTCCTAAATATTGCATTGGTTTGGAAAAAGAAACATAAAACAGAATAAGGGGATATCAAGTTTAATAACAAGATTAGCTGTCATGTAGATTGATGTAGAATAAATATATTTACTTTTGTACAGTAAATGCATTAAATAAAAGAGAAAGGTAAAGAGGATGAGATTCATAATGGCTATAGCCAGCATATTGTCATTGTTTTACATCAGCTTTTTATGCTGAAATGAATTGGACGGGCCATTTTTGCACTCCTCCATGCATACATACACAAACTACAACCCTCCAAATCAGGTGCAAACCCATCTACCAACACTAATTGCTTAGTACTTTGCACTAAGTACTAAGAACATGTGTGAAAGAGAAATTGACCCTCCACAATATCCAGGAAGCTTTCTAAAAAGTAGTTGGCAGCTTCTGTTACCCAGGGGATCTAATTATCAGTGGGTATCAGTGTACTGAATGCATAGTAGCCATAGTAAGAATAGACTGGTAGTATAATAATGTTATCATTAGTTGCTCCAAAAGAACCTAATTAAAATATTACTTAAGAGGGAAAAGGCAGTGAGCTGGCAGAGTTGTTAACACACCAGACAAAATGTTTAGTGGCATTTCATTTGTTTCTATGTTCTGAGTTCAAATTTCACCAAGGTCAACTTTGCTTTACATCCTTTTGGGAGTCAATAGAATAAGTACCAGTTGAATATTGGGGTTGGTGTATTTGACTAGCTCCAACCCCCAAATTTCAGGCCTTGTGCCTATAGTTGAAAGGATTATTTAACAGGAAAATATTTCAAAACTTTATGAGTGGATTTCAAAGATGGAAACAAAAAGAAGCCTGTTGAACGTGTGTGTGTGTTTGTGTACCTACATTTGTGTCTCCTTGTCCTGATATCATTGATTGTTGTAAATGACATTCAATTCCAATATTCTATAGAAAAATATTTCCTTGTTTGGAAACAGGTAACTGCTGATGACAAGAAGGGTATTTGGCTATTGAAAATTTGCCCCAATAAACTCCATCTGACCCATGCAAGCATGGAAAAGTGGACATTAAAAAGACAATGTGGATAAGTTTGCTAACACACACCATTGAAAACAAAAATAGTAAAAATTTTGCAAAGATTTTGAAGAAAGTGAAAGAATAAACCTGTAAACTTACCTAAAAGTTTATCTGCCCTTAAATTTTCCATATTATTTACTAAATTCCAAGAAAGTACAACAGCCTTTTTTGATGTTGATACAAGAGTAAAATCTGCTGGAGGGAAAGTCTCATGGACTATTTCTTGAGAAACTGGGTTCACTAAATTCCTTTCAGTAATTTTACATTCAATACTTTTGGAATCTACAAGTAAAAAATGACTTTTTGAAATGTCAAATTCAAATCCAAATCCAACCAAATATATGAAGAATAATTTGTATAGCTTAAGGCAGCAAGATGGCAGAATCTTTAGCATGCTGAACAAAATGCTTTGTAACATTTTGTCTATTTTTTACATTCTGAGTTCAAATTCTGCCAAGGTTGACTTTGCCTTTCATCCTTTCGGCATTGATGAAATAACTACCAGTTATTCCTCCCCATAAATTTAAGGCCTCGTGTCTATAATAGAAATGATTATCATTTAATATAGTTTATTAATGCTGCTAACCTTTAGCACACTAGAATACTTTCCTCTGCCACTGTATTATTTTTGAAGGACAAAAGATGCGAGCACCGACTGTTTTAAAATTGTTATAACTTTTGTTGTATTGTGCGTACAGACTTGATTTTTTTGTATACTAATAAAAGAAGGGATGAATGATATTTTTATGTAAAGCATTAAGGAATAAACAAAAGAGTTGCCCCTGAGAAATGTACCTCCTTGAGGCCAGTACTTTCTTTAAACTATCCAGCTATGGATGATAATATCTACTCAGCACATCCTCATTATTACCTCGAATAAGTTCACCATCTATATCTGCCTGAGTAAATCCTTCAAAACTGTCATCTGAGTCAGAATCAAATAAGAATCCTTCCAGAAAACCTTAAAATGCAGGAGTGGCCATTTTCGGTCAGTAAAAAACACCCAAAACTAAGTTTGATTTCAAAGCTTGATTACCTTGTGGTTAGTATGTAAACAAAAGTTTAGCGTTGTTCAGAATTGAAAGTAGCCTATTTACAACTTGAAATAGCAGAAATGAAATTAGTGATGTGTTTATTTTAAGCACCCTTCTCAAGATGACAAAATGCACCTGCAGCAACAGTGTGGAGAAGGTTAATTATTAATGTGGTTATAACTATATCTTTCTATGTAGTACTTGTTACAACACACAAACTTTATCTTGTATCAATTTCTCTCTACTAATTAATACGAAGTTTTTCTGCTTAGATTTACTAAAGAAAATTGCATTTGCTGCAGTAAAAAAAAAAAAAAAATTGTCTAGATTTTCTACAGAGTCAAATCTGACTACAGTTTTAAGAAATGTCTCACCAAGATGTCCAACTAAGAGATGAGAATTCTAAGAAAACAAAAGAGCTTAAGTCTTCTTATGCTTCCATCTGCCTTACACATTCCAACATCATTTCAAAGTAGTTTCTTGTAATACACTTACTATGAAACTCTTATCATTACCCAACCTTGTTCAGAAAATGCATATGGAGAGCCCAATCTCCATATCCATATTCTTGTAAGTCCCATACTTATATACATTGATGATCCTGATCTTTTACGTGGCTCAAACAGTCACAAGGTGTGTTCCTATATTTCATGAAAACCAAAGCTACCATCAATTTGCAATTGAGAAATTTACCCCTTACGTCACAGACTAAGAAAATAGCACTAGTCATGATGGGCTTTGTATATTTGTACTCCAGTGTCACTTTGATGGCATGCACTGCTCTCTCACCCAATAATAATCCTTTCTACTACAGGTACAAGGAAGGGGCTAGTCAATTACATCAACCCTAGTCTTCAACTGGTACTTATTTTATTGACCCAAAAGGAAGAAAGGCAATGTGGAATTTGGTGGAATTTGAACTCAGAATGTGAAAACAGAAGAAATGCCACTATGCATTTTATTTGGTGTACTAACGATTCTGTCAGCTCACCACCTTAATATTAATAATAATCCTTTCTGCTAAAGGTACAAAGCTTGAAATTTTGGAGGAGGGGACTAGTCGATTACATTAACCCTAGTGTTTCACTGGAACTTAATTTATCAACACTGAAAGGATGAAAGGCAAAGTCAACCTTAGTAGAATTTGAACTCAGAACATAGCAGCAGACAAAATATCGCTAAGCATTTCACCTGGCATGCTAACGATTCTGCCAACTCACTGCCTTACTTAATAATAATAATAATAATAATGATCCTTTCTACTATAGGTACAAGACATGAAATTTGAGGGAAGGGACTAGTCTGGTACTTATTTGATCGACCCTGGAAGGATGAAAGGCAAAGTTGACCTCAGTGGAATTTGAACTCAGGACGTAAGGGCAGACGAAATACCTATTTCTTTACTATCCACAAGGGGCTAGACACAGAAAGGTCAAACAAGGACAGACAAATGGATTAAGTCGAATACATCAACCCCAGTGCGTAACTGGTACTTAATTTATCGACCCCGAAAGGATGAAAGGCAAAGTCGACCTTGGCGGAATTTGAACTCAGAACGTAGCGGCAGTCGAAATATTGGTAAGCATTTCGCCCGGAGTGCTAACGTTTCTACCAGCTCGCTGCCTTAAGGCAGATGAAATACCGCTAAGTATTTCTCCAAGCCTTCTTAACAACAACAACAACAACAGCAAAAGCAACAGCAACAACAACAGCAGCAGCAGCAGTTATTCATAGTGATTCATTAAGAAATGGAAGCAGCTAACCATGTATGAAAAACTTGGTTGCTTCCAAGTGATTGCAAAAAAGCTTTCTTCTTCATTTTAGATAAGGGAAGGCAGAGACCAGCCAAAGGATCTACTTTGAGAATCTCTCTCCCTCTTCCTGTCAGAATAACAACTATAGAGGGACAACTGTCAATGCTGGTACCATAAAAAATATTCACAGTAGGTTGAGTAACTGTGTTAAAAACCAGTCAGTGGCTAGTTGTTGTTATTTAGCCCCAGGCCAGACCTACTAAAGCAGACAGGTCTATGATCAAAGACTATTCCAGATGTTATCACACCATCATTATGTATAGAACAGTGTAACTGAAACAACATTATCCAATGGGTCTTTTTATATGATGGCAGTGTGTTTGAAGAAAACTTCACTGCTATTTCTAGTAGGTCCAATGACAATATAGAAGCTTCCTCATTGAATTACTGCTATCAAATAATATAATGATGTAAAAGTTGATTTATTTGGAACAATTTGAGAGACACATGATGTGTGTGTATAGGGGGGGGGGTCGTCATCAACATCATCATTTAACATCCACATTGAGCTCTAATGTTAGCTTTGGGGTAGTTTTTACAGCTGGATCCCCTTTTTAAAGCTAACTACTTAAAGGAGTGTACTGGGTGCTATATTTGTAGCACTAGCGATGTAGTTGTGTAATTTGCAACACAGAAGAAAACAAGGAAAAACAAAAAGAAAAAGCTCCTACTGCTAAGTGGGGATTATCTGTGATGGGAAAGGTGGCTTTGCACCAAGTGTTGAAAGGCTAATGTATACTAGAGGGTCAGCACCAGCACAAATGCCTCGCTATAGAGGAGTCACTTGGATGAAGGAGATAAAAGGAAGGTGAGCGTAAGAGAGGATATGGACAGCGGGTCATGGGAGGAAAGGAGAGAATGGATATATTCATAAGGGTGTGAAGGGGGGGTAACAGATGGTTAAAGATGGGGGTAGTGATGAATATGGTGAGTAATGAAGAAGGGTGGAGGTGCAGTTGAAGGGAGACACCAGTATAGAGAGGGGGTAAGGTAAAATATATATGACTGGTTCAGGAACAGATCAGAAAGTAATAGAATGATGTGAAAGATGCAGAAGTGACAGAGAAGGGGCATGCTGATAGATAATAGAGGGCATTGAGAAGGATAGCAGATATGTGTTAAGAATTTGCATAGCAGAAGGAAGAGAGTAGTGGCTGAGGGCATAGGAAGGAAATGATTGTAGAAATAGTGTGGGCAGAGATAATAATGAGAAATGGAAGTGGTTCTGGGAGACGGGGGTATGCAATATGTGCTGATTCAGCTCTCAGATGATTACAACAGCCAAGTAATACCATACATAGTAGAGTGATAAGTGTTAGAAGATGTGAGTAGGGGGAAATATCAGAGAGGCAGTGGGTTTTTAGGATATCATTTTTGCTGTGATGGTCAGGTCTTCTTGACCACTGCAAATTGCCAATCATCTTGGTCCTTTGTCATATGCTCTGTAAGGCTCTGCATTTTGAGATCCACCTTCAATAATTTGTCCCATGTCTTCTGGGGGGGGGGCTCCCTTTTCCATATGTTTCATCCATATTAAGCATTTGGACTTCTTTATGGAACTGTCCTCATCCATATGCATCATATGATCAAGCCAATTCAGTCTTTTCTCTTGCACACTACATGTGATTTCTCTTATGCCCAATTTTTCTCTCAGTACATTAGCATTTTGTCCTCCGTGCATTCTGACATTGTTCATCCAATGGAGTGTACTAGTTTCATTCGTCTCTAGTCTTGAGATGTCCTCTGAATTCAGGGCCCATGTTTCACTACCATATAGCATTGCTGTTCATACACAAGCATCATACACTCTGCCTTTCACTCATAAGGGAGACTGTTGACAACAGCGGTAATAGCTCCCAGAACTTTCTCCATCCTATTCTAGCAACTATATTATCAGAACATCCCCTTCTACTGCTAATTAGATTGCCCAGGTAATGGAAACTATCTACAACCTCGAAGGCATTTGAGAAAATCTAATTTCCATCAGTCTTTAGGGCACCTGTGCATCTTTCACATACAAACACTACTTTCTCTGTTAACATTGCTGTGATTCCTTTGCACTTCTTGAAGTCCATAGATTGCACTGGGTACACCAGATGGGATTCCTGCCTTCACCTTTCCTACATATTTAACAGGGCTATTTTACCTGAAGGAAGTAGAATCCTACTAGTTTTCATGCTTACTAGAATTTTGGTCTTTGCTAAGTTAATTTTAAGGCCCTTTGATTCTAGGATTTACTTCCGCACTAGGAATTTCTTTTCTAATTCTGTTACAGATTCCACTATGAAAACAAGTTTATCAAGGGGCAGCTAGTCTTGAAATTTTCTGCTCTGCCCTGGAGAATAATGAATTGGAGGGGACTGAGAACAAGCCCTAGTGAACACCTGCCTGTACACTAAATTCACCACAGTAGTCATGGTTATGGACATGGCTTGTCTAATTCTGTTTCTAATCAGTTGGACAATAAAATCCCTATAACTTTTATGCTCTGGTCCAGCAATGTAATACCTTTGTAATACTTTTATTTATTATCTAAGCCATCTCTTTTACTGTTGTAACATCTGACTTATAATGCTGCTACACCAGTCATTAGGGATAATACCTTTCTGAATAATCTGATTAATTATACATATGACTAGACTGGATCCTATCTGCAAAATATTCTAAGTATGTGAGTGGTAATTCCCAGTAGACCAGGGGCTTCCCTGTCTTCATATCCAAACACCCTGACTACCTCAATCACCTTATCTACCTATTTCTTTACCAAAAATATATGCCCACCACCTATTCATTTAGAAGAATTTGTATTTATGTTCCTTGCCACAATCAGTCTATATGAGACTCCTGTCCATTGTGCCTTTTGCACACATCTACATGTCTCTATTCAAGTATTTCAACAGTCTCACCAGACCTATTTTTCATTGTATGAACATTGATTGTAGTGGCTTAAGTTTGTGGACTTGTGAAGCATGAAAGGGTAGTCTGAGGACTGTTTTCAGTATCTGCAAGAAAGACTTTGCGGGCATATGCAGCAGGTCCTTATGCATGTCAGTGTAAACAGATATTGACTACAACATGAAATGTGATTTCCTTCAGTTCCACAAAGCCTCCATGGATAAGCAACTACTAGTAGAGAGGTGGGTAGACAGGGATGAGAAAGGGAAATTCTTTCTTGTCAATAGGTAGCTTCTGACAGTGGAGAGGTTGTGGAGCCTACCATAACAATATATATATATATATATATATATATACAGGAAAAATAGTTTGATAAGTGCTAACACCCAAAACTCTTGGCCCTTGAATCACTCTGTTGCTTCTGCAAAATATCAATATATATTTATAGTGCACCTCTTTCATAATATCATTGAGAGAAATTTTTAAGCTACTTACCATTACAGACAAACAGATAGATAGCATGAATTACATACTAAAGGCATGGAAACTTCGAAGGGAAAATTAGGGAAGTTGTGAAATGAAGTAGGGTCCCTATGATAATTACTGCCTCTACCTTGGAAATTAGCATAGCTGTTTTTTGTATCTATCTCTTAATACTGTTTATGATCTGGCAAGCATGGCAGCCATTTCTGGTGGTCAATCTCCTCTCTTCTTCCTGTTGGTGCCTTATATATAAACCCCTTTGGACATGCATTGTCCTCAAAGTTACTCTGCTTGCTCTTTCACTTCTGTACCAGAACCTCTCTTGGAAACTCTTCCTCCTCTCAGTAATCTTTCATCTACATTACTGCAACACACATGCACCAAAATGTGATTGAAGAGTACCTATCAACTAATTAATTAACCATTTTAATTTTATTAACAAAGCTTGCATAGCACTCACTTTAAGCAGATGCAGCTAGTGCAACACGTATGAATGATGAAAGATTAAATGTAAAGACAACTGTTATGCCATGTCTCTTGACAAACGCTTGTTGAAACCTTCCTTTCAAATGCAGAATGCCATCCCGCTTCTCTGTGCTCCCTCCCTCTTCCCCTTCACATCCCTAGAGTTGGCACTGTCAATATAGGCACAATGAAAGTTAGGTCTGGTGAGATTGTTGAAATGCTTGAATGGAGGTGTGTCCATGTAAACTGTTTTCAAGAAGTAAGGTGGTGGGGTGCTTCAGCCAGGTTCCTCAGGGATGAAAAACATAAGTATGAAATATTCTGGGAAGGCAACAGTAATGAAGTGGGTGGTGTGGGTACACTCCTAGCTGAGAAATGGGTGGATAAAGTCATTGAGTTAGTCAGAGTGTGTGATAGAGTACTTGGGTTTAGACTAATTTTAAAAAATAGTACAGTGACAATTATCTCTGCCTATGTTCCCCAACTGGGCCTGCCAAATGAACAAAAAGATCGTTTTTATGATATTCTTTTGCTGACCACCTCAAAAACAAACAACTGTGACCTCTTCATGGCTTGTGACTTCAATTGACATGTTGGGCAGCTACCATGTATCTTTTGCAGTGGCATGGTGGCCATGGAGTTGGTTCCTGGAGTTGATTCCTGTAGTAAGGTGGAAACAAGGTTTCTGGAGTTCTGTGATGTAAATAATCTTATGATCTGCAACACCAACTTTGCCAGTCACCTGATAATCTATCAATCAGGTGGCAAAGCTAGCCAAATTGACTACATTCGCACCAGAAAGTGAAGAATGTACCCCTCAATATAGGTTAGTCATTAGCGACTTTAGACTACAGGCTAGATAAATTTCAAGAAGCAGAGACTATTTTGGAAAAGAAAGTTCCGGAAGCTTAAGGATCCTTTGAATAGTCAGAGATTTAGAGACATTATAACTGAAGCATTTAATGAGAAGGAAGAGGAGTTAGAGATATGTAATGTAGAATGTAACTAGAAGTTCATATGAGACAACTTACTGAGCTACAGACCAAATTTGTGGCTGATGCAAAGTCCCAACCAGACCTGGGGTGACATGGTGGTGGAACAGTGTAGTTGGCAAGACTATTAGAGCAAGAACTATATCAGTTAGTTAGAAGGGAAGCTGGGAGGCAGGTATACTTAACTTGGGGAGAAGCAAAAAGGAAGAAGTTTGCCAATGTTCTGAGGTGTGAGGACAAGCAGGTTGATGTGTTTCAGTTTGCAAGAGTGTGTGTCAGAGAAAACTGTGATGTTGTGTGTTTGCATGGATGATGGTTTTCTTGCAGTTGGTGACTCTGCAAAGAAAGAGGCTTGGAAGTGCCACTACGAAAGGCAGATAAATGTAGACCTAACAGAGGGACCAGCTATATAAATAGACAGTAACATGGTAGATGAAGCTATGAAGAATATGAAGACAGAGAAAGCCCCTGGCCTATCAAGAATCACCACATCTGGTGGAGTGGGATATGGTCTAGTTATTGTATAGTTAATCAGGCTTGAAAGGAATGAAGCTAGTATGCTCCATTGGATGTGCAATGTCAGTGTGCATGTATCACTGACTGTGAGTGTCTCAAAAGAAAAACTGGGTATAATGATGATGATGATGGTGATGTGAAATGTGAAACAATGAAGGAAGTCACTTATTAGAACATGAGGGTGAGAAAGGGAGAAGAACAGAGAGAAGAGAAGAGAGAAACTTCAGTTAACTGAAAACTGAGAGATCAGTATACCTGGTTTGGCTGCCACAAAAAAAAAATGAAGTACATGTTTCATAATATCCTGATGCAAAAGAATATGAGAATTGACAGAAGAACCATTTACTTTACTACAATTAAGAAAGATCAATAAATGCACAGACAAATACAAGCATAACTGAAATTGGGAGGCACCCATTTTATAATACATATATTACAAGTGTAATATACACATACAAAGTGCTCCATAATTGCCCTGAATGTATCTTTTCTGTCTCATGATATAAATTACAATGCATATTAAAGTCAACTCTGATCATACCCCAAACACCATCATTAATTTCTTTTCTAGAACAAAGAGCTGCATTGTTTTCCAAGAACATCTTTGGTGAATCTGATAAAGATGAAAAAAAAAAAAAATTATGGTAGTTTTTAAAAAAAAATTTTGTTGAAGAATAATTATGGACTTGTATGGCTATAAATGTGTTTTAATATTAATAAAATATAAAATTTCTATTCAAATCGGTTTTTTAGTATGAGAATTTCTAACAATATAACGTTTAATATGTAATTATTATCGACTATTAAAAAAATCATAACATGAAAAGATATCAAATTTAGAAAAGTAACAGTTTAATATCAATCCTATGTTTGGTTGGCATCAATACTGAAATATTCAACCTGAAGTCTGTTGTTGATGATGATGATGATCATGACAACATAATTAACTTAAACGATACTTTATTTCGTTTTGGGATTTGGTTTGCAAGATTCTTTCTATGAGTTCGTGTGTTGAAGCATATTCTATTGTGTCTGGGGAGAGTTATTTTCTCTGGTAAAGTTTCTACTTTTTTTACCAGTGAGTGTGCTATATTATAAGACACAAAGAGAAAATGACTCTCCCCAGACACAATAGATTAAATGATACTGATTTCCTGAAATTAATTCAAGCCAGTACTTGGTATTAGACGATTTTAAATACTTCTTGATTTTTGGAATAGAGTTGATAAAAAGAATGTATTGTCATTGTCATAGATATTTTTCACATTCACACGCATAGCTGTGTGGTAAGTTTGCTTCCCAAACACATGATTTCAGGTAGTAAATCCTTTTCAGTAGATTTGTTAGATGGAAACTTAAAGAAGCTCATTGTGTGTGTGTGTGTGAGACTCTCCTTAATTTGGCATTGTGAAATAGTTGTAAACAAGTGTTACTGTTATAAAAATAGTCCCTGTCTACTCAAGGGGAAAAATTACTTACTTGGAAACATACAAGGGTCAGCAGCAGGAAGGGCATCCAGCCATAGAAAATCTACCTCAACAAATTCTTTCCAACCAATGCTATCATAGAAAAGTGGACATTGGAATGACTTCTTCTGCTGGCTTAGATTAAATGACAGTAATATAAGATCATTATTAACTCTTAAAGTCCAGTAATGTTATCTGTATATAAATTTCCCAATTTTGTTAGAAACTAGAAATTTTGATGAAATGCAGTTAGTTCAGCATAAAAATCCTCAAAATATAACCATTCCATGAATCTGGAGGAAATCTGCCAATACAGCATGATGATTGTTTATGTACATTATGAATGTAGTTTTGATTCTTTTATTTTTACCTGTTGTCATTTCATTTTACCTGCCAAGATATGCTGAATAGAGTTAAGGTGATTACATAAAAATTATTTTCACTTATACTCAGAAGTTATTATTTCTTGGACAAAAAATTCCTGTATTCCTAAATTTGTGATCCACTTATTCTGTGTGACTTGGAAACTGTATAACTCCCATTATTTACTTTTATTACAATAACTATGCTCTCCTCATAAACCAACCAGTATGTAGGGACTTTACATTTGAAATATATTAGCAAATTAATGTTTTTATAAAATCCTTACCAGTTTCTAACAAAAGCAATATGAACTTCATGCAAACTCTATTCCTGTTCACTGAAATATCACACTAATTATCTTATCCAAGTTCAAGCTCTCTTTATCTTATAAAATCACTAATAAATAAAAACAAATGTTTAATCAACAATATCACCAAAATTCTAACTCATCACTTGAGGTATTAATCACTATTATGCAACAAAACCTTGTAAATTAAGTCAATCCAATGAGTAATCCAAACTTAGCTAATATGATAAATTACACTGATAATAATTTCACCCAAATTTCATTAATCAACTTTTGGAAGCAATTTTATATTCATTTTCTCGAGATAATATGTTTTAAAGAGCCCTTATATGATTTGCAAAAAATATCATTCATGATAGAATAATACTCAATTAAAATGATATTACTTTGTTTTTCATGTTTTTTCAGAATAGCATAGGTTAGATGAATATATTATTGATATACTGTTTTACAGCCAGATGTGCCTTCCTATCACTAAACCTTATCTGTTTTCCAAGTTAGGAATCTCTCAATCCTCATATCTTCATATGTACTTTTATCCCAGGTGCAAAAAAACAATTCACACATGAATAGAGAAATAACCTTTCTAATGAAAGAAATACCTTTATTTTTTGCTTCAAAATACTTGAAACTGCCCATCATAAATGCGTGAAGTGTTTCATGAAGATGTTTTACCTAAAATTTAAAAGATAAAAAATGTTCATATTATCATTTCATTCCTTGCAACACTACTATACGCACATTCTTATTTAACCACAAGCATAAAGAAGAAGCATATCTCAACCACGTGGTTTCAAGTGCAGTTCCACTGTGTGGTACCTTGAGCAAATGTCTTTTATTCTAGTCCTAGTCCAGGGCAGACTAAAGCCTTGTAAATGGATGTGGTAGATGGAAATTGAGAAAGAGAGAGAGAGATAGAGAAAGAGAGAGAGAGAGAGAAAGTGTATGTGTGTGCGTGCACGTGTGTGTGTATGTGTGTGCGTGCTTGTGTCTCTTTGTCTTGACATTGTGCAATAGTTGTAAATGCACATCACCATGTACATACCAGCAGTGTCCTTTGGTTTGAAGTTTCAGTGAAAACATGTCTCAGCATGGGAAATACTACTTTGCCTAGAAACAGGTGAGGGTTGGACGAACAGAGCACACCTGGCCATAGAAAATCTGCTGCAACAAATTCAGTCTAACCCATGCAAGTATGGGAAAGTGGGGGGAATATTGTGTGTATACATGTAATTTGATTTATAAATCTCTTTTTGCAAATTTACCTTGTTTTTATTTGTTATTTATCTGTAAGGTGTATGAAAAATTTAGATTAATTTGTATTGTTATGGTATGGATATTTCATTTTCTAGTTTCCTTCAAATATAAATTCCAATGTTTCATTGTTTTACCTTTATGGCACACTTGTCTTTTGTGCATCAAGTTCAACTGATAGATAATGCAAAAATTTGAACAAATTTTCTATATTGAAATTTTGCTGTATACCCAATTGAAATATTGAAATAAAATTTAAATAACTATATTTTGTTGAATTTACCTGTATTTACCTGAAATTAGATTCATAATGAGGCAAAAATTATGCAATAGATTTGGTTAAGAATCTTCTGTAAAATTGGGTTTCAGAATTTACATTTATATGTTGATAAATAGTTAGAAATGTAGTTCAAAAAGGGTCATGGCAAGACAAGATTTCACCAGCTTTTGTTCCTTTTGGGCCTTCCATTTGAGATTTATTTTCACATAAATTCTAAAAAGTCCTGCCTAGTATCTCTAGAGCTCTCTTGCCATTTGGCATTTCTTATGTATTTGTTAGAATCCTGAACTCTTGGCATTATTGCAAACAGGTGCATCCTTTGAATCCAACTCCAAAAGGAACTTGAAAGCAGAATATGCTGTACAATCCCCAGGAAGAAGTGTGGTTGCAATGCCTGAAGAAAAACTTTATATTGATAGACTTTGTCAAACAATAAAACTGATAAAGAATGTCTTCTCAGATACACCATGAATACTGAAGTAGCAAATTCCAGCTTCTTCTTGTCAAACCCTGTTAAAAATAACAGAAGAAACTGCCCTTTTGCATTTTGCATTTGATCTGTATATCCTGTTTTCATGCATCTTCAGCAAGGTCCTCATGATACTTAAGCCAAAGCTGCATTTGTAGTGTTTTAAGAATATGATGA